>NC_086447.1:828178745-828526245 GCF_028390025.1 Pseudophryne corroboree | reverse complement strand
TAACCGTCCCCTCCCACAACTTAACCCTTACTGTCCCCTCCTGCAGCCTATCCCCATCCATCCCCTCCCGCAGCCTAACCCTAACCTACCCTTCCAGCAGCCTAACCCTAACCATCCCCTCCCACAGTCTAACCCTAAACCACCACTCCAGCAGCCTAACACTAACCGTCCCCTCCCACAACTTAACCCTTACTGTCCCCTCCTGCAGCCTATCCCCATCCATCTCCTCCGGCAGCTTAACCCTAACCTACCCTTCCAGCAGCCTAACCCTAACCATCCCCTCCCACAGTCTAACCCTAAACCACCACTCCAGCAGCCCAACCCTGACCGTCCCCTCCCACAGCCTAACCCTAACCCTCCCCCTAGGGCCTAACCCTAATACCATCGGAAGTCATAAGTATTTTGATAGTTAGGGTTCCATAGCCAGTACTGTGACCGGCGGGATCCTAACTACACCACCTGTATATTTGCATAGACTTGGCAGAGCACCTAACCCGCTGCACTCGGTTATTCCTTATCTATTGCAATTGCACAGAATGCACCATGTGAAGGTAGGCAGATCATCAAACTTCAGTCTACATTCTGCTTACAGTCCACTCATCATATATTCATGAACTATATGTGTGGCTCATCTAGAATCCAGCTGCATAGCACTCCCCCAGCCTATTTTCTCAGTACCAATCGTCTATTATACTTTAAATTGGAGTATTCCTGGAATCATTTTGAGCAGCTTAGTTTTGAACTGCTTCTTGTCAAATGTATTCTAAATTAAACACATTGAGCATGAGAGCTGTTGTGTCGGTCTAAAATTTACACTGATACAACAACTGTAAAAGCAATTAATAGTATAGCTGAATATGGAGGCCTAGTGTATTTTTAGGTCATTAAGAAATCAATCTCAAGGTCAAAATGTGCAGCTTCAAAACACTACACTCCAAGACGTTGAGGAGGCAATATATTCCATGCGTATGAAAACACTTCTAAAGGAAAGCATTTCATTTTAAAAGGTTAGCAACCTTTTAAACCTAAGTTATTTTCATGGGCATTATTCCCTTTCAAACAGAGGTTTTATTTTATGTAAATATGTTCTGCTCATTTTAGTTCCCCTTTTCTGGGGTATTTGCCTTTATAAATATTATGGTGTATAATTTCACCTCCATAACACTTTACACCCAAGAACTTTGAGAGGCATTTATGACTTGGTATAAAATCCTGGCAAACCGTCCTGAGTTCTCTTGTAGGAACACAATTCTGAAACATCAGCACATAAGCTAATTATGAATATAGTAGTATGTAATGCAATATGGAAAAAATAGAACCATTCATATGCCTGACGCCAGGAATCGTGTGTGAGTTCTTGGACGATGATGCAGAGAACAGATCTGATTAGAGACATAGGTCAATGTGTACTTTATAGAGTTCTGGTGCCAAAAATAGCCAAGTCATTGGAAAGATTCACCATTTATTTATACAGTGCAATGATGACTTGAAGCGTTTACAGAGATGTTGTTTGCTGTCACCAAATCACCTATATAAAACATTATGATAGCTCCTCAATATAACTTCACCAAGTCAGAGCTGAGCAAGGCACATGACAACAAATGTGTTCTGCAATCCAGGAACTGTACTTCACTTCTCAACAGGGGCAGATCTACTGTGAAACTAATGAAGCTTAAGCTTTAGGGCCCCTAATGCCACAGGGGCCCTGAAGCAACTTTTTTTAATGAGTGAATTTTTTAACAAAATCAGTAGTTTTTTAAGTGTGTGTTATTCAAATAAGCTTAATTTAGTGCTAGAATCATAACTCATCTCGCTTGTGCATTTTACCACCAAAAATCATATTTTCACTTCGTTTTTATGTCCTGTATGGTTATAGCTTGTCACCAATAACACCATGACAAACAGGCTTCTAGTACAGCATAACTGCTATTACAGTTTGGAAGTTGCTTAGTACCACAGGAACTGCTGGGAGTTGTAGACTAGCTCTGTGATTTGCACTTAATAACAAACACTAATTTTCTAGCTTTCCCTAGCCAAAGTACAATGATCTTCACAGGTAATAAACGTTGGAGTTCTGGTAGAACTCTGTAGTGTCACAATGGTGGTCATTCCGAGTTGATCGCTAGCTGCATTCGTTCGCTGTGCAGCGATGAAGCAAAAAAATAGCACATCTGCGCATGCGGCACAATGCGCACGCGCGACGTACTATTACAACAAACGATGTCGTTTCACACAGGGTCTAGCGAAGCTTTTCAGTCGCACTGGTGGCCGCAGAGTGATTGACATGAAGTGGGCGTTTCTGGGTGGCAACTGACCATTTTCAGGGAGTGATCAGAAAAATGCAGGTGTGGCAGAAAAAAACGCAGGCGTGGTTAGGCGAACGTAGGGCGTTTTTGTGACGTCAAAACAGGAACTGAACAGTCTGAAGTGATTGCAAGCACTGAATAGGTTTTGAGCTACTCTAAAACTGCACAAAAAAAAAAAATTGTAGCCGCTCTGCGATCCTTTCGTTCGCACTTCTGCTAAGCTAAAATACACTCCCAGTGGGCGGCGGCATAGCATTTGCACGGCTGCTAAAAACTGCTAGAGAGCGATCAACTCGGAATGACCCCCAATTTGTCAGTGGGGGAAATTAGTACACAGATGTATAGGGAATCCTGGGTTGTGATAGTGACAAATGTTCTCAATTCTACCCAAAAAGGGTGTAACTAGCGAAGGGATGGTAGTGTCTCTTGACAAATTTAACTCACTTAACAATGAGGGTCTTTGGGTTGTCTCTCTCTCTCTCAGTTACAGGGCTTTACTTATACTTACAGAAATAAAGTAACTCAGTCTTTCCAGAATAAATGTCTGCCTTGCACTTGTAATAAAACTCAGTATTTGATATCTCATAGTATCAATGCAGGGGAAAAGGGTTGTCTTTAATAACCTTTCCACAGCCTTTCACTAGGCCTGGCGGTGTCCGGTCTCTGGCAACGTCTCAACACTCGCCCACCCGGCACTTGTCTCTTCGGCAGCACCCCACTGCTTACACTCTGCAGTGTTGCTCTCACTGCCCAGCGTCCGGCTGACACTCATTCTCAGCTCCCGCTCTGCTCCTCGCACCGCATGTGTCCAGCACTTCCTGTCTCCACTGTACTCTTCCTTCTTATTCCCACAAAGCTATGCTTTTCCTGGGCTGCCCTGTCCAATCAACTTTTCACATTCATCCCACGGGATTGGACCAGGGTCCTGGCTTAACTCTTGCTGTGCCAGTGCCTTTCCCTGCTGCTGCTTCTGTGGACCTGTCAGCGATGTTAAAGTGGAACTCACACCATATTCTGGGGTACCACACTTGATTGCATTTGCATCCCAGGCTAAATGTTGTCAGCCAGCCCCTCATTTGCTATTGTTCAAAAGCCAATATGTGTGGCATTTTACAACAGGGGGTGGGGCCACAATGATGCAATTCAATGCAAATCACATCATCACATCCCTGTGCTTCCCACTTCACCTGGGAGATCCAGAACTCTCACAGACATTGCAGGATAGTTGGTAAGTGTGGCTCAAACATAAGTAAAGTGTCATTTATGAGCAGCAAAACCTGAGAACCGCCAAAGGTTCTTTCAGGGTGCAAGTCCTCTTGATGATATTTAAAATAAAAAACAAAAGAAACCTATGCCTGCAGGGGTGTAACCAGAACTTTGTGGGCCCCATAGAAATATATTGAAGGGGCCCCTGTCTCAATGATTCTAGATTATTATTATTAATTTTATGTCCCATATTAGTGCCCTAATTCATTTTCTGAACCATAATAGTGTCTTATTTAATAGTATGCCCCATCATAGTTCCTTAGTTTACATTATGTCACATTGTAGGGTTGCTGGTACACATTGTCACAAAAAGTCCCAGTTTCTGCTGCCGTTGGGTTACTCATCTGTCACCTGGCTCCTGATTCCAGATTCCAGTTCCACAGCAATCTTGCCACAGGTTCTGACGTCCTTACTCCGTCGAGGGTCTCCAAGTCATTTCTCTATCATTGTGAGCTGGTCCCTGGGTGTCGCCATGACAGTCTTAATCAGGTGACGGCGAATCTTCCAATGGGAGACCATTATCTTCCACCTGACCCCTGGAACCAATTCAAGGCGACTCATGGGTATAAAGGTGAATCACAGACAGCAAGTAATTGCCAGTGCAATTGTCTAAACACAGTTCCCACTGTGTCAAGCTTTCCTTGAGCTCTTGTGTAGTCTATTCCCAGAGTTCTACTTGGTATCCTGTTGCCTAATTCAGTCCTAATTGTAGCAGCAAATTTGTTAGCAGATGGGCAAACCCATGGGGGTAATTCTGAGTTGATCGCAGTAGCAAGTTTGTTAGCAATTGGGCAAAACCATGTGCACAGCAGGGGGGGGGGGGGGCAAATATAACATTTGCAGAGAAAGTTAGATTTGGGTGAGTTATTTTGTTTCTGTGCAGGGTAAATACTGACTGCTTTATTTTTACACTGCAATTTTGATTTCAGTTTGAACACACCCCACCCAAATCTAACTCTCTCTGCACATGTTTTATCTGCTCCCCCTGCAGTGCACATGGGCCCTCATTCCGAGTTGTTCGCTCGGTAAAAATCTTCGCATCGCAGCGATTTTCCGCTTAATGCGCAATGTCCGCACTGCGACTGCGCCAAGTAAATTTGCTATGCACTTAGGAATTTTACTCACGGCATTTTCATCGTTCTGGCGAACGTAATGTGATTGACAGGAAATGGGTGTTACTGGGCGGAAACACGCCGTTTTATGGGCGTGTGGGAAAAAACGCTACCGTTTCCGGAAAAAACGCAGGAGTGGCCGGAGAAACGGGGGAGTGTCTGGGCGAACGCTGGGTGTGTTTGTGACGTCAAACCAGGAACGACAAGCAGTGAAATGATCGCAGATGCCGAGTAAGTCTGAAGCTACTCAGAAACTGCTACGAGGTGTGTAATCGCAATATTGCGAATACATCGTTCGCAATTTTAAGATGCTAAAAGATTCACTCCCAGTAGGCGGCGGCTTAGCATGAGCAAATCTGCTAAAATTCACTTGCGAGCGAACAACTCGGAATGAGGGCCATGGTTTTGCCCATCTGCTAACAAATTTGCAGCTACGATCAGGTCTGAATTAGGCCCCCCGTTACCACTGAGCCTAGCTATCCTGATCTCATGACCTGTTTGTTAAAACAACATTGTTTTCAGCAAGGGGCAGTTTTGTCAATAACTGCACTACCAGTTCCAAATTGATCTTGACTCCTGTGCAAACCTCCCCTTTGGCTGCACAGCTGGTTCCAGCCCGGTCCTGTCTTCCCGGGTCCCACCCGGTCCAGTTACCAGGTTCCATCCGGTTAAGTCTCTGTTTCCAATCTGGTCCGAGATTCAACAGAGCAACTCTAGTTCCTCACCCACAGTACTATCCGGTTTCCAGCCTGATCACAGTTTACTGTCAAGCTCATCAGTCATCCTTCCTAGGTATTTCAGTCCTCACTCCTTGTTGTAACTCCAGTGCACCCTACCTGCCAGCAACCAGTATTACACCAAGCATCAGTTATACCATTGACTTTGTATTTAGACTTTGTGGTCTATTTACTTGCAGAGCGATAAAGTGGACAGAGATAAAGTACCAACCAACCAGCTCCTAACTGTCATTTTTCAAACACAGCCTGTAATATGGCAGTTAGAAGCTGATTGTTTAGCACTTTATTTCCATCCACTTTACCTCTCTCCAAGACTTAGGAAATAGACTCCTTTGTTTTCTGTGAGTCCTGCACATGCGCAGAACACACCTTAAAGCCTGCCAGCTTTCTCACTACATCTCATACAGACCCCAATCCAGTCCATAGCCTAGATCTGGACCCACAGACAATTCGGATCCTGACACACATTATGCCACACAGTATCCTCAATTCATATTAAGCCACATTACAGTGCCCACAGTTCATATTATGACACACTATAGTATCTCCACTTCATATTTTACCACATTACAGTCCCCAGTTCATATTATACCATATTACAGTGCCCCGTGTTTATACTGTACCAAATTAGAATGCCCTCCAGTTCAAATTATGCTGTTACATACTCCAGTTCATATTATGTCACACTATAGTGTCTCCATTTAATATTGGGCCATATTAAAGTTCCCTAGTTCTTATTATGTAACATTGACGTGCCCTCCACATTACAATAAGCAGATCGGACTATGGGGGTAATTCAGACCTGATCGTAGCAGCAAATTTGTTAGCAGTTGTGCAAAACCATGTGCACTGCAGGTGTGGCAGATATAACATTTGCAGAGAGAGTTAGATTTGAGTGGGTTATAGTGTTTCTGTGCAGGGTAAATACTGGCTGCTTTATTTTTACACTGCAAATTAGATTTCAGTTTGAACACACCCCACCCAAATGTAACTCTCTCTGCACGTTACATCTGCCCCCCCCCCCCTGCAGTGCCCAACTGCTAACAAATTTGCTGCTGCGATCAACTCTGAATTACCCCCTATGACACATTACAGTGCCCTCCAGTTCATATTGTTCCACATTAGAGTGGCCTCCAGTTCAAATTATACCACACTACAGTGCCCCCTTACCATTCTGACATCCAGTACACACACCTCTCACTGATAATGTAATGTCACCTAGTTCAGGCTGGGCAATGGATCAGTACCAAAGACTTCGCAGGCAATTCTGAGGAATTGGTATGGAACTTTAACTGGGCTTTTTAAAGAGCACCCATGTGCCTTATCAATTTGGACACCATTCTGAGAGTTCTGTTCAGTTTGGAGCCAACATTTGGGCTAGGGGGGTCATTCCGAGTTGATCGCTCGCTAGCAGTTTTTAGCAGCCGTGCAAATGCTATGCCGTCGCCCACTGGGAGTGTATTTTAGCTTAGCAGAAGTGCGAACGGTTGTATCGCAGAGCGGCAACAAAATTTTTTTGTGTAGTTTCAGAGTATTTCAAAACCAACTCAGCGCTTGCAATCACTTCAGACTATTCAGTTCTGGATTAGACGTCACAAACCCGCCCAGCGTTCGGCCAGCCACGCCTGTGTTTTTCCTGGCACGCCTGCGTTTTTCCGCACACTCCCTGAAAACGGTCAGATGCCACCCAGAAACACCCACTTCATGTCAATCACTCTGCGGCAAGCAGTGCGACTGAAATGCATAGCTAGACCCTGTGCAAAACTACATAATTCGTTGTGCCCGTACGTCGCTCGTGCGCATTGCGCCACATACGCATGTGCAGAACTGCCAGTTTTTAGCCTGATCGCTGCGCTGCGAACAAATGCAGCTAGCTATCAACTCGGAATGACCCCCAATACACGAAGGCCCTTTTCTATTTTTTGGTAAGTTGAAATTCAGTAACAAATGGAATTTTTTTTTATGTATCATATAGAGATTGAGTACAAGTATATTATGTATATTGGTGTTTTACAGACACGTATCTTGAAAAAGGCGCCACAGAGTGCCGAAACACGTTGAAAATAGTGTCTAATTTAAGGAACGGCACGGAGTGTTCACAGGCATGGGGTACTGTTTCATATATACCCGGGTTACATCTGGTGTGTTGTTCCGTGTGAATAGGTTGAACTTCATTGTGCTTAGATCTCTGAATTGGTTTTAATCAATATGTTTTTACTGTCCAATTGTCTCGCATCATATATGGATTTGCATCTGCATGCTGAGAAATGGAATGGGCTTAAGATACCTTTATGGGCACAGTACCTATTTACCAAAGTAAGCATATGTGTGAGCATTCTACTATTCATGTGCCACGTGAGAGGTGACCTAGGAAAGTAGGGATTGGGTATGCTGCATGCACTTAACAGTAGTGTACGCACCACTTCTGGTGTATTTGAAGTGGATTGGAAGAGTTTGGAGAGTGGACTGACACTGGCTAAAATTATATGAGAAAGCAGTATTGTCATTCTAAGTATGTCAAAGTAAAATAAAGTTTTGCCCAGACCAATAATTTTACAAAAGGCATTTTTATTCACTGGCCGTGTAAAGTTGTCTGTGTGCAAATCACCACAGAATTCTGGAGAACTGCAGAAGTGCATTTTTACTAGCTGCAACAAATGGCTGCTGAGGCACATCCTGAATGTGATGCAACTTACTAACTTCCACATTAAAGCAGCACGACATACATTTATACCCCTTTCACACCGCACAAATAACCCGGTATCGACCCGGCATATTGCCGGGTCGACACGGGTCAGCGTGCGGTGTGAAAGGGGCATAGCCGAAATCCAGGGTTGCCTGACCTGGCGATTCAACCCGGGAATAAAGCAGTGTTATACCCGGGTTGAATACCGGGTCAATGGCAGCGTAAACGGGCTCCACCCGTTTACTACAGCAGGGAGAGGCGGCGCGGAGATGATGTCATCTCCCAGCGCCGCCTCCACCTCCGCCCCCGCTGCTATGGCAATATGCCGGCGGGGAAGCCAGCAGCAGCGGCCAATGCCGGATCCCACCTGGGAAGGACCCGTTTCCAATTCCCGGGTGGGATCCGGCATTGGCGGTGGGAAAGGGGTATAACACGGTGTCTAACTATTCAGGCTACCACTCAGTAGCGGATCTTGCCACGGGCAAGCAGGACTTTTGCCCGGGGCGCCGCCATCCGGAGGGCGCCGCACCATGGCAAGATCCGCTGCTGCTGTTGTGCCCCCCGCTGCCGCTGCCCTGTGAAGGGAAACTAGACGCGTAGCGTCTAGTTTCCCTTAGTGGGCTGCCCGCTGTGAAGGGAAACTAGACGCGTAGTGTCTAGTTTCCCTTCCTGGAGAGGACCTTAACTGTAATGATGTGCGGTGCGCGTTGACGTCATCGCGCACCGCACAGCAAAGGTCCTCTCCACGAAGGGAACTAGACGCTTAGCGTCTAGTTTTCCTTCGTGGAGAGGACCTTTGCTGTGCGGTGCGTGATGACGTCATCGCGCACCGCACATCCTACTACAGTACAGGGGGCGTAACTGACCAGGCCCCCTGTATGAAGCCACACACCCTAATACCGACCGGGGCGCAAGAAGCCCCGGAACCGGCCCTGCTACCACTGCACCACTAGGGCCAAACTCAGACTGTGCAGTGACTGAAGCCTTTGATTCTTTCTTTATAAGGGGGTCTTGGGGCTCATCCCATTCATTAAACATTCACAAATTTAGGAAGCCAGGATGTAAAACTAAAACTGTTTTCCATACTTTATTCAATTAAAATGTATAATTTTGGTTTCAGATAATACTCAACAATTGCTTTATTTGGGTGACCTATATATGTCAGGGTGTATTGAGGGTTCACTGCTATCCCAGTTCTGATGTGCAGTGCTTTGAAACAATACAGAAAATTTGCCTTTTAAATCTAATTTCCATAGCCTCTAGGAAATGCAATTATCACCTCAATGTGTGATTACTAACACCTCTGAAAATAACAGTAATAACCCAGTGAGATGTTCTTGGTTACAGGATGCAAGGTAACCAAGTCTTTGATCTTCAATAGACTGTTGCGTATACATGCAACTGTGTTTGCTATGTAATCCAATTAATGCAGCTAAGAAAGGAAAATCAAGGTAATGGAATTTACATAAAGCATTAACAAGTACAATTTAGTATAGCTCAACTATTACCCTTACTGCCTACACATTTGCCATAATTGATGATTGTGATGCCTAGAATTGCTCTAGGTAACAGAACCGTTGCAGAAGGTTTTAATTTATGAAAGAACAATTAAACCCCAAGGTAAAACATTGTTCAGTCTTACCTTGAATTCCCACTGCGGCTTTGTTAAAATGCGAAGTTTAATCAAGCATTCTCTCTATCACATGGAGATATAGTGGTTCAGATAAGTATAAGTTCTGCAGGGGACTCCCATGAAGTGACTCCAGGAAATGTGTTATGAACCACCTGGGTGCAGTTGAACCACAAGTCACAGACTGTAGTAATACATTCAGAATGATGTTTATTATGGGAAAATACAATGGCAGAGGAGTGCAGGCAATCTTGATAATGCAGGTATAGGGCTGTAACACACTACCCGGTTTACACCGGATGGCAAAAAGCCGGACAAGCTTTGTCCGGCTTTTTACCATCCGGCAGAGTCTTTCACACACAACGGCTTTGAGCCGTGTGTAATGTTGTACGCATGCGCAGCAGCAGACACGGATTGAAAAAAAACCATTGTGTGTGAAAGCTCCCCTTCACACACACGGTCCACTGTCTTCAAAGACCTTCCAGTGGATATTTCCGTCTGCAACCCGGCAGCCGGGTCGGGGCCGTGCAGTGTGAAAGGACCCTACCACTTACACTATTAATTACAATACCTGCACGGGAAGCCGACAAAAGCCGGCGTGTGTGTTTCAGCCCTTACTGTACTTAAAAACCAGGGTGCTGGAAACTTCAGGAATACTAGGAATGCAGGTATAGCAATCAACACCGAAAGGAAGCACATGAACTAGCCTGGGGCGAGATGTGGCTGAGACTCTGACCCCTGACGAGTGGTCCGAAATTAGATTGGAATTCTGTAAACTCTATCTCTGTACGTGTTAAAAGAGAATTCCTATAACCTTTACTTTCGTTGGTATTTAGGGGTCTATTCATAAAGCTGTGAAAAAAGTGGAGTTACAGACCAGTGGAGAAATTGCCCATGGCAACCAATCAGCATCTCCCTTACATTTTATACAAAGTACTTGATAAAGACTTCCTTCAAAGCGGATTGGTTGCCATCAGCAACTTCTCCACTGGTCCTTTTCTCCACTCTTTTCACAGCTTCATGAATAGACCCCCTGTGTACCCACTCATCTTCATTCAATTTACCCTACCGCCACTGAGCTGCGCTATCTCAATCTATTCCACACGTCCCAGTTCCATCACTGTACCAGAGTCTAGTGCGCATGTCTCTGGAAAAATGATGCAGTGGACATTTTCCCGGTGATTTTCATACTGCGCATGCACAAAGCATCGGTAAATGGCCACCACACCATTTTCCTGGTGATTTGTAGCACTGCTGCCACCGATGTAGGACTCTGGAGGAGTACGGAATGGGTGCAAGTTGTGCAGTGTGGGCCCCCCTGGATCAGTGTGCGCCACACACCTTGCACCCATTATAGATACGCCACTGAGAGAAGTACAAGATAGAGATGCATCATTTATCTGACCATTGTCTATTTCCTCATAAGGATACAACAGGCAGCATATTGGGTAGATTTACAGATGGAGCTGCGCTAGTCGTGGCTCCGTCTGTGACTAGGCGCACCCGCCGAGTGCGTCCCTGTCCACCCGGGCGAGTGCACGTGTGATGGAGACGCACCCCATTCATTTGAATGGAGACTATCTCCGTCCGCACGCCCAGACAGAGATGCTCTGAATGGGAACGTTTCTGTGCACTCCCGACTAAGTGAACGGAACTCCTAGTCACACCAGGAGTGCTCCATCTGTAAGTACTATAGGGTATATTCAATTGCTATTTGTCAATTGGTCCGTTTTTCGACAGCGGAACTGTCGAATATGTTATTTATTGAATATGTCGAATTCGGGTCCCTGCTGGAGGGTTTCGCCTGTCGAATTGTGTAGAATCCAAAAACGGTCGAATTCATGCCGGAATTCGACCGTTTTTGGATTCGACACAATTCGACAGGCGAAACCCTCCAGCCGGGACCCGAATTCGACATATTCAATAAATAACGGATTCGACAGTCCCGCTGTCGAAAAACGGACCAATTGACAAATAGTGGGAGGCCTGGATTCGACTTCATGGACAGGACAAAAGTGTTAAATAAATCCTGAAAAAAATTGCGTGGGGTCCCCCAACCACAAGAGTGACCCCACTTAACCTCGCGGTCTACCGCAGACCGCAAAGTTCCCACCATTGGATACAATGGAGCGCCTATGCGCTACATTGTATCTCGAGTGCGCCGCCTGACTGGATTTGTAACTATTTCACACCCCTTCCAACTGAAAAACATGCACTGATCTCTCCATGTTATTGTAGACAGTAAAAAAAAAAAAATATTCTTTTAAAAAAATCTATTAAATAATACTTGTGGCTCATAAATAGACAAACCAAGTAGATAATCCCTTCAAATATAAATAGATATGCTATTATCAATCAAAAAAGCACCAAAAAAAAATGTTTTTAACATTTTTTATTAGATCACGACAGAAAAATGAGGCGGAATGAAATTGACGAAATGACTGTCGAAAAGCACTGTTGTCGAATCGACATTCTTCAATTGAATATACTTTTGTCGAAAAGCCGCATTTTTAACATTGCAGACATGTCGAATTGAAAAAAATGTCAAATTGCAAAAAGTCGAGAATGAAACGGCAGGTTTTTTGTCGAAAAGTACTGTATTGAATTGTCGAATCCAATTCGACAGCTTTTTTGTGTCGAAAATGCCCTGTTTTTCGACAATTGCGGCAATTCGACCGCAATTGAATATACCCCTATGTTTTATTATTTGGATCAGTAATATATAGGTTTTACAATGTACCTTGGGGCCTGAATCTGAGTTGGATACAAAGTGGCTGTAATTATGTGAAGCTACGGAAGTCAGTTTTACTACCTTACGCCAATGAGAATATCGATAGTGCTAAGGAGAATATCCGTACAGCTAACGAGAGCATTTATAAGGCTAATTAGAGTATCCATAGTGTTAATCAGTATATCCGTATGACTAACAATAGTATTCATAGGGCTAATGCAGAGGCGGAACTACCGCCAGTGCATCCAGTGCGTTGCACTGGGGCCCGCCACTGTCCAGGGGCCCAAAGCATGTAATGAGTCAAACTGACTCATAACATGCCGCTGTGTGCTGTGGGCAACCGCTGCCCGCAGCACACAGCCGCCCGGAGAGAGAGGAGAGGAGCGCAGCGGTACGGGAGAAGGAGGAGGGGGGAGGTGGAGGAGGGAGCCGCAGCAGCGCTGTGTTATAGGTTGAGGCACTGCTGCTGCTGTCCCTCTGCTTCACTATAGGCTGTCTTCCGCCGCTGTGAAGCACATCCCAGCATTCACAGCGGCGGAGGACAGCCTATAGTGAAGCAGAGGGACAGCAGCACCTCCACCAATAACACAGCGCTGCTGCGGCTCCCTCCTTCACCTCCCTCCTCCTCCTCCTCCTCTCCTGCCGGCATCTCTGCCAGAAGCTGCACCGAGGAGCCTGAGCCAGCGCAGAGGGTAAGTATAATTCATTCTTTCTTTCTTTCTTTCTTTTCTCTTTCTTTATGTGCAAAAAGGGGGACTGCCTGCCATAATGTGTAAAAAAGGGGGAATCTGCCTAATGTAATGTGTAAAAAGGAGGAATCTGCCTGCCGTAATGTGTAAAAAGGGGGACGCTGTCTGCCGTAATGTGTAAAAAGGGGGAATCTGCCTGCCGTAATGTGTAAAAAGGGGGACGCTGTCTGCCGTAATGTGTAACAAGGGCACGCCGTCTGCCGTAATGTGTAACAAGGGCACGCTGTCTGCCGTAATGTGTAACAAGGGCACGCTGTCTGCCGTAATGTGTAACAAGGGCACGCTGTCTGCCGCTACGTGTAACAAGGGCACGCTGTCTGCCGCTATGTGTAAAAAGGGCACGCTGTCTGCCGCTATGTGTAAAAAGGGCACGCTGTCTGCCGCTATGTGTAAAAAGGGCACGCTGTCTGCCGCTATGTGTAAAAAGGGCACGCTGTCTGCCGCTATGTGTAAAAAGGGCACGCTGTCTGCCGCTATGTGTAAAAAGGGCACGCTGTCTGCCGCTATGTGTAAAAAGGGCACGCTGTCTGCCGCTATGTGTAAAAAGGGCATGCTGTCTGCCACTATGTGTAAAAAGGGGGACGCTGTCTGCCGTAATGTGTAAAAAGGGGACACTGTCTGCCGTAATGTGTAAAAAGGGGAATCTGTCCACCGTAAGGTGTAAAAGGGTCTCTACCTGGTGTAGTGGTGCTACTGTGCGGCGTAATTTGAATAATGGAGACTACTGTGCACCGTTTTATTAATTGGTATTATTTTGTGGCCACACCCCTTACCCACGAAGCCACACCCCTATGTATTTATGCGCACGCCTACGGCGCGCACTGCCCCTGTTTTGCATGCAGGGGTGGGGCTCCAATGCCGTTTCTTGCACACAGTGCTAAAATGTCTAGTTACGGCACTGTTGCTAGGTATCCATTTCTCTGGCCCTGAGCAGGTCCCCCTCACCAGATCCTCTCCAGGGGTGAGGGGGTGGACTTGGATGGGATGGGGGGGGAAAGCATTTTGTCGCACCTGGGCCCACCGCTCGCTAGTTCCGCCACTGGGCTAATGAGAATATCCGCATGGCTTACGAGAGTATACATAGTGCTAATGAGAATATCTGTAGAGCTTCAAACTAAAATTTGCTATTTGCGGTAATATAAGGAGCTGCGCCCAAGTCTGAATCAGGCCCATTAATGTAAATGGTGGGTTCACTCATTCATTATGTATGTGTTTACTTGTATACTTGGTGTGCTCATTAGTGCAGAAGGTGTTATTTATAAATACAGGTTGAGTATCCCTTATCCAAAATGCTTGGGACCAGAGGTATTTTGGATATCGGATTTGTCCGTATTTTGGAATAATTGCATACCATAATGAGAAATCATGGTGATGGGAACTAAATCTAAGCACAGAATGCATTTATGTCACATATACACCTTATACACACAGCCTGAAGGCCATTTTATCTAATATTCTTTTATAACTTTGTACATTAAACAAAGTGTGTCTACATTCACACAATTTATTTATGTTTCATATACACCTTATACACACCGCCTGAAGGTCATTTAATACAATATTTTTAATAACTTTGTGTATTAAACAAAGTTTGTGTACATTGAGTCATCAAAAAACAAAGGTTTCACTATCTCACTCTCACGCAAAAAAGTCCGTATTTCGAATATTCCGTATTTCGGAATATTTGGATATGGGATACTCAACCTGTACTTATATTCTTCAATATATATAGTCTTGGAATATTTATGCTCCAATTGGTGACAATATAATCACTTTTTGTTTCTAGACAGTATATTAGACTAGGACTGGGTCAGATCTGACGACAGACAGACAGCACCAGGTACACAACCGGTTCAGGGTTGGTGGAATTCTGGTGTACCCGATACAGAACTAAGGGCTGGTGGCATACAGTAGTAACTGATCAGAACAGGGCAAGGGCTGGTGTTAGACCGTAGTACCAGACACAGATCTAGGTAAGGGCTGGTTGCAGACAATAGTACCAGATACAGAACTGGGTAAGAGCTGGTGGCAGACAGTAGTACCAGATACAGAACTGGGTAAGAGCTGGTGGCAGACAATAGTACCAGATACAGAACTGGGTAAGGGCTGGTGGCACACAGTAGTACCAGATACAGAACTTGGTAAGGGCTGGTGGCACACAGTAGCACCAGATACAGAACTGGGTAAGGGCTGAATGCAGACAGTAATACCAGATACAGAACTGGGTAAGTATTGGTGGCAGACAGTAGTACTAGATACAGAACTGGGTAAGGGCAGGTGGCAGACAGTAGTACCAGACCCAGAACTTGGTAAGGGCTGGTGGCACACAGTAGCACCAGATACAGAACTGGGTAAGGGCTGAATGCAGACAGTAGTACCAGATACAGAACTGGGTAAGGGCTGGTGGCAGACAGTAGTACCAGATACAGAACTGGGTAAGGGCAGGTGGCAGACAATATCGTTAAACAGAGCTTAGTGTGTGCTGGTCTTAGACAGACAGTATCGTAATTTCAGAGAGCTGGTCATGTCTGGCGGAAGACAAGACTATCTTTTCACAGAGCTGGGTCAGTGCTGGCAGCAGACAGACAGTATAGTTTCACAGAGCCAGGTCAGGGCTGATAACAGGAGAGGTCAGCGAAATCCAATAGGTCACCAGCAAATGACCAATTGAATGGAAATGCAGGTCAGCTCAAAGCAAGCTGGAAAGTATCACTGACACGCTGAAAGAAGCAAGGCAACAATTTCTCCTTATGGTAACTAATCAGCTACTGTCTGAGAAGTCGTCCCCTATGGTCTCAAGTCACAGCACCTAGAGCAGGCATGTCCAAACTGCGGCCCTCCAGCTGTTGAGAAACTACACATCCCAGCATGCCCTGACACAGCTTTAGCATTCTCTGACAGCAAAACTGTGTCAGGGCATGCTGGGATATGTAGTTTCACAACAGTTGGAGGGCCGCAGTTTGGACATGCCTGACCTAGAGAGACTATGTGGACAGGAAGGAGAGGAGACACTGCAACTGACCTGGGATGGTAGAGCTCCTCCACAATTTGCAGCATTATGTAGCTTAGGTCAAGACCGCGATGACATGATTCAACACAAATTGTGTTGTTATCAAGCCCCTTACTACCCACCTCTCTAGGATCTGGGAGATTATTCTATTCTCCTGAGAGTCCAGGAGTAATCCCCATTCGACTCATTCGACTCATTCCAAGATTGGAATGCTGTCTAACCTAACTCATGACTATAGTTGTTTCATTGTCCACACTGACAATATCTGTGTCAACGTAACTCTGACCACTAGACAAAGTCAGAGTGATACTGATGAACTCAAAACAACTTTTCATACCTGAAGTCCCAGAGATCGTGCTTGGTCTCGTTGAAGAGAACATTTAAATCCATTAACTCCAAATCCCAAGCTGAGGTGCTGAGGTAGTACTCTTGTCTCCTCTAACCCACTGAATGATGCATAGCTAAAAGAGGGCATTACACATATGATTAATTTAAAATATATACGGTTCTCCCACATCCTTGTCTCCTGCAGCATCTCTCCTGCTGAAAGCTAACAAGCGGCATTGTTATTATGCAAATAACGCAGGCAGGGTTGGACTGGCCCACAGGGGTACAGGGGAAACCCCCAGTGGGCCCCTCTGTTTGGGTGGCCCACCTCCTGCTCTAGGGATCAGGTTCCAGACTGTGCACTTATATATTATACATATGTTACCTTATACTGCACAGGACTATGATGTGTTTTCTACAGGGCATTGCTGTTATTAATCTGGTATATTATCATGCATCATTTACTATATATAGTTATCAAGGGGCCCGGACCATGCATTAATGGTTAGCCAAACTTCTGTGGTGGCTGACCACACCACCTTCAGAGACTGGCCACACCCCTAAGCATGGGCTCTAAACACCGCATTCCGCTGGTGGGCCCGATATGCCCCAGTCCGACACTGTACGCAGCTCACTGTGGTGACCAGGGCCGTTTCTTGGGGCAGGCGAGCAGTGCAACCGCACTGGGCGCCCGCGGCGGCACTAACTGTGGCTCCCTGCTTCCCCCTCCTATTTCTCCCCGAGTATCCCGCTCGGGGGGCAGAGTTTCACAGAATGACGTGGTTGCGTCGTTACGTCACGACGCAACCCCGTCACGACGCAAAACCCCCCACCCGAGCGGAGTACAGAGGGGGATATAAGTTAGGAAGAGGGAAAGGCCGGCGCGAGGAGCGACTGGTGAGGCGGGCCGAAGAGCGGTAATCGCCTCTGTAAGTATTCTCTCTCTCTCTATGTGTAAAATGGGGACACCTGCCGTAATGTGTGAAATGGGGACTCTTGCCTGCCATAGTGTGGGGATTTAATGTATCAAGGGCATTGCGGTGTGTGGCATAATATGGTGATGGTGCAGGGGGCATTACTGTGTGGGGCTTAATATGGTAGAATTTTTTTTTCCTGTGGTGGTCGTGATCTGTTGGAGCAGGGTCAAAAACTGGATTGTGAGGCAGTCTTTTCAGACAAGGCCATGCCCATTTAAATGAGGCCACACCCATTTAGATGAGGTCACGCCCCCTTGCCAGGTGCATGCGCAAGTTTTTGTTTTTTTAATCTAGGTGTGTGTGTGTGTGTGTGTGTGTGTGTGTGTGTGTGTGTGGGGGGGGGGGGGGGGGGCACATTTTTTTATGTCATGGGGGGGGCGCATTTTTAAATCTCGCACTGGGAGCCAAATTGGCTAGAAACAGCCCTGGTGGTGACAGATAACAGGTTTCGGTCCAATAACAATTCGACAACAACTAAGGACAACATACTTTCCATCTAAACAACAAAAGCAAAGCATTGTACTGATAACTACTCTGAGTAACATCCATCAATTTTGATATGTAAGAAAATGCAGCACACAATAAAAAAGCAGAGGTTTGCGATACCCAGAACAACAGCTGCCAACACTTTACAGTTAATATTCTACAACATTCGGCTTTACTGTTTTGTTCTTAAGCAACCCTGGTTGTTTAAAGTATGTGTCAGTATGGCTTCAAACTGTTATTTTTGGATGATGCAAATAATACGATGCAGAAACAAGGGCCAAATGTCACTTCTGATTGGAATCCATAAATGTAATTTCGGAAGGCAGGAAGAATAAAAAATACACGATTATACATAGTGGGTCTCTGATCTTTCAGTTTTTTCCCTTCTTTTCCAGTTGTTAAATAAATTAAAAACCTCTTGTGGATTTGACTTGTAATCTAAGATTTCCAAACGTCTCAATTCCATTTTCAGTAATCATTCTTATTAATGTGTTAACAATTACAACTAGAATTTGTATGTACAATTGTGTCCACTACGTTTTTCTCCTTTTATTTTCAATTCACCTACCTACATTACCTTCCGCCATATTCTTTGCTGAACTAATATTAATGAAAAGCATTATCAGTTCAATAGGGATATTGTGCCTCATGCCTTAGTGATACCAGTTGTTCATAGTGGGGTTGATTCAGGTTCGGATGGAGTGAGCATCGTGCCAAGTAAGCAGCAGCTAAGCTTACATATGGTAATGCAGCAGGAGGCGTCTGGTATAAGTAGATGCCTCCCGCATGCATGTTTGATCCAGTGCTGTGTCCGAGGATGAGCATCAGATCAGCTGTTATACCATCGTCCGGCTGAGTGACCCATGAGGTTGCGCAAACCAGCCACCACGACTCCATTGTGAAAGATGCTAGAGTGGGCTTCGGCCATTTTGGGAGGGACATTTACTAAGAGAAATTAATGCAGGTGTAAACAGTGCTCCCGTGAAGTGTCAGGACCCCTGACTAGTGGGGTGGGCGGGGGATTGTTGCACAAACAAGATGCTGGCATGCTGAATTTAACCCCTCACAACAAGCAGGTAGGTGCATCATTTCTAAGGGGCATTCAAGTGTGGGCATAACATGATGTCTGGGGCACTATTGTGTGGGGCATAAATAATATGGTGTAAGGGGCACTGTTTGTGTGGGGCATAATATGGTGTTAATGGGCCCTATTGTGTGGGGCATAAGGAGATGTAAGGGGCACTTAATGTCATAAGAGGCATTATGGTGTGTGGCATAATGTACTAGTGACATTTCAGTGTGTGGCATAATGTTTAAGGGGCATCATGGTGTGTGACATAATGTGCCAGGGATATTACGGTATGGTCCATAATAAGGAAGAAAAATGACAAATAATGTAAGGGGCATGAATCAGGATTTTTTTTCTGTTGTTGCCAACGTCTGGGGCAGCAGGGTGCAAAACTGGGGTGTTCGGTAGTCTTTTCCTGCAAGACTGTGGTGGTCATTCCGAGTTGATCGCACGTAGCAACTTTTTGCTGCTCGTGCGATCAACTAGACGCCGCCTATGGGGGAGTGTATTTTAGCATAGCAAGGCTGCGATCGCTTGTGCAGCCCTGCTATGCTAGAAAAGTTTTGTGTAAAACAAGACATACTTACCTGGTGAGATGATTTCAGTGATGAAGGTCTCAGAATTGACGTCAGACATCCGCCCTCCAAACGCCTGGACACGCCTGCATTCGCTGAACCACTCCCGGAAAATGGTCAGTTGACACCCCAGAATGCTTTCCTCCTGTCAATTTTCTTGCGGTCGCCGCTGTGACCGCTTTCTTTGTACGTGGCGGCGCTGCCCGTTGCCGGCCATCGCCAGACAACAAGGCGCCTGCGCAATGCGGCCGCCATGCCTGCGCAGTTCCAATCTGATCGCACGGCTGCGAAGAAGTGCAGCGTGTGGTTGGGTCGGAATGACCCCCTATGTCCCTTGCAGTGAGGCCACACCCATTGCAGTGGGCCACCCCCTTTTTGCACATGTGGGGGAAGTGGCATTTTTTGCTGTTTGCACTGGGAGCCAAATTGTAAAGAAACGGGCCTGCACCCTGGTTCCTATTATCTCAGCACAGCCCTTTCCTGCTAGCACATACTCAGTAGCGGATCTTGCCACGGGCAAGCAGGACTTTTGCCCGGGGCGCCGCCTTCCGGAGGGCGCCGTACCATGGCAAGATCCGCTACTGTGCCCCCCGCTGTGTCCCGCTGGACCCGCAGTGAAGGGAACTAGACGCTACTCGTCTAGTTTCCCTTCCTGGAGAGGACCTTTGCTGTGCGGTATGCAATGACGTCATCGCGCACCGCACAGCATTGTGGGACTGACAGACGCTAGGGGTCATATTTGACCTCTAGTGTCTGTGTATGCTGTACTATGGGAGAGAGTGACGTCATGACGTTTCTCCCATAGATCCAAGGACAGGAGCGTCGCCGGCGGAGGTCTGCAGCGTTCAGGAGCGGGGATTGTAAGTATTATTTTTTTTTGTGTGTGTGCAAGCAGCGCTACAGGGGGCACAAATGGGGGCACAACTCTACAGGGGGCGTAACTGACCACGCCCCCTGTATGAAGCCACGCCCCTATTCTCCGCCCGGGGTGCCAAAATACCTAGAACCGGCCCTGCACATACTGTAGTCTTCATGAACAGGATCCTCTGTGCCCATTGTCTCACATCTGCATTACCTTGCTCAAGCTCCTATGTACTATTCTGTTTTTGTGTGTGATTTGTTACTCTGGTGCTACAGGGCTCTTTGGTGACTTACATGTAGATAATAATAATGAGAAAGAGGATTTGGGGAGGGGAGGGGAGGGGGGTGGTTATTCAGGTTTGTTAGCAAACTAAAAAAGCAAGCAACTGGGCAAAAACCATATGCACTGCAGGTGGGGCAGATGTAACATGTGCAGAGAGAGTTAGATTTGGGTGGGTTATATTGTTTCTGTGCAGGGTAAATACTGGCTGCTTTATTTTTACACTGCAATTTAGATTTCAGTTTGAACACACCCCACCCAAAATATCACTCTCTCTGCACATGTTACATCTGCCCCACCTGCAGTGCAACATGGTTTTGCCCAGTTGCTTGTTCTTTTGGTTTGCTAACAAACCTGAATAAGGCCCCTCCATAACGTGTTATAAAGAAAAATGACAGGGAAACTAATCTTTCTTTCTGGATATGAGGCTGTCCACCCCTCTTATAAATCACTCTTACAGTTTCTGTCTAGTGTTTTATTTGGTTACATCAGTCATTTAAAATAACAATACAAAGTACTTGAAAATGACTGTCATATATATGATGGAAGTTACTCATTTATATACATTTATTTTCACTGTAATACATAGTAACAAAGCTTAAGCTCTTTTGTGAGGAATGAAGGGATGTATGTGATGCTTGTTGTAAACAGTGTAATGTATAGTATAGATCTCAGAGACTTTACTTTGATGCTATAGGTTTCCATTTCCTTTAATCTAACAACTCTATTTTGCTGCCTTTGTCTGATGAAAGCTCAGAGATACATATAGTGGTGATTGAAGAGAAAAGTGCCTGTATCTATGAACGTGTTTCCCCCTGAGGAGCTTCAGCACCCCGAGCAGGCACGAGCAGGGATAGGGTGGGGAATGTATGCCCCTGGAGCCAGGAGAGGGGGAGTGGTGGTGACAGGTTGCAGTGCAGGGGGTCTGCGCCACTTAACTTAGGCTGTGTGTAGTGATGGTCTGGGGTGATGACAGGGGTCACATCAGACACCAACGCTACGCTGCCGCTCCACTGCTGGGTAACAGTTCCTGGAAGTGCCCGCTAGCCAGAGCAAATGACAGCTTTTGGTTTGCATACCACAGTGCAATACAAATCCCGGAAGTGCTGCAGCTGGCTCGGCAGACTTATAGATCACGCCCTCAAGGGACCTTGGGCACCCAAGACAGGGGGGTCCTTCCCCCCCCCATAACCACCCCCGTTTGCCCCCTCCACCCTAACAAGGCCAACAGAACAATTCCCCCGAATAATAAACTCACCCCCAGACCATCGCAGCCGGCAACAGGAGCCATCAGAGGGAGGTCCCCACGCCGCAGGACTGATTCAGCCAATCTCCATCCCATGCTGTTGCCAGGAGAGCTGCTAGTGGCAACACAAGAGCAGCTCCGGCCCCTGGGCCTCCCCCTTAATCCGGCTCTGCAGCCCAGGGCAAGCAGTATGACATACCTCACAACATGACCCTCTCCAGGAGGAACAGAATGCTCTGCTCCTGGACTTCCCTCTTAATTTATGATAGCCATCACTTGTGCTGAAATACCTTTCTTATCCATTAACTTGTTCAACACAGCCAGGTGTCAGCAATTATAAATTAAGAAAAAAGACCAGAAGCAGAGCATTGTGTCCCTCCTGGAGAGGGTCATGTTGGGAGGTATGGTATGAGCCAGACAAACCACTTGCCGGGCCCCTTTCTCTGTCCCGGCCCGAGACTCCATTCCCAGGAGTCCCCACCGCTGGCAGCCCTGTGTGTACATCTCTGAATCAGCTTTGCAGCTGAATGCTGACGCCACTGAGCTTACCTCGGATCAACACAATAGGTGGCGTATACAAAAGGCCTCTCTGTAAGGACTCCTAAAATATGCATGGTGTAGTAATAAAAGCATTTTCCAATAAAATATATAATATACAGTGTCAAAGCCCCCCCAAAAAAAGAAGAAAAAAGAAATGCCTATTATGGGCCTTATTCAGGTTTGTTAGCAAACCAAAAAAGCAAACAACTTGGCAAAACCGTGTTGCACGGTAGATGGGGCAGATGTAACATGTGCAGAGAATGTTAGATTTGGGTGGGGTGTGTTCAAACTGAATTCTAAATTGCAGTGTAAAAATTAAGCAGCCAGTATTTACCCTGCACAGAAACAATATAACCCACCCAAATCGAACTCTCTCTGCACATGTTACATCTGCCCCACCTGCAGTGCAACATGGTTTTGCCCAGTTAATTGCTTTTTTTGTTTGCTAACAAACCTGAAAAAAAACAACCTATATCAGTTCCATCTGTCTGATTTATCTATTCATTTGTCGGGCCTACGCTCTACTTGTCACATACAGTACACATCTTGATTGTGACCTGAATAGCAGCCATTGGAAGTAGAACACATCTACAAGTTCCCTTCTTATATCTTTCTCTTGTCCCCTATACATTTTACTTTCCTCTAGATATGAATAACAGAAGATTGAAACAGCATTATCAGAATGATCAAATCAACATTGAGGTTATTGACACGAAGCTTGAATCATCTGTAGACTGGAATAATACAGGAATGAGATCAGACAAAAATGAATTTCTTAGATGTGAATGTTTCTTCGCATTCCAAGCACAGGAAGTTACAAAGTATGTGATTCCATCACAAAGACAATTGCAACAGATTAGGATGTCTGCTAGATGAGAATCTCATGAATCATCATTATATCATAAATTATATTCATCTGGAGCCTAATAGTAGCATTAATACCCAATAGTTAACCCTTTGCTATGTTTGGACAATCTGCTATCCATTATCCTAGCAGTAGGAACATCTGAATGTTTAGTATATAACAATATCCATGGATTTGAAGAATTACAGCTGCCATTGTGTTGATTTACCTGTAAAATATGACAAGAAAGTGTCTACAAACCTTTATTAGCTGCCTCCTTCCTTTTAGAAACAAATGTTTGCAGATGTCAAATAGTTTCCACCTGCGTCAGGAATATAAATTGAACATTTAATAGCAAGTGCTATCCCTGAGGTTGAAAAGTTCTTACAACCCAGGAGGGTTCAAAAAGAAAAAAGTTTGGAAATATGGATCCCATTGAAAATTCTGGCAACAAACCTAAACCGGCTGTACTTTAACTTTCGTACTGTATGCTTAATTATTGTATCCAGGCGGGTGGAATATGTATCATTTAAACTGGGCTTACTACAAAATTAAACAAATGTGTTGTGTACTACAAAGCATATGAATAGCGATAGGAAGAATAACCTTATTTACAATGAATATTCCTACTCACACAGAGCCAGATAAACAATGGGGTAAATGGAGCTGCAGCTCCAGGCCTCCACATAAAAATGGGCCCATCATCATGACAGCATGATGATGATCAGCCACCAGCTTGCCACACAGTCAGCCATAAATCAGAAGTATTACATTGTATTACTATTTTCCACACAAAATGATGCTTTTTTTTTTTTTTACTTATTACATATTTATAGAGGCATTGGGGCTGATAGTGTATGAAGTCTACATGTCTATATGGCACTGGCTACACGGGATTCTGTATGATATACCGATGGACAGGATACCGCCTCCAGCATCCCAACCATCAGAATACAGACAGCCCCCCAAAAAGTACTCTAACCCTCCCCCCTATCCTAACCCTCCCTTGTGGGTGCTTAACCCCAACCCTCCCTTCCCCGCTGCCTAACCCGAATCTCCCTTTGTAAGTGTCTAACCCTAACCACCCCCTTCCCTTTCCTGCACCATAACCCACCTTCGAAAAGCATAAACCTAACCTCCCACCCAGAGGCAGATCTAGGCATGGGCAAGCAGGGCGGGTGCCTGGGGCGCTGCCGTCGCAGTCACCCCGCATGCACCCGGGGCACTGTAGATGCAGTCACCCCACAGGCGCTTGCCGCCCATCCGCATCCCGCACTCCAGCTGCAGCAAGCGCCGTGGGTAGTGTGGGCACCCGCTGCAGCCGGCTTCATTGTCAGACAGACACTAGAGGTCATAATTGTCCTCTAGTGTCTGTGCGGCACTATGGGAGAGATGTCCTGACGTCTCTCCCATTGAGAGGAGCCAACGGCGGGTAGAGACGGAGCAGCAGCGGCAGCAGTGGTCGTGAAGCAGGAGTGGGGCTGGTGAGTATTGTTTTCTTTTGTTTGTTTATTTTTGTGTTTGTAAGCGGCGCTACAATGGGGCATAACAACAGGGGCATCTCTACTGGCGGCACATCTAATGGGGGCAAATCTACAGGGGGCATCTCTACCGGGGGCACATCTAAGAAGGCATAACTACAGGGGCATCTCTACTGGGGGCACATCTACTGGGGGCATAACTACTCAGGGCACATCTTCTGGGGGCATAACTACAGGGGCACATCTACTGGGAGCACAACTACAGGGGCCACGCCCCTTCCCTATGAAGCCATGCCCTTATTTTTTACACTCACCTTTGGCGCGCACTAACCTGGTTTTGCCTGTTGAGGTGGTGCCAAAGGAAACTTTCGCCCTGGGCGCCATAAGCACAAGGTCTAGAACCGGCCCTGCTCCCACCCCAGCAGCAGGACGCGAGCTTGTCCCGCTAAAAGAGCATATTCAGGATTTCTGGCATTTGTATTTTGACGCTAGGATCCTGATCTCTGTTGGGATTTTGATGTCAGGATTATGCCGACAGTCGGGATTCCAGCGTCGGTATTACGCACACCGGGATCCCATCCGGCGGCATTGTAACTACATCCCGCCACACACACACACACACACACACACACACACACACACACACACACACACACACACACACTCCTTCTGCTTCTCATCATAGGCCTTCGGACATTTTCAGCCCCTGGCCCAGGAAGCCCTTAACCCAGCCCTGCACTCACATCTTAAACAAATATCATACAAGTTTTTTTTTCTGTTTTTGTCCATCTATAGTTTTGTGCTGTCCTACTGCATGTCTGTCACACCTGGGTCTAGTAGCCCTGTGTGTCTACCCTTCAGTGGCACAATCATATACAAAAATTTGTAACATATTTCATTGTTTCATTGTATAGATGTTGTTGCCCTACAGGAGATCAACCAGTCATTAGCACAATCAAATGCACTCTAGTTTATTTTTAAGATGACAACATATGATATAAAGGATCACATACTCTTCTCAGCTTCCATAACAGGGAGTGCTACCTGTGTACGCTTGCTATTTACTTAGGGTTGTATCTATCACATGCTAGTTGGTTTGATGCCCTGGACAATCCATGGTGGAATTTTTTATTGTTTTCTCTTCGCTAATGAGGCAACTAGAAATATCTGTGTGCGACTGAGTCTTTGAATCTATTTGTGAATTTCTACAATGCTTTGGCCCTCAGGAGTTATGCTTCAAGAGCCACATCGTCAAAGCTAGTCTGGCCAGGTCCGGGTAGACACAAGGGCCCTGAACGAGGAGGTCTGGGCATTGAGGAAGTAGAAAAGGTCACTCTATCGAAAAACCCTGCAGGTCTGAGAACCATTGCCATCTTGGCCATGCTGGAGTGACTAGAAGTAGTATTCCTTCTTCTTGTTTGAACTTCCGCAGTACCCTGGACAGGAGTGATACTGGAGGGAGCACGTAGGACAGCCGAAAGTTCCATGGAATTGCCAGTGCATCGACGAATGCTGCTTGAGGATCCCTGGTTCTTGATACGAAGACCGGAACTTTGTGATTGTGTCATAAGGTCTACATCTGGTAGGCTCCATTTGTCTACTAGCAGTTGAAAGACTTCCTGATGAAGACTCAACTCTCCAGCATGCACGTCCTGACGACTGAGGAAATCCGCATCCCAGTTGAGGACTCCCGGAATGAACACTGACGATATTGGTGGCAGATGGCGTTCTGCCCAACGAAGGATTTTTGACACTTCCATCATTGCCATGTGTCTTCGAGTGCTGCCTTGATGGTTTATGTACACCTCTGTGGTGGCGTTGTCTGACCGTACTTGAACAGGCCTGTTCTGTATCAGAGGCAGGGAGAGAGACAAAGCATTGAACACTGCCCGCAATTTCAAAATGTTTATCGGAAGGAGTAATTCCTCCATGGGCCACTGGTCCTGGAAACAGTGTTGCTCCATCACCGTGCCCCAACCCCTCACACTGGCATCCATAGTCAGTAGGATCCAGTTGAGGATACAGAAGGGACGGCTCCTGCTCAACTGCTGGTCCTTTAGCCACCAGGTCAGCGACAGACGAACCTCCGGAGTGAAGGAGATCATGTGAGACTTGATCCGGTGAGGTAGGCAATCACACTTGGAAAGGATTAACCTCTGCAGCGGGCAGGAATTAAATTGAGCACACTCTCACATGTCGAACGCCGACACCATAAGGCCTAGTACTTGCATTGCCGAGTGTATTGACATTCTTAGACTAGATAGGAAGTATCTGATCCTGTCCTGGAGTTTCAGAACCTTCTCTGGAGACAGAAACAGCCACTGACTGTGTGTGTCCAGTAGTTCCCTCAGGTGCACCGTGCTCCGAGCAGGCACCAGCGAGGACTTCTTCCAGTTGATGAGCCACCCGTGGGCTTGTAGGAAGTCTATCGTCAGGTGTAGATGACTGATGAGAACATTGTGGTAGTTTGCCAGAATCAGCAAGTCGCCCAGATACGGCAGGATCCTGACTGCCTGGCGACGAAGATGGGCCATCATCACGGCCATAACCTTGGTGAATATCCGAGGGGCCGCGGCCAGTCCAAGCGGCAGAGCCTGGAATTGATAGTGAAGGTTGCCAATAGCAAACTGCAGATATTGCTGATGCGATATGGCAATAGGTATATGCAGGTAAGCATCTTGTATGTCCAGGGATACCATGTAATCTCCGGGTTCCATGGCCAGTACAATTGAGCGCAGTGTTTCCATACAGAACTTGGACACTCTCACAAACTTGTTCAGTGATTTGAGGTTGAGTATAGGCTGGAAAGACCCATTGGGTTTCGGGACTAGAAACAGGGTTGAATAGTATCCTCTGCCCCTCTGGGACATAGGTACCGGCACTACCATTCCTGTATCCAGGAGGGAATGCACAACCAGATGTAGAGCTTGCGCCTTCAACGGATCCGAAGGGATAACTGTTCTGCAGAACTGGCGAGGGGGACGTCTCTTGATAGAGACTGCGTACCTGTGAGAAACAACTTCTCGCACCCATGCATCTGAAGTGGTCTTTAACTAGACCTAGGTGAATCGTAGAAGTTGGCCTCCCACCCTGTCATGCAGCAGGCTTGTCTTGTTTAGAAGCAGGCTGACGGGCGGCCCAAATGTGTGTCAATAATTTTCACACTCTTTTAATGTATAATAATAAAAGTTAAATTTTACGAAATTTCAGGTGGGTGTGACAATTAGGTCACATTTCTCCTTTGTGCATCGACAATACAGCCTTTTCTTTTTCTTCTTCCATTGTATTTACCATAGCTGTAGTTGGTAGCACCCCCAAATTGAATGATAATTATCAAACATACAATAGGGGTCTTCTAGTTGGAGCTTCGGCTCCAAATCTTTATTAAAAAATTGTGTGTGTGCAGATATAACTTTGCTTGATTTAAAATTATATAATGGAGTAATGTCATGTATGTGTATTATTGGAACAAAGCAAGATAGACCTGTCATATTTGGTATTAAAGCAACCAGATTAATGTGTAGGTTCATTTGATACTTGTTATTAAGTTGTAAGACATTGCAACAAGTAGTTATGATTAAATGTATGAAAGCTAAAATCACTCTTATTAGGACAATAGACATTTCCAAACAGGTGGTGGACAGGAAACTCAGGCCAGCCCCTTTTGATGTCTTCAAGGCTGAACCTGTTTAGCATACGAACAGACCAGTGACTCATCATGAATGAGAAAGTTCCCTCCCTTAGACAAGATGTGTGCACTCCCCCAAACTAGATAACACATTACAGAGACACACAGGAGTTAGTTGCTGTTTTGTCCCAGACGATGATGGAGGTGCTGCCAGACCAGTTCCTGTATTTATTTACAGAGAGAGAGAGTGATATGGAGGGAAGACTTTTATATGAGAAAGATATGGTGATGTATTTGCTGGCCTGTAACTGTAACTGTATGTATTTTGTATTAACTGCTTACTGTAAAAATTGTAACCATGTAACTATATGTATACTGTACATTGTGATATATTGAATACATATCCTTTTAATAACAAATATATACATCAATGAGCTTTGGAACTCAGATAATGTGTGGGTGTATTGTTTTCTCTTATGGGATGCAGTGTTTTGCGATGTATAGCGCACATTCATGGCACATGGTAATAAGATGTGCAGGCGTCTACAATATATATTAGAGCGGGCATTTTAAATATTTGTTAGAAAGCAATTTGGTATTTACAGATGAGGGCTCGTCCGCGATATCACGGTCTTAATGATGCACTGTACATTACAAACGCGGCTGTGATTGACCAGCTACCGATGGACGCATCGCGACGCTGACGAATAACATCCACGTGTATTGTTGTGTTATCAGTAAGCCAATGATATGAAAATTCAAGGGACAATGTGTTTCTCATAATATTTAAAATGCTAAAATGTATTTTTATTGTTGCAAAACAAAGTTCAAATAAGTCATATTGTGTTTGATTCAGATTGGATTGTTTATCTGTTAAGTAGATTTAAAAGTACATTTAAAAGTTGCTGCATAGCCTTGATATAGTTTTTTTTTTAAACTCTGGTGCTTGTATAATTTGTGATTTCTTTGTGACAAAGGAAGCCGCATGGTCTGTCCTCCATTTTGGACTAACCACATGGCCTGTCCACCATCTTGTGTAAACCTCATGGATGTGGAAGGGGGAGGAGCAGTGGCCGTTTTAGGAAGGTCACTTTCTAAATAGCTGATTTTCAGTCTGCTCAGAACAATCAGTTTCCTTTGTCACATCAAGCACCATTTATGAGTTACCAATGCATTTATTTAACCCATGCCATAGTCAATTACAAATAGTTTCAATTGGGCCTAGTGAGAGTAAATGGTGAGATAAGTCTTTTTTTTTTCTCCTTCTTGTCTTTGCGTAATTACTTTACATCAAGTGGGGGGTTGCACACAGATAGAAAAAAAGGAAAGAAAGAGTTTTGGTTTTGTGTTTTTTTTTTCTTTTTCTTCCAAGACTTGTAGAATCTGCTTACTAGGGAGGATAGCCATTGAAATGCAAATTAACCTGTGTAACTACTTTTTTTTAGCAGTGAAATGCAAATAGCTTTGATATGCAAATTAGAGGTAAGGTGTCTCATAGAAGGCCAGTGAATGATACATATATATAATATTATTATAATTATGTGTATATTTATATCAGTGTATGTTCTGCAAGATAGCTATCCAATCTGAATCATATCATTTAAATTATAGATTATTGCAGTCATTATAGATCTGTGTGAAATCAGATACATTTGTTTGCTATACAGATAAATTTGAAATAAATGTATTTAAGGGAGTAATTATAGACATGAAACGCAGTTCTGGCCTGGTTGTTAAGGTTTATACAGAAAAAATACTGTGTGTTGTGTTGTGTTAAGTGAGCGATTATAGTTGCTCACATTTATAGAGACTGTGTGGTTTCTTGAATTGCGGACGTACGTTGCACACGTGGTACGGACAAAGTACAGGGTCGCACATGCGGCATAAAAGACACGCTGGTCGCATGATTACGCAAGGTTATATAGGAATACAGACGCTAAGTACAAAGCACATGATATTTGTTCAATTAAGGTGGGATAGTAGACATTTAATACAATAGCACATAACTATCCGATTTCAAAAGCAGGTCACGCTAAAAATTAAGTTTAAAAACTGTAAGCACCTCTGGAATAAAGCTACTGACCTAAAGGGAGTAAAACAATTTTCTGTACAGAAAAACAAGGTGTATTTGAGTGAGTGAAAGCGGAGTGAGTGGAGCTGAACCCGGGAACTAGGTGGTCTAGGTGATATTCTGGAGTGGTAACACTGGGTTAGTAGAGGCCCGGTGGCGTAGGGTTCGCTACCTCGCGTGATTAGAACTAGGTGGTCTAGGTGATCTGAAGTGGTCTAGGTGTCCCATACAACTAGGTGATCTCTAGGTGTTTCAGGTGGTCTACAGCAATCCTAGGGCATATAGATAACTAGTATCTATAGGCTGTGCAATTGCACCTCATGTCCGTGTGTTCTACACAGCACAATGTGATACCATTGTGTATATGTGCTGCGGAAAGGCATACGCAGACGTGATTGTATAGACAAAGGGGTTTTTCTTTGATAACGTCGGGAAATCTCCCTGGTGGGCTTCCACTGGAAAGGGTGAAGAATAGTTATCTAATTTCTCTGTTTTCTCCTTCATCCACTAGGGGCCACTGGAGCGTAGTTACAATGGGGAAATAGTAGGCAGTAATTGGGAGCTGGCACTTGAAAATTCTCACACTGTGGCTAGCTCCTCCCCTACTATCTCCCCTCCAAGCCAGTCTTAGTTTAGTGCCTGATGTGAGCTGGTTCACTTGGGTTTAGCTGAAGAAAATTTTCTTTTTTCTTTATTATTTTTTTTTTTTTTCACACACTCACAGACTGGCAGCTCTGCCACTGCCAGTCTGCACCGCGGGAGGCTGCCGGCGGGGTCCCATCGCAGCTGCGTGCGGCTCGGGATGGGCCCCGGCTGAGGGAGACACTGAGCTCTCCTGAGTTGGCCGGACACCGCTGCGTGCGGCTCGTGTCGGGGCCGCTCCACCAGCAGAAGATTCCGGCAGCAGGGCAGCGGTGAGTATCAAAAAGGGCCGGACACCGCTGCGTGCGGCGCGTGTCGGGGCCGCTGGGTTGAGCAGAGTACGCCTAAAGTGTGGTGAGTACAAACATCCCCCCCTCCAGACTGATGTATGTTTTTACAGTTTCAGTTTTCAACATATGTATGGACCCCTATACTCTCCAGTCATAGAAGGCTGGAGTGCATCAAAGGCGCTTACTAATTTGAACTTGGCGCCATTATATGGGGGGCGGAGCTTCAGCCCGCTCTGTAAGCGGGCTCAGCGCTCTTGACTACCCGGCTGCAGCAGAAGGCAGCCGGGGGATACAGAACAGTGAGACCAAGGCTGGTTGCCTTTTATAGTAGCCGCCATCTTATGTCAGAAAACATGTGGCTCTGTTCATGGAAGTCCGCTCCCCGGCCGCAGCATACAAGCGGCCGGGGAGATACAGGGCGCTTCCCGCTTACTGTAGAGCAGGTTTGAATTTGGCGCCAAAGCGGGGGGGGGGGCGGAGCTAACTCCCGCTCTGTTCGGCGGGCTAAGCGCTCTCCGTCCCCCGGCCGCTACAGGACCGCCGCTTCACTGTCACACCGCTCCCCGGCCGCTGCAAGCTCCCTTCCCTCTCCGGGCTGTTCAGGGAGGATAAAGGTAGGATGTGGGGGTGAAGGCTATTCCCGCTTTGCTCAGCGGGCTCCCGGCGGCGGATTGCAGCGTTCACTGCCTCTAGGTACAAATCCTGTCTCAGGGGGGTTTTTAGTTTTTCTGTGCAGGGAGTTGCTGACATATTTGTAATATCTCACTTTGGCAGCCATTCCTCCCTGCAGGAGAGTCCTCTGCCAGGCATTTCATACAGGAGCCTGCTCTATTACAGGAGCTGGGGCTCATCTCATTAATGATTAAAAATCTACTGTGCATATTAGGTTCAAATAGACAGTATTTATCTACCCTATTAGGTTCACAGGCACAGTATTTATCTACCCTAGTGGGTTCACATACACGGTTGGATTCACTGTGGGTGTGTATATATATATATATATATATATAGATATGTATGTATGAATATATATATGTGTGGAGGTATGTATATAGATATATGCATACAATACCGTATATAGGGCAGTACGGATGGTGTAATGGTTAGCATTACTGCCTCACGGCATGGAGGTCATGGGTTTGGTTCCCACCATGGCCCTAACTGTGTGTAGTTTGTACAGATGTGTCCACATACATCTTTAAGATAAAACAAACAACTTCCGCAATGTTTTCTAATAACAAAATACCTCCTTGCCACATAACATTTTCCCCCATCTTTTCTCACAGTCTGGTCACCATTTTGAAAAGCCAGCGGAACCTCCGAGAAACATCTGGTGCACCTAAATTAGCGGTACACTACATACAGGGCGGGGTGTTGCCTTCCCTTTATTATTCCTTGGTGTCACTAGTTACTAATGCTATTTGTAATTTGGGGAATGCGTGTAAGGCATCAGACAAATAGCGCTGCGGCTCAGTACGCTAGTAGCGGGTATCTGTACAGGGGGACCAGGGTTTGAAAATAAAAAACTTTAAGGGGAGCTCCTATAGCCTAGGGCTAAGACTCCCGTCCCACAGCGCAGCGCTACTGGTTCAGGTCTCCGCTGCTCCAGAAAGTTTATTTGAATCGTGTCGGTCACTACACATTATAGTGCAGACCTTACATAGGGCTGTGTTTATTTTACCCACCTTTTCTCCTTTCGTTGGTCTCACCTGGGATAGTCAAAGAATTCCCTCTTAGGTGTGAAGTATGCAGTGGAGCCATCTGCTTAGCCCTCCACGCACCGGCAGAACACTCCTGTTTGAACAGCTCAGATTATGCAGGTAATGTCACTATTAACCAGAGACCTTGTACGTAATTTCACCTCTCCAGGTTTCTAAAGGAACCTTGCTAACCTTCCAGGTTACAATACTAATGATGTCTGTTTTCTGTGGAGTCTGAACCAGTGTCTCAGAATATCCAGGTGCATTATACAGCAGTTCGTCTGGTACTGCAGGTAAAGGAGGCGGACACGTCAAGTCCATCAGGGTTCGACGCCAATGACGAAATGACAGCGACTGGTCCAGTCTCGGATGAGCTGGGCAGGCTCCGGTAGGCGGCCGGCAGACACCCAAATACACAATATCAGGTATCAAACAATGTTTGTTTTTCCTATCCTTTCCCCACAGACGGCAGGAGATGGTATCAGAACCTCTCTAGGGTATACCCCTCGATGTATCGCCGGTCCAACAAGCTGCCGTTTTCCTGAGCAACCTTGCTCAGGAACTCATCGAAGACATATACGGCAGCAGGGTTCTACCTTGTCCGGAGCAGGTAGGTTGTGGAACAATTGTCCTCTAGGTTACAGGATGTTTCGCATCAGGATCAATTGATACTTTGGTACAGGTCCGAATCACGATTCTGCTCTATGATCTTTGAAGGTCTCCACGTCTGCAGACTCGGACCCTGCATTTTCGCTTGGGCTGTCTTAAACCGACGACCTCTGGGTCTGCGACTGTGACAGGTGAACATGTAATATTACGGGGCAGATGGTTCAGGGGAATGAACTTTCTGCAGGATTTCTTGAACCATTGGAGGTAAGTCCACTTTGCTTTCTCCTAATACTGCCCCAGCTCCAAGACAGACCTTTACCGGTCTTTCCTTTAGATTTTTCCGTGCCCCTTCAAAAACTTTCGACTCCACACGGGCGATATCTCAGTCGCCAGGGGATCTCAGTATAAAAAAAAAAAAAAAGCTGAAGCAGAGGTTCAGCATCCTCCTATAAACCCACTACAGGTCAGACTTTCCTACCACCTGGAGGGTCCCAGGGTAGGCGCAGGTCGGTGGTCCTATGGGAAGAACTGAGAAGGCTTGGGTGGTTACAAACTAGATTTCGGAGTACAACCATCTCAGGAGTCCCTCGGCAGGGGTCGGCCGATTTACGATGACAAGAGAGTCAAACTGCAGGCGGCGCTCCATATGCTTCTAACCGCAAAGGGTATTGATCCCTGTTTTTCACATATCATTGGAATCGGGACAGTTCTCAGGCCTTTGTTTTCTTTTCACATTCCGAAGCCAGTTGGCTCGGCCAGGCCTATTCTGGCCTTAGAATCCTTTCAGTCTGTGAATGCTAGTTTGAACAAGAAAGGGAGTTTTACGTGTCCCTTGTCTTCAGCGATGCCTGTTTACTCACTCTCGCAATGAGTGGTCGCCTACATTCCTCTCTGAGCGGGGGACAACAATCTTCTTTCCAGGTCAAGCCACCAGGTCAGACTCCCGGGTGAGAAAACATTCCCCGGAGTTTTGTCAGCTGGTCCGCTGTGGGCGGTGATTTCGGATCGACCTCAGGGCGTTCTGACTGACTTTTTAACCCTTTACTACTCTCGGACGTGAGCTCGGGCAGTAGCCGAGGAGGCCCTCAGGGCTCCGGGGAGTTTTCTGGTTATTCTATCCTGCCTCCCTTTTTGATTTCTACCTCAGGTTCGGTAACACAGGAGGGGATTATGCGTGCTAGTCCTATCGGTGGCTCTGGTTGGGACACGCATGACTTGAAGATACAGATACACCTGTTGTCAGTAGAGGAGCCTTGGCTCCTACCTCGACTGGACTGTCCACTTCAACAGGCTACTTTTTCTTTGTTCAATCTTACACTGGTTCCGTGTAACCGTGTGACTGTTCACGAGACCTCAGAAGGGAGGAGTTCCCTAGTTTGGTTAGGCCTGCCGGGCCCCGATTTCAGAAGTCTGTTACCTCTTCTCGCTTTTGCCACTTTTGGAAAACTGTATGGGACATAATAAGCATAAAAGGGGTTTTCCCCTTCTTTCAGTTACCATTCAGCCGTCATCTTTGGTTTCTCTGGGAGGTTTTGCTCCGCTGCGCTTCAAACCACACTGACCTGAATTTTAGGTCTCTGCCTTTTTCGGTTTTCTTCCAAAAGAGATTAGCCTAGCGGCCGTAGGTTCGGCCTCTTTTTCAGGGAGTACTCTATTGGCAACTCCCCCGGCTGAGCTTCGGTCTCAGCGGTCGTTTCTTCCAGAGGGGATGTCCATTTTTCAGATAAATCTGACACTAGTGTTTTTTGGTCCTCTTTGAATGTTGTCAGGGCTCGCCGACTCTCCCTACAGAGGTCTTCGGCTATTCGACGAAGTGTTTTTCTTCTTTGTGCTGTACAATGCTCCCGTGCTAAATAGCCGGGGTCCCAGCATACGCTGGGCCGTTGGATACATCTGACAATCAGACAGTCTTCTTGGAGGTTGCTAGGGAGCCTCCGTATTCCATTTCAGTGCACTTTACGCGCGTTGTAAGACCTTCGTGGGCGGCTGCCCGTGGGGTCTCCATAAATAGTTTGTCGGGCGGCTACTTGGTCGGACCGACATTCGTTTTGTCAAATTCTACAAGTTTGACAATTTTGCGGCCTCTGCATCACAGTTTGGCCGAGCAGTTTTTACAGGACTCTCAGCGCTCTCCCACCCGTTTTTGGGAGCTCTGGGACGTCCCCATTGTAACTACGCTCCAGTGGCCCCTAGTGGATGAAGGAGAAATCAGGATTTTGGTACTTACCGATAAATCCCTTTCTCCGATTCCACAGGGGCCACTGGACGCCCGCCCAGCGCTGTTCATCCTTGTTTTTTGCTTAAAGGTTTGCAGATCAATATATGACTGCTTGTTGAGTTCAGGCTAGCCTGGTTTTTAATCAGGTTCTGTTCCAGGTTTAGTTTGGATTATCCTGGTTTACAGTGCGTCATTAACCTCCTCTACCTTAAGGTTTGTTTATTCCATCTCTGATCGGGCACAGTTTTACGTAGACTGGCTTGGAGGGGAGATAGTAGGGGAGGAGCTAGCCACAGTGTGAGAATTTTAAAGTGCCAGCTCCCAATTACTGCCTACTATTTCCCCATTGTAACTACGCTCCAGTGGCCCCTGTGGAATCGGAGAAAGGGATTTATCGGTAAGTACCAAAATCCTGATTTTCACCCTACAAAAATTCCAGTGGAAAGATACTGAAAAGGAATTTTTCGCTGCCTCTCTCAGGAAAATATTCTAACAGAACCTCCACCGAGAGAAATCACGGTGCTGTAAGGTCTTATAGGAGCCCTAAATTGGGTACATCGCCTTCGCTATTGACAGTGTATGGTAGTAAAGGCCAACGTGGGCGAGAGCGAGTGGAAGGCGCTCGGAGAGACTTCCACCGTCTGCTTGCATTGAGTATTTTGGTCTTTGTGGGAATAGCCGAGAAAGCAAGACCCACAAATATGGGAGCCAGTTGCTCAAGTGAGAGACGTTTTGGCAGGGTTCAGGCTGAAGTTATTATGCTGAAGTTATTATGTGTGGGAAATATGGTCCACACGCAGAGACTTTCTGGTTCTGAATGGTTACGTATGACTGCGGAAGATAGGGCATCATTCCCTAGGGTGGGCAGCTTTGAACCAGAGGTACTGCAGAATGTAGGTATTAAAATATGTCTGATAAAATCCAGAAAACAAAGTGTCAGACATACAAATTGTTTAAACCTGTGGCCGCAAGAGGGGTTGGTGAGTTTGTTCCTAAGGTATTGCAGGTGGATTGTCTAACCAAAGTCATATAAGACAAGAATGGAAATATAAGAACTGTTTGAACTTGTAGCAACAATAAACAAGTAGGAAAAAAAAAGAGAATGCAAGTACACCGCCATATGTAGATGTGGAAGCAGTTTCGGCCAGCATACAAACTATAGAAAATAATAAAAATATGAAAAATATGACTGTAACCTATATATGTACTAATGAATGTTGAAGTTTTATTTAGGAGGAGGTGACCTGATTGTTTTCGGCCATTTCTCATGCACTCAGAGGAGTATCCAACCGGTAAAAGAAGAGCAGTAGCCTGTGGGGGAAGTGGCTGAGACCAGTGGAACTGGTAAGTATGGTATTATTCGTGTACATATATAGTAAACCCAAAAATAAAAATAAAAATCAAGAAAGCAACGTCAGAAATGGAGAAAAAACCTGTCCGCACTTTAGTATTTGCCAGTAGGAAAGCGGACAGAGACAAGGTAACCCCTGGGTATTTTTTTTCAGTTACCATATAAGAAGTATTCATTCCTAGTAATGCCCCTAGTCAAGATGAGCTCGGAAATGTTTGTTGGACCATGTACAAACCCTTAATACGGGATGAGAAGGATTGAATGAATACTTCGCATGACCTAGAAGCTTGTTAAACTTTTTTTTGTTGTCTTTTGCAGTAATAGAAAACTCTCCATCTGGATAAGATCACTGGTAAACACTAATTCGGCAAATGGGAGGTGGCTGTCTCTGTGCTAATGGACGGGCTCAATAAGGCATTGAGGGTCAGGGTGCAGACTTCTTTGCCAAATAGGAAAGGGGTCTCAGTAGCTAATCTTAAAGAGTGTGCTATTGAACATCACAAGAATAGTGCTAGGCGCAGAGAACAACAGGTGGGGAGGTTGAGGACGGTAAGTATACTGGCACATACAGGAAAGACCCATCAGTCCAAACCCCAGATCCCTAATGGTCAATAATATGTTGCACTTGTAGGAAGGAAGGGCATTTTGCAAGAGATTGTAGGAGTAGTAGGACACATAGTCAATATAGACCCCCTAGACAGAAAACACAAGCCACATTATTAAACACATAGATGGGACCAAGGGACATATAGTAAGGAATCATAAGCCATATAGAAAACACAGATTCGGCTAATGGGAAGAACAAAATAAATGCAACATTACCCTTTGACAAAAGTTGCTGGGGTTAAGATGGGGCCTCTAAACTTTTGCTTCTTTTTCCTAGCAGAAATGGCCCCTGATTAACTTAACAGGAGCTTTGTTAGATATGATATACATATAATGTGCTCCCGCTCAGTAAGTACAAAGTATGTTAGACACCCACAAAGACTAATGTTACATTTCACTGTTCTAGATGCATGTCCATCACAGGTAGAGGAAATTATCTCACAGATACCGGGTTCCCTATGAACTTAGGATGGACAGGACACTGGATTGATGGCTGGGATAGTCCCAATAGCGATACGACAAACACATAATTTTTTTAAGGGGAGAAGACCAAGCAGAGAACCACTTCCCCGTAGTGCCCAATCCAGTTGTCGAATTTTTATAAAATCTTCTCCACCTCTACAAACTCATCTGTCACCAACCTCTATTCTGTTTCCCTACAGTTTCCTCTTTTGCGTTCACACAGGGTGGTACAATACATGGACCCAATTACAGTTCAAACTCCATATGCCTAATTGGTCCTTCAGAGTTCTGCCCGAACCCAGTATATCTCACCAGCATGATAACACCAGTATTACTGCAGTGTGCCTTGTCATGCACAAAGGGTGGAGGAAGGATGAGAATACTGGTGAAGGGAAAGTTTATATAGACACTGATATGCCTGTTGGTGAATGGCAAACCTGACATTTTTCTTTTTTTTATTTTCTTCTTCTTTCTCTCCTCTGGAGATGGGTTTTTTTTTGAGTTATGCTCATGATACTCTACATTGCAAACACACAACAGTTAAATTAAGATACAAATTTGTGTTCCCTAAAGGAAAAGGAGGTCTGGAAGTCGAAGGGGTATGGTTAGGAGTCCCCAGGACTGTGGAGAGGTGGACACGGTAATCCAGTGGCCCCCAGAGCATATCTCCCAAGCCTAGCTGAGGCGGCATATGGTCTGACTCACCTAGGGTAAGGAAGGTATGTGCAAGCTGGTAAGAGCCTACTGGAGTGCACCAGGGTTTTCTTCTCATGCAGGTGAGAAAGCAATGACCTGTCTTACTTGCTTGAGGAAGAATATTGGTAAGGCAATACCAACAGAGCCATCCCATATCCCTCCTGCAGACAGATCTTTTCAGGAAATACATATTGACTTCGTACAGTTAACACCCTTTAGGAATTATTGTTATGTATTGGTGTGCACTGATGTTTTCTCAAACTGGGTAGAGCCATTTCCTGCCGCCACGGATGCTGCTGTGTTTACCACAAAGAAAAAATTGCGCAAAAATTTGTGTGTAGATAATGGTACCCCTAGAAGTAGGAGCAAAGCTTGAAATTGGACTATTGTGATCATAGATACTGCCACTAGTATTATGTAGCATCGGAACCACTCCCAGATCTTCACTCAATGAATCACCCTCTTCGAAATTTGTTTTGGTTTTGGTATTTGTGTTTTTATGTTGTTTTTGGAAGACAACCTCATGTCATGATTTATCCACACAATGATCAGAAATACACCAATGAGGTGACAGTACAGTACTTTATCGAGATGAGCCAGCATTTGAGAACTTGACAAAAGAACTTGAAACTGTTGATTGCTGGTATGCCAAATACTAACTGTCTTGATTGTGAACCAAGAGACTGTGTGATTGTTCTTACGCTCAGGTTGCCTAATAGACAGGTGGAAAGGACCGTACCAAGTTTTGTTGACAGCACTATCCCAGTGAAAGTAGCCGAGAGAGAGACTTGGGTCCACGATTCCCATTGCAGGAAAGTCGGTAGTCCGGAAGGAACTCGTAAATGGAGTGAGATCGCAAAAGTATCACCAGAGACTCTGTTCCGTGAAAACTGAGAGGCGGCACTGTTGAACACTACCTGGGCGTACTAAAGGATTGCAGAAAGACCAGTCATTGTAATTGATTTGTTATGAACAAGAGTTGTTTTGTTCTATTTCTCTTTTCTCTCTTTCCCGCTGACAAACATTTTTTTTTCAGGACATTCTATTTTTACGAGGTTTTTTTATGACTAGTCGAGTGTGGGACTGGAACTGGTTCTGGGGGAAGGAGTGATTTCCTTATAGGATCCCAGGATTAGCCGATCAGTTTGTTAAAGCAAGAGAAAAATCAAAGGTCTAGTAGTTATGGAGTTCGGAGGTAATCAGGAACAATCAGACAATGGCTATTCACACATTGCAGATAAAGAGCTCATTAATATATGTGGAAGAAAGGTTTATGAGTGGCTCTCCCCGAACTCCAAAGGTTTATGTTATTTAGGAAGGACACTACTTATAACCCTTGTTCAATTATTAAACAGACCTAGCATACGTTCCAGAAATGGAAACAATGTTCAGAAAAGGATAGGAATATGTAGATCATGAAAAATTTATGTTACTTTCACGATTTGTTTGTGTCTTCTTCATCTACCCAGCAGAACCTCAATCGAATCCAAACATCAGTATACAAAGACGTAGGTACATGTATGTGTGAAATGTTCATCCAAATCAGACATTATAGGCCAAAGCACTGTCCCAGCATACTCTATAGGTTGAATGTTGTCCCACACCCAACCAGTGGTCCCGTGACCGCCGAGTGCATATAGGGGATGTCTCGTCCTCCTCCCTGTCTTCCCTGTCTAATTGATAACAGTTATTGTTTACTGCCAAAGGGTGGACTGTCGAAGTCAAAAATATTTCATAGAAAGAACATACAGACTACACACATATAAGTCGCTATGCTTGCAAATACGCGCAGCGAGCACAGCAATATATGGTAACATACGCATTAACATGGACATGCCACAGAGATGGATTTGACACTTATTTCATACAGCACATAATTATAATAATATCAAGCGCCAGACATCATAATGATTTAAAATTATATAATGGAGTAATGTCATGTATGTGTATTATTGGAACGAAGCAAGATAGACCTGTCATATTTGGTTTTAAAGCAACCAGATTAATGTGTAGATTCATTTGATACTTGTTATTAAGTTGTAGGACATTGCAACAAGTAGTTATGATTAAATGTATGAAAGCTAAAATCACTCTTATTAGGACAATAGACATTTCCAAACAGGTGGTGGACAGGAAACTCAGGTCAGTCCCTTTTGATGTCTTCAAGGCTGAACCTGTTTAGCATACGAACAGACCAGTGACTCATCATGAATGAGAAAGTTCCCTCCCTTAGACTAGATGTGTGCACTCCCCCAAACTAGATAACACAATACAAAGACACACAGGAGTTAGTTGCTGTTTTGTCCCAGACGATGATGGAGGTGCTGCCAGACCAGTTCCTGTATTTATTTACAGAGAGAGAGAGAGTGATATGGAGGGAAGACTTTTATATGAGAAAGATATGGTGATGTATTTGCTGGCCTGTAACTGTAACTGTATGTATTTTGTATTAACTGCTTACTGTAAAAATTGTAACCATGTAACTATATGTATACTGTACATTGTGATATATTGAATATATATCCTTTTAATAACAAATGTATACATCAATGAGCTTTGGAACTCAGATAATGTGTGGGTGTATTGTTTTCTCTTATGGGATGCAGTGTTTTGCGATGTATAGCGCACATTCATGGCACATGGCAATAAGATGTGCAGGCGTATACAATATATATTAGAGCGGGCATTTTAAATATTTGTTAGAAAGCAATTTGGTATTTACTATATATATATATATATATATATATATAGAGAGAGAGAGAGAGAGAAGATATATTCTTAGAATATGACTACCTCAAACACCTTTGATTATTGTTAGTATATTCGACAAAAGCAACTGGCTTTGCAGGGTAACATTCAAGAAACATGGCACCAGGCTAAACAGGGGCCTCTCTATTTACTAAAGGTACACCATTGATATTTCTGCTTCTGTATCTGTCTAGGAAAGCAATAAGGGAACCATATTTAATAATATTCCTTTTGCAGGAATAAAAGTAAAACTAAAAACTATTACTAAGTCTGTTTCAAAAGTTTAACTTGACCACAGCCATGTAGGGTTACATATTGACCTTGCTTTGTAAGACATCAGCTGCAATGTAAGGCATTACGGCCCTGACTTATCAAGCCTTGGAGAGTGATAAATCGCACAGTGATAAAGTACCAACCAACCAGCTCCTGTCATGTTACAGGCTGTGTTTGAAAAATGACAGTTAGGAGCTGATTGGCTGGTACTTTATCACTCTCCAAGGCTTGATAAATCCAGGCCAGAGCCTGAGAGAGTTGTATCAAATATAAAAATGCGGTAAATGATACAATGGCTGACATATTGGGATGATTACCACATCACATATAGATCCCCATATGTAAGAAATGGGCTCACAGCAGAAATAGGAGATACAGCTTTCCCCATATGTCTATGGGGCTGCAATGTGGTTGCATGCAGCAGCTTGTGCCCTCTAGCTAACGCCCTCATTAGATGGCATTGGCTATAGTAGCTTACGGGCTACTTTACATGAAAATCCCTGGAAAGGGATCCAAAGTAAGAGCTGTCCAGCAAGAAAGGAAGGCTAATCATATTGCCAAAGAATTAGAATTAGCACTCCTGCGAGATGGCGGAGGCGAGAGAAGGCATAGCTGCAGGATTTCCTTTTTAAAGGATGTCCTCCCCTATAAAGTATGAAAACCATTTTGTGTGTGTGATCACAATAATGAAACATCTTCCAACCTTTACACCAATTTTTTCTCACCTCATCACAAATCTTCCTTTCTACTTTGCTCTGGACAAACTATAATAATCATAATGGGGAGAGCGGGAACAGTAATAGTGTCGGAAATTGATTTTTGGGCATCTGCTGGATCACAGGTAGACAGTATGATAACTTACTGATCTCCACCCATAACATAACTATAACTATTTCTCCCTTAAACTCTTCTCAAACTGAACTGAAATATTTCAAATTAAGCCTCCAGCTTAGAAGCAGGATGTAATTATGTGACCGGCGGTCAGGAGACCGCCAGTCACAATACCGGCGCCTACATTGTGCCTCCTCACAGTCCCTACAGTCGGCATGCCGACTAGCAGGGACTACTCCCATAGAGTGGGAATAGAACCTGTGGCGAGCACAGCTCACCACCGAGCCTGCAAGGGGCTTCACTGCACTAATCCCGCCGGGCATCTCAATTCCGGCGTCAGTATGATGACCGGCGGGCACGCGTTACCAATCTCTAAGAAACCGATGGCTGAGAAACAACAGAAAAGGAGCTTTATGGTTGACTTACCATGGTTAACAGACTTTATGTGAGGTACATTGGGTTCCACAGGGAGACATCGGGGGGTGTAGAGTGGATCTCGATCCAGAGGCACCAACAGTCTAAAGCTTTAGGTTGTCCCAGAATGCATTGGGGCCCCCTCTATAATTCTGCCTCAAGGCACTGAGAGCTCAGTTTCGTTAACTAGTCCAATGCAGGAGCAGGCAAGAGAAAAGGCAGATGTGTCACACAGAACCACATTCTCACGACAGGAGAAGGGACCAGCGGGTAATGCCATACCAACACATAGAAGCAAGGTGCGTCAGGGTGGGCGCCCTGTGGAACCCAATGTACCTCGCAGAAAGAGTGTTAACCATGGTAAGTCTACCATAACACTCCTTTTCTGCAGCAGGGTACATTGGTTTCTACAGGGAAACATCGGGGATGTCCTAAAGCAGTTCCTCAAGGGAGGGGACGCACCTTAGTGGATGTTTGAATCCGGCATCCAAGGAAGCATCCTGGGAGACAACGTTTTAAAGGCATAGTACCTAATGAACGTGTTCACAGAGGACCATGTAGCCGCCTTGCACAATTATTTTGCGGACCCGTCACGGCGCGCTGTCCAAAAAGGTCCAACAGACCGAGTAGAATGGGCTGTAAAAACAGCAGAGGCTGGGAGTCCAGCCTGCGCATAAGCTTGTGCAATCACCATTCTATTCCATCTGGCCAAGGTTTGCTTATTCGCAGGCCAGCCACATTTGTGGAAACACAAACAGGACAAAAAGGGCATCTGACCTCCTTATACAGGCAGTCCTCTCCACAGAGATATGGAGAGCCCTAACCACATCCAAAGAACGTTCTTTGGAAGACAAATCTGAAGAGATAAAGGCCAGGACCACATCTCTTGGTTAAGCTGACATGATGACACCACCTTAGGTAAATGCCTGGGGCGAGTTTGTAGAACTGCCCGGTCATGGTGAAATATCAAAAAGGGGTGGACAGGACAAAGCGCCTAAGTCGGCACCCATCTTGCAGAGGCAGTAGCCAGCAAGAACAGGACTTTGGCCGTGAGCCATTTAAGGTCCGTCAATTCAAGAGGTTCAAGTGGAGACCCTTGCAGGGTACGAAGTACAACAGACAGATCCCATGGAGCCACAGGAGGGACATAGGGATGCTGATCCTGCAGGACATCCTGAATGAATGTATGAACGTCAGATATAGATGCAATATTTTTCTGCAGGGAACTTCCGGTGGGCGGAGCATCGCGATGGCCGCATTTTACTGAAGGCTCCGTCTCTATCTGATTTTATCTAAACCCATCAGCCGGTTTCAAGTGCTCAGCCAGTACTAATTTAATTAAATTTGAGTGCTGGAAGACTGGACCAGCAAAGGAAGCTACATATTGTGCCGGACGGAGCCATACTGTCGCCGGAGTCTTGCCTAATCGTGCAGAGGCCTAGTGGCGCGCGGAGCCGAGCCGCCATTGCCACGAGGCTGATCCCTGTGCCTGCTTTCCCCGCCTCGACAACAGCTAGAAGGGCCGGGGCTGACTGTCTAACTAATCTGGCTCACCTGTGAACCGTGCGGAGAGGGTCCACTGCGGGAGACCGGGACTGAAGGCTGCCGCGGGTCCGCTGTGGGAGCCGGTGAGTGCGGGTGCCGCTTTGTGCCCGACGGCGGAGATCGGAGAGGCGGGAGGACGCGCTTGAGCTGCTGGCGGCTGGAGAGGACATCGCGGTGGGAGCGGCGGTGAGTGAGCGAGGAGAGACCCGGAGCTGTGCTCGCGTGAGGAGGTGAGCGGGGAGGCCGCTGTTGGGACTGCTCTGACGGCGCATCTAACCCCCACTGCTAAGACCTCGGAGACCGCTGCTGCTGGTCGCTCGTGCCGGGGTGCGGCAGGTAAGCTGCTGTGTGGTGCCCGGGCCTACCCTACTGTCCCTGGGGAGGCTGAGGAATATCTGCTCAACTGTGGCTGACGCTACCTGACTGACAGGGGAAGGAGTTCTCGCTTTCGCGGCCGAGCCCTGCCGCTCTCGGGACTGGGATCAGTAAATCCCCCTACACTGACCTACGCAAAAAGCACAGTGATTTTCAGTCACAATTTGTTCTCTATTTACACTGAACAATATTGGGAACTGCTTTTGAGGAGAGTTGATTAGGATCTCATGATAAACCTGTGCTGCCTTTCTATCAAGCTGTCAGCGTACTGAGACATATTGCAGGTCAGCACAGCTTCTGACTCATCCCGAGGCTCACAGAACACCAGCCATTCTCTCTCCCTTGCTCCATAGCTGAACCAGTATTATTGCCTAGGGATTCAGTTGTCACTGATCAGTAATTAGATTTTTCTATGATACATCCAAATCCTATATAAGTAATGCCTCTCTAAAATTGTTGTTCTCTAGCAAACATCTTGTTATTTGATATTTATCTACCAACTGTATTCACGGCAGAACGTATCCTTGTGATCTACAGTGCCACCTGGTGGTGTAAAACCATAATTACATGTCTAATGTTGTCTCAACTCAGTATGGAAATTATGCAATGTGGCAAATATACTTCGTAAATACCCTTTAATATTGTGAACACAAACACAAAATGCTTGATGTTTAAAGTTTACATGCTTAGAACCTAGAGGCTGACATTCATTACACTATAACGACACATACAATGCTACCTATTGGTCCACATATAGTGACTGCTGTCAGTAAGGCTATAGGCCATTGACTTCTGTATTTTCCTTTTATCGTAGTAAACTGTTACTGTCGCTGGTAATATTAGTGACAGTTCACTAGATTGTATACATTATATTGTGACGTAAAACCTCGCAAGGAATTTATTGTCTGGTTTGACGTGAGGGGGGAGGGTTTTTTTTTTACGTGGTGTTTGTTATAGACCAGGCAAGGCTGTGGCTGGAATTAGTACCTAACTCAATAAGCATAGCTTACCCTTTACAGCCTCAGTAGTTGAATTCAACTTTCATTATTTGTATGTCTCTAGTTATGTAGATACCTCAAGACATCCGTCCATAGGTGGTATAGAATCTCTAGTTAACCTGGTTATTGTCCCATAGTATGGACAAATTTGTAGATAAATATCCAACTGATACCATGGTCAGAAACGGGAAATCTCAATCCAAAACCCCTTCGGTTAGGGAAAAGGTAAATACACCCCAGCCCAATCGTTCACCTCCCTCGGCATCTCAGGATCTTTCCTCCTCACCTATTATACCTTCCCTTTCTGTGGAAAAATCATTACCTCTAAATCCAACTCTGGAAAAAAAATTAGACGCGATTCAAACAACTTTAAACACGGTCTTGTCCCATTTAGAATCACACACCAAACGATTAGTGGAGGTGGAACAACGCGTTAGTACGGCAGAAGATGCTATTGTATCTCTGCAAAATTCTGATGACTCTCACTTTCAACAAATAGAATTTTTGACCTCAAAGATTGATGACCTCGAAAACAGGGATAGGTGGAGCAATCTTAGGTTTATTGGCATCCCAGAGTCAATATCAGGTTCAGATCTCTTTGACCTATTAAGTGTTGACATAATTCACAGCCTCAATGTTCCTAGTACTTCGGGAACAGTGCTCATTGAAACAGCACATCGTATTGGTCCCGATAGAGGTCCTCCTTCATCCCAAATACGTCCTCGCCCTGTGATTGCCAAATTTCTTAACTTTAGAGATAAAGAGAACATACTTATGGCATACAGGAAAAAACGCACTCTTGAAGTGCGAAACTTTAAAGTGCTGATATTTCAGGACTTTTCGGCCTCTGTGGCTCAGAGGCGGAAAGAATTCACCCCAATATGTAAATACTTGTTTACTGAAAATGTTAAATTTGCCCTTTTATACCCTGCTAAATTGCGGGTCTTCACTGATGGGAAGATCCTTAATTTTGATACCCCTGACCAAGCTAAAGATCACTTAAAGATTTCGATACAAGGTTCCTCTACAAATCCACCTCCAAATGGATGAGTTGATAGTTTATCATCTTAGATATTTACAATTTACTCTGGTTTCACGGAAAAAGAATAATTTCCTACCTCTCTTGTGATAGAGGAGATAGACTCTCATAGATAAATTGTTGAAAATGTATCACAATTTGTTCATATGTTATTTTTGGTGTGCTCTACTCTTTTTCTTTCCTTTTTCTTTTCCCCTTCCTACTCCTTTCCTGGATCGCCTGTGGCCTCTTTTCATTATCTCAATGCAGTTGCCATGTCCCATTGGTATTCGGAGCGCCTGTCTCACTAGCTGGGATGGGATGGGCGCGCTAATCAAGGAAATATTGTCTACATTCTCCTTTGGTAAGTGTGGAATTGGATGACGACCTATGTTGATTCTTCTAATTTAGCCCCTCAATTGACATCATCCGCTATCCGGTTTTTATCTTGGAACGTAGCCGGACTGAACTCCCCATGCAAACGAAGGCGGGTATTATCCCATCTCAAACGATTAGCCCCTGATATTATTTTATTGCAGGAGACGCACTGGCTGCGTGGCCCCCATGCGACCCTTAAAGCGGCATGGATTCAGGAATGTGTCTCGGCCTCCTTCGATAAGAAGAAACGTGGTGTTGCGATTTTACTCAGTAAACACCTTCAATATACTATTGATAATGTAGTGGCAGATAAGGAGGGGCGGTTCTTGTTGGTGCATCTTTCAGTTCATGGTGAGAAATTTACTATTTTAAATATTTATGCCCCTAACATATCTAATATGGTCTTTTATAAAAAACTATCAAACCTTCTTATGAAACATGACACTCCCAACTTAATTATTGGCGGAGACTTTAATTGCTTACATAATCCCCTATTAGATCACTCCGCCTTTACACCCCCTACTTCTTCAAATCGTGTGAATGGGGTTGATTTTCTTTGTTCCAACCATGATGTGGTGGACCAATGGAGACTACATAATCCTTCCTGTAAGGATTTTACGTTTCATTCTAGGGTTCATGATGTATTTACTAGAATAGACTATATTTTAGTGGCGGACACTCTGTTCCAGCGAGTTCACAATACCATAATAGACCCTATCATTATCTCGGATCATGCCCCTATACTTTTTGATTTAACCAGATCTATTCCTTGGTACTCCTCGCGCCTTTGGCGTTTCCCTTCCTTCCTGTCTCAGAATGATGACTTCCAATTATATTTGAAGGCTAAATGGAGGGAATATATAGACGATAATTTAGAACACTGGGACAATCCTGTTTTATTTTGGGAGACCTCAAAGGCAGTGATGAGAGGGCATGTGATCTCTTACATAGCCAAACGCAATCGGAACCACAGGGAGACATTGCATTCATTAAAAAACAAACTGAAGGAAGCCTACCATCACTATTTGCGATTTTCAACGGCAGATAATAAATCTATATACTTACATCACAAACAAATTTTGGAGTCCTTCCTTATGAAGGAAGCTCGAATCAAATTAGATTATTCTAAGAACACTTATTACCGCTGGGGAGGTAAATCGGGGAAAGTTTTAGCTTATATGGCCAGCCGACAACGGAAGAAACAATTTATTATGAAAATTATGAACCCAAACTCTAATGTACTGGCTACTAAACCCGCTGATATTAATAATGTGTTTCATTCATACTTTACTTCTCTTTATAAGGATTCTCCAATCGATCCCCTTTTATCAGATTCCTTTTTTACAGAAGCCAATCTACCATGTCTAACAACTCAACAAAAAGAATTCCTATCTAGTGATATAACGGAGGAAGATATTGGGATTGCCATTGATAGTTTATGTCTCAACAAATCACCGGGTCCTGACGGATTTAATGGGAACTATTATAAGATACTTAGGGATGACATTATTCCCTCTCTAACTCATGTTTTCAAACAGATTCAGGAGGGTAACCTTCAATATCCAACATTTAATGATGCTTATACTATATTGTTACTGAAACCTAATAAAAATCCTGATTTAGTAACCTCATATAGACCTATTACGCTCTTGAATCAGGATTACAAAATTCTTTCAAAAATTCTGACGACTCGCTTACAAACAATCCTTCCTTCCCTCCTAACGTCCCACCAATCTGGTTTCACCCATGGTAGGAACATGGTTCGTAATGTTCGAGTGGCGGTAGCGGCTTTATGTTCTTCAGCAACTCAGAATCAATCTTCTAATATATTACTAAGCCTAGATGCCGAAAAGGCATTCGATAAAATTTTATGGCCCCATTTATATGCTGTATTGCAGAAGAGAGGGTTTGATTCTTCCTTCATTAATTTAATTAAATACTTATATAATTCCCCCAAGACAAAATTGTTAATCAATGGTCTCTTAGGCGACTCCATTCAAATGTTTAGGGGAACTAGACAGGGATGCCCTCTGTCGCCCTTACTCTTCAATCTTGCATTAGACCCCCTGCTAAGAATTCTCCAATCCTGGCCCCTTTTCCGAGGTATATCCTATGGCAGTACAGAAGTTAAGATAGCCGCCTTTGCTGATGATCTTCTTCTTTTTATTTCTAATCCCCATGAGTGCTTATTGCCCCTTCTCTCTAAACTAGAAGACTTTGGTGAGATATCGGGTTTCACTATCAATCACTCCAAATCTACTATTATGGCCTTAAACGCCTCCTTTCGTAGGGGTACGTTACAGGTTGGTGATCTGAAGTGGGCAGATACCTATATCTCTTACCTAGGGATTCGCCTTCCCAGAAATATTTATGATCTATATACTATTAACATAAAAAGTACTATTGATACAGTTCTTAAGGAGCTGGATGGTTGGCAACATTTACGATTATCTTATCTGGGAAGAGCTAACCTTATAAAGATGATTACTTTTCCGAAACTGCTATATCCCATTCAGGTTCTGCCACTTTTGTTTACTAAGACGGATCTTAAACGAATTGATGCGGCTTTTCGACAATTCATTTGGAAAAAAACAAAACCTCGCCTTAGTCTTCGGTTGTTACAAAGAACTAAATCCGAAGGAGGCATTAATTTTCCAAATATGGAAATATATAACCATGCTGCTATATGTAGACACATCAAAGATTGGATTTCACACTCTGAATTATATTCCAATTTTTCAGTGGAACAATCCTTTCTTACCAATACAGATTTGGTTTGTTTTTTGCATTTTCAGAAATCCGATGTCCCGCCAGAAATACTAGATAACCCTCTCTTAATGTCAGCATGGTCAGTTTGGCATACGATCCGCAATAAGTGGAAACTCAACGCTTCATATTCCTTGTTTCTTCCCTTTATTTGTAATGTAAACTTCCAACACGGATTGGCTTCTGCTCCCTTCACCTTGTGGGCTAAAAGAGGACTTACGACGGTTCGTCAGCTTACTAATGCAAATACACAACGTACCCTCACCTTTTCTCAGGCTCATTCTACATTTTCCTTTTTACAAATTCATAATCTAGCCTTTTTGCAAGCACAACATTATGTTTCCAAAGTGATTTCTTATCTTTCTCCCATGGACTGGGTGAACCGGTTGGACATTGCCCTTCAGTCTACATTTAATACTAGAGGAGCTATTTCTATGTTTTACAAAATATTGCGAACACCGTATTATGGAGGCCACTACGACACTGGTATTACTAGATGGCAGAGACACTTTCCTGATCTTAGCGAAGCAGTCATTCTAAAAGCGCTTCTGCATTCCAATCGCACTCTCCCAACTATTATGTACCAAGAAATGTTTTTCAATTTTTTTTATAGGGGCTATCTATCACCCTCTCGATGTCAATTGATGGGGATATCTTCCACTTCGACATGTCTAAAATGCACACGACCTGAAGCTACTCTTTTTCACTGTCTGTGGGATTGTATTCATATAAAAAAATTCTGGCTTCAGATAAAACAATTTGCCATTGCAGAACTAGTAAATTTTTTACCGTTGTCCCTGGAATGGGCCATTTTTGGTATACTATCAACCACCTCTAGAATTTCCCCGGGATGTCGTAAATTATTGCTGATTCTTTCAGCCGTGGCAAAAAAATGTATCTTACAACAATGGATACACCCATCCCCTCCTTCATTACAAATGTTCAAGGATAAATTATTTTATGTATTCAAAATGGATTGGATGGAGACTTCCCTTCACAAAGAACAACGCATTGAGAAATTTTTTGATGTTTGGGAATCCTTTATTGATACTTTAAACATTTCAATAAAGAAACAGATTCATAATTGTTTTCGTGCAACTTTATGGTATGAGACTACAACACTTCTATCTGAACCCCCCATTCGACTGAGTTGAATGTTGGGAGTTATTGGGCTGCAGGCGATCCGTCCTCTTCCCATCCCCCCCCCCCCCTTTTTTTTTTTTTCTCTTTCTCCCTCCTCTTTCTTTCCCTCGTCCACTCCTTCACTCCCTCTTCCTACTTTTAAATACCTATTTCTCTTCCCCTTTTCTCTTGTTTCTCGTTCTCTATTCTCTCTCTCAGAAGAAACTGCTCTTTCATGATTGGTTAAATATCTTGCTGATATTCTGTATATTTAATATTACGAATACAATGTCCTATATTACAGTCATTCTGTTATGTAACGTTTCTCAACTACTTTTCAAGTACTGCTTTGTTGGCATTGTAATTTAAAATGTTTAAATGAAAAATCGAAATAAAAACATTTTTGAAAAAAAAATAATATTTTTCTGCAACACACCGACAAGGCAGATATGTGAACCTTGAGGGAGGCCAGACGAAGGCCTAAGTCCAGGCCTCATTGCAGAAAAGCCAGAATTCTGGAAGTTCTGATCTGTATGCATCATAATTCTTATCAGCACACCAGGTGAAGTAAGAATTCCACACCCTGTAATAAATCCTGGCAGATGCCAGCTTGCGGGCCTTCAGCATAATCTGGATAACCACCTTGGAGAATCCTTTGACCCTCAGGAGTGAAGCTTCAAGAGCCACGCAAACAAAGCCAGTCTATCCAGGTCAGGGTAGAGACAGGGGCCCTGTACGAGGAGGTCTGGGCACTGAGGAAGTAGAAGGGGATGCTCTGTCGGCAGACCCAGCAGGTCTGAGAACCAATGCCGTCTGGACCATGCTGGAGCCACTAGAATTAGTATTCCTCCTCCTTGTTCCCGTAGTACCCTGGGAAGGAGTGACACTGGAGGGAACACGTAGGGCAGCCGAAAGTTCCATGGAACCACCAGTGCGTCCATGAATGCTGCTTGAGGATCCCCGGTCCTTGATCCAAAGACCGGTACCTTGTTATTGTGTCAAGACACCATGAGGTCTATGTCCGGTAGGCCTCACCTGTCCACTAGGAGTTGAAAGACTTCTGGATGAAGATTCCACTCTCCGGGGTGCATGTCCTGGTGACTGAGGAAGTCTGCTTCCCAGATCAGGACACCCGGAACGAACGCTGCAGATATGGCTGGCAGATGGCGTTCCACCCAACAACAGATCTTTGACACTTTCATCATTGGCTTTGAGTGCCGCCTTGATGGTGTATGCATGTCACCATGTTGGCATTGTCAGAATGTACTTGAACAGGCCTGTTCTGTACTAGAGGCAGGGCAAGAGATTGAACATTGCCCTCAGCTCTAGAATATTTATCGGGAGAAATGATTCCTCCTGGTCCAGTGACCCTGAAAATAATGTTGCTCCAGACTTCCAGTGGGCGGGGCATTGAATATGGCCACATTTTAGAAGCCCTCCAGCTTGGTGCTGGTGAAATCAAAAAACAAAAGTGGAGGCTGCGCTGGATTTTAAAAATATAACAACAATGATCTAAGTATAATAATAACAATTTTTAATAAAGAGTATTAATCTAAAATAGTGTGGTGATTACACCATATATATGCAACATGATACAATTTAAAAGCATACAGTTTGATGAACTATACGTTATTAGGGTTACCCAAGTTGTCAGGAATTGAAGAGAGTTGGAGAATGGAAAGTACGTTCCTGAGTAGTCCCCCAATGATTTTGGAGATAAGCAGTGTCCGATGTATTAGCAGATTACCGTTAGAGGTTATGATGCTCCAGAGTTATAAATGGTGAGCTCCTCATGCATTACGGTGGAAAGATGTCATCGGTTCAGCTTGCTATTTGAGTCCTCTGTAGGCAAATAGTGATATGGATTTGGATGGGGGTGGTTCGGTCTTTCAACAGTAAGTTCCTGGCTTGGGTCCCCGTGCACCTGACGCGTTTCGCTGCTGTCAACTAGCAGCTTTTTTGCTAGTGAAATCAACCTGCATTCATGGGTTCTTTAGCTACAACATACTGCCCGTGTGACTGGAGTGATAGCTGTGGTGCAGGGGGTTCGATTGAGCCTACTGCTCTTGTTGGGGGGAGTAAATCCGTCGGGCTTCGGCCACTTGTTGGTGGCGTGGATGACCGCCGAGCGCCTTGGCGTGAAAACCAGCGTGGCGGTGAAGGAGCTGCCAGTCCTGCTGCTCACCACTGCCCTGTGCCTTACTTACCTGCCTGCCTTGATCTGGTGGAACACCGGGCTCTTTGTGCGGTGATAGATAGGCCTCCTGTCCGGTGCCATGCTGCTGCGTGGCGGTGTTTGAGGAGACGCATCAGAGCACACAGAACCTTTCTGTTTTCGGACGCCTGGCTGGCTGCTAGATCACCCCCAGACGCTGAAGGAGGAACAGAGAGGCCCACCGTGCTGCTGCGTTGACACCCGCACTGACACTCTTGCTCGCGGAAGACAAGGACATCTGCTGCCTGCCTGATCTACTGGTACATGCCCTGGTCCCTTCTTTCATCTGGAGGCACTCAGCGACACTTGTGCAGTCCTGCGATCAGCTCCCGCTTGGGATCCCGGTCCCTGGCTACCACCCCTAGGGGAATCCCCAGTTATAGCGGTAGTGTAATCCGCATTGGTGAGGTGTGTTCGGACTGTACCCAGGCGAGGCTACAGAAGAGTACCGTGACCGGAGGAAGTTTGGGAGAGACTCATTGCTTGACCCCACTAAAGTCATCTGCTCTGGCTGCGTGCTACGTTGCACTTTATCTGGCTCCCTGAAAATCATATGCACAGCATGAGTGTCACGATCCGGGTATCTGGACGCCATTTCTTACCCATCAGATGCCTCCTAAGGCTGGCTCAGCGCTCCAGGACCGGATCCCATCTGTTATCCTGATGTGTACATTCCTGTATCCTCTCCTGTCACTCTGGGACGCTGTCACTGTAAACGCCATATTACACCTGGCATGGCGTCTCCCGCGGCCTCCGCCGCCGTCCCTGAACTTCTGCATGCAGAGTGTCTGAGTGGCGATTACGTCAGCCGCGGCCTCCGCTGTGTCCGCGTGGTTGGATGTGCATCTGTCAGCCTGGCGCCTCCTATCTCCGGTGGCCGGCGCCGCCATTACTGTTTTCATTACCACATGGATTACAAACCAAACTTCCCTCCAAGTGTCTGCATGGGCGCAGCCATCTTGGATTCTGTCAGCTGATCATTTCCACCAAACTGTTCTCAGTATTGATAATCTGCATAATTGCCTAGCCAATCCCTTCCTTGCTGCAGGTATAAATACACTGTGCCTGAGCAAGGAAGGCGTCAGTGCTTTGGTTGTCAAACCTAGTTCCTGTTTGTCTCTCTCCTGTGATTGTCTTCCAGGTTCCAGCTCCTGTCTCAAGACTTCCATCATAGAGACCCGCACCAGCATTCCACCTGCGGTGTAGCCTGACTCTCCGATCCATTGTGGATTCATCTGTTTCCAGCTACAACATTACCTGCTTCCAGCCCAGCTTCCAGCAGAGTACAGCTTCTCTTAAAGGGCCGGTGTCCTTTCTACAGTTTACCACTCTCCACCGGTATTATTATTTCTCCGCTCTCAAACTCTACATTTCATTCATATTGCATCGCTCTCAAGCTTCATTTATTATTTGACTGGTTCCAGCCAGTATCCACTCTGTGCCAACATCTGTCTGGTTCCAACCAGAACCCACAGCAGCTATTTTATTTACAGCAGTCCAGCTTTCCCTGGAACACCAGCTGGTACGATCCTGGGCTTTCTTCATTGCTACAGTCAGGCCTGGTAAGGACTTTCCAACTCGCAGATAATAAGAACTGTCTCATACTACCAGAGCTCTGTGGCCCCTGCCATCCTGTAGTACCCAGGAACTGTATTATTTCTCTGCTGATTTTATGTTTCTTTTACTGCTACTGTGATGCATGGAGTTTGTCATAAATAAACATCATTGACTTTTATTCAAGTTGTCGTGGTCACGCCTTCGGGCGGTTCTTCTTCATGTTACTTACATGTCCAGGGGTCTGATACAACCTCCCAGGTTCCGGTACATCTCAGCCCCTACAACTGAGGCTGCCTCCCGTCAGCTCAGGCCCTCAGTTGTGACAGTAAGCACTGACCTAATGAATCCAGCCGGAGACCAGGATCAAGCGGCCAGGCCGATGCAAGAACTGGCAGCCCGACTAGAACATCAGGAGGCTGCACAGGGCCACATCATCCGCTGTCTCCAGGATCTCTCTACTCGGCTGGATGGGATTCAGACAACTCTCCGTGGATCAGGCGCTTCTGGTGCGTCAACCACAGTGACTCCAGTTATAACCCCACCCACCTTACCCATTTCTGCTCCACGTCTTCATCTTCCAACGCCAGCAAAATTTGACGGATCTCCAAGATTCTGCAGGGGATTTCTCAACCAGTGTGAGATTCAGTTTGAGCTACAACCTGGCAATTTTCCTAGTGACCGTACAAAAATTGCCTACATTATTTCTCTTCTCAGTGGCTCAGCCCTTGATTGGGCATCACCGTTATGGGAGAGGTCCGACACCCTGCTATCTTCTTACACTGCATTCGTCTCAACATTCAGGCGCATCTTCGACGAGCCAGGCCGGGTAACCTCAGCTTCATCCGAGATTCTCCGTTTACGCCAGGGGTCATGTACTGTAGGACAATATCTGATACAGTTCCAGATCCTGGCATCCGAACTGGCATGGAACGACGAGGCCCTGGATGCTGCATTCTGGCATGGCTTATCTGAGCGTATTAAAGATGAGTTAGCTACCAGAGACTTACCCTCTAAGTTAGATGAGCTAATCTCACTCTGCACGAAAGTTGATTTACGTTTCAGAGAGAGAGCAACTGAGCGTGGAAGATCATCTGCTCCGAAATCTTCTGCTCCTCCTCCTCGCCAACTGTCACCAACTAAAGATGAGCCCATGCAAATTGGCCGTTCCCGTTTAACTCCTGCTGAGCGCCGAAGACGTCTCTCCGAGTCTCTCTGTCTTTATTGTGCAGCTCCGTCTCACACCATTAATGCCTGTCCCAAACGTCCGGGAAACTCCAAATCCTAGCTCGCCAAGGAGAGGGCCGGCTAGGAGTAATGATCTCCTCTCCATCTCCTCAAGATTGTAATCTCCCAGTCTCGCTTCAAGTTGCTCAACGTTATCGGAACGTCATTGCCCTCCTTGATTCCGGAGCAGCTGGGAACTTTATTACCGAAGCCTATGTTAAACGGTGGTCCCTACCCACCGAGAGACTTCCTTCGTCCATTTCTTTAACTGCCGTGGATGGCAGCAAAATTTTTGATGCAGTTATTTCTTTAAGGACTCTACCAGTTCGTCTGAGAGTGGGAGTTCTTCATTCCGAACTTATTTCTTTTTTAGTGATTCCAAGAGCCACACATCCTGTGGTCCTGGGCCTTCCATGGCTCCGTCTTCACAATCCTACAATTGATTGGACGACTACGCAAATCCTGGCATGGGGTTCCTCCTGTGCTGAGACATGTTTGTTTAAAGTATTGCCTGTCTGTTCTTCCTCCCCCCAGGGCCGGCGCCACCATTAGGCAGCTTTAGGCAGCTGCCTATGGGCGCCGGCCACTGGAGGGCGGCACACTCCCATTGAATCTGTTTTATTATGTTTTACTAAGCTGCTCTTGCAGCGGCCGCGGGTCCAGCCAGCCGCAGCCGCCGCTATTTGTCACCCTCACCACCGGCAGTGCTGACACCCATCAGTTGTGCTGCTGGCTGTCCTGTGGGGTGTTGGGCACAAGGGGGCAGTGTGAGGTAGGGGAAGGAGGACAGCAGCGCAGTGGCAGCAGAAGAGGAGCAGGGGAATACTGACCAGGAGCAGTGGTGACAGGAGGAGCCCAATCTCCGGGGACGCTGGGCTGCTGCAGCACTGTTGGAGGGATGCACTCAGTATTGTAAACGAGGCCACGCCCCTTTAACCGAGGCCACGCCCCCTTTTCCACCCGCGGACGGCACAAGGGGGATAACGGTACAGTCCGGATGTCACCAAGTCCAGGTGACGCCTCTGACCAGGAGAACACCATCATGAGAACACCTCCATCGGGGAATGGGTTTCAGAGAAGACTCCAAGGTATGGCTCATCAGCGTATACCTGAGTAAGTAATCACAGTTGACTTAGGGCTGTAGTATCAGGAAGAACCAGGTGGTGGCACCCCCTCCCTTAGGTGACAAAATCTGCAGCAATGTGTTGCACATGGATATGCCATGGCATAACTACAGAAGGTGCAGGGGTTGCAACTGCTATGGTGCCCAGCCGGCAAGCAATCCCACTGCACCCTTTTGGAAAAAAAAAAAAAAATCATTTTTTTTTTATTAGTACTGCCGCGCATCGAATGCGGGAACCAGCAGATTACTTCCTGGAAGGGAGGGTGGGAGGCAGGGTGCAGAGCTACCCTCAATGTGTGACCGGCGCCGCTTGAGAGAACCCAGAAGCATACAGTATTTGCAGTAGCTACAGCACTGCACAGCTGACAGACACATCGTGTTTAGACAGTGCCACACAGAATAACTGTCAGTGAGCCCCCCTTTCCCCTACCATCCGTCCCGTCTGTCTGTCTATGCTCTGGTGTTGTGTCTATGCCACCCCACGTCCATCTATCTATGCCCCCCCCCACCGTCCGTCTATGCCCACATATAGTACTGTGTCCATTTATGCTCCCCCCACCGTCCATCTATCCATCTATGCCAGCCCCCCGTCCGTCTGTTCATCTATCCATCTATGCCCACCTTTTCCAACATTCCATCTGTGCCCCTATATGGTGCTCTGTCCATCCGTTTATGCCCCCCATGTCCGTCTATGACCCATATGGTGCTCTGTCCGTCCGTCTACACCCCCCATCCGTCTATCCATCTATGCCCACATATGGTGCTCTGTCCATCCGTCTACACCCCCAATCCGTCCATCTATGCCCCCATATGGTGCTCCATTCATCTGTCCGTCTATGCCTCCCCCTGTCCACCCGTCTGTCTATGCCCCTGTCTGTCCGTCCATGCCCTATATGGTGCTCTGTCTGTCCGTCCATGCCCCTGTCTGTTCGTCTATGCTTCACCCCCCCAGTCCTGTGCTGTAGTCAGGTAGTGTCTCCCCTGCTCGCTCCTCCTCACTCTCTCTCCCTAACACCCTCTCTTGTGCCTCTCTCTCTTTCTGACACTGTCCCTCCCTTACTTTCTTCCTGACTCTCTCTGACACTGGGGGTCATTCCGAGTTGATCGCTAGCTGCCGTTGTTCGCAGCGCTGCGATCAGGCTAAAAAATGGATTTTATGCCCACGCGTATGCACCGCAATGCGCACGCGAGGCGTACGAGTACAAAGGCCTTTGTTGTTTTGCACAGGTTCTAGCGAAGTTTTCAGTCGCACTGACGGCCGCAAGAAGATTGACAGGAAGGGGGCGTTTCTGGGTGTCAACTGATCTTTTTCAGGGAGTGTTTGCAAAAACGCAGACGTGTCTGAAAAAACGCAGGCGTGGCTGGGCGTTCGCTGGGCGGGTGTACGACATCAAATCTGGACACGAATAGACTGAAGTGATCGCAAGCGCCGAGTAGGTTCAGAGCTACTCAGAAACTGCACAAACTGTTTTTGCAGAGCTCGGCTGCACAGGCGTTCACACTTCTGCTAAGCTAAAATACACTCCCAGTGAGCGGCGGCATAGCGTTTGCACGGCTGCTAAAACTAGCTAGCGAGCGATCAACTTGGAATGACCACCCACTGTCTCTCTCTCCCTGACACACTCTCTCCCTCTCTGACACTGTCTCTTTCCCTGACACTATCTCTCTTTCCCTGACACTGTCTCTCTTCCTCTCTCTCTCTCTCTCTCTCTCTCTCTCTCTCTCTCCCTCCCTCCCTGACAGAGTCTCTCACCGACTCCCTGTCTCTACCTCTTTCTCTCCCTGAAACTCACTCTCTCTTCCCTATTTCTCTCTCCCTCCCTCCATGATACTTTCTCTCTCACTCCTGCTCGCACTCCCCCCTTTCTCTCTCTGGCACTCTCTCTGTCTCTCTGATGCCATCTCTCTCTCCCCTCTCAACACTTTCTCTAATTCTCCCTGACACCCTCTCTCTCTAGCTCCTCTCTCTCCTTCTCTCATTCCATCTTTTTTCATGAAATCCTCTCTTTCTTGCTCCTCTCTCTCCTTCTCTCCCCGACACCCTCATTGTCTCTCACTCCCCTCTCTCTCCTAAGGGACATTGTAGTGACAATGACGGGGAGGGAACGGGGGCTATCAGGTTTTTGTAATGGGGCCCACTAACAGCAACATGACCCCGCTATAAAATGCACAGGAACACAATAATCCCTGCTATCATAGTCATAAGGAGTTATGCACAGTGACAGCAACGGGGGGGGGGAGTAGGTTGAAGTTTTGCCTAGGGTGCCAAGAAACCTTGCACCGGCCCTGCCTCCCCCAGGTCGTCTGATGTTCCACCTCCTCCATATCAAGATTTCACGGATGTGTTCAGTAAAGCTTCTGCTGATATCCTTCCTCCTCATAGAGAATGGGACTGCCCGATTGATCTCGTTCCAGGGAAGGTTCCACCTCGAGGCCGAACTTATCCGTTGTCTCTGCCTGAGACGCATTCTATGGAGGAATACATTAAAGAGAACCTAGCAAAGGGGTTCATTCGACCTTCTTCTTCTCCAGCCGGCGCAGGCTTCTTTTTTGTAAAAAAGAAAGATGGTGGTCTGCGGCCGTGCATCGACTACAGAGGTTTGAACGACATTACCATCAAGAACCGTTATCCTTTACCCCTGATTACTGAGCTCTTTGACAGAGTTAGCGGAGCTACCATCTTTACAAAGCTGGACTTGAGAGGTGCATACAATCTCATCCGGATCCGTAAGGGTGACGAGTGGAAGACCGCCTTTAACACCCGTGACGGACATTATGAGTACCTCGTCATGCCCTTCGGATTGAGCAATGCTCCAGCTGTCTTCCAGCATTTTGTCAATGAGATCTTCAGAGACATTCTATACCGTCATGTCGTGGTCTATCTAGACGATATCCTCATTTTTGCCAACGATTTAGAGGAACATCGTTTTTGGGTTAAAGAGGTTCTGTCCCGTCTCCGTGTCAATCATCTCTATTGCAAATTAGAGAAATGCGTCTTTGAAGTCAAGTCCATTCCGTTTCTAGGGTACATTGTGTCCGGTTCCGGACTAGAGATGGATCCTGAGAAACTACAAGCAATCCAAAATTGGCCGGTACCCTTAACCCTCAAAGGGGTCCAGAGGTTCTTAGGGTTCGCCAACTATTACCGAAAGTTTATACGAGACTTTTCCACCATTGTGGCGCCTATTACTGCTTTCACTAAGAAGGGTGCTAACCCGTCCAAGTGGTCTGAAGAAGCTATGCAAGCATTTCATCTTTTAAAACAAAGGTTCATCTCTGCGCCTGTTCTGAAACAGCCTGACATCGACTCTCCTTTCATCTTAGAGGTGGATGCCTCCTCCGTTGGAGTAGGAGCGGTGTTATCTCAGAGGGCTAAAGATGGCCATTTACACCCTTGTAGTTTCTTCTCCCGGAAGTTCTCCCCAGCTGAGCGCAACTATGCCATTGGCGACCAGGAGTTGCTAGCCATCAAGCTCGCTCTAGAAGAGTGGAGGTATCTGTTGGAGGGAGCTTCTCATTCAATCACCATACTTACAGACCACAAGAACCTTTTATATCTGAAAGGCGCACAATGTCTCAACCCTCGTCAGGCCAGATGGGCACTTTTCTTTTCCAGGTTCGACTTTAAACTCCAGTTCTGTCCGGGCTCTCAGAATCGCAAGGCCGATGCCCTTTCCCGCTCATGGGAGCAAGAAAATGAGTCAGAGTCTTCAGACAAGCATCCTATTATAAATCCGTTGGCATTCTCCACGGTAGGGATGGACTCTACGCCCCCATCAGGGAAAAGTTTTGTGAAACCGATGCTAAGGAAGAAGCTCATGCATTGGGCCCATGCTTCCCGTTTTGCCGGACATACAGGTATCCAAAAAACCCTGGAGTTTATCTCTAGGTCCTATTGGTGGCCAACTCTGAAAAAGGACGTCTTGGAGTTTATTGCATCTTGCCCAAAGTGTGCTCAACATAAGGTATCCCGCCAGTCGCCTGCGGGGCAACTGGTTCCACTATCTGTTCCCCGTCGACCTTGGACCCATTTGTCGATGGATTTTATTACAGATTTACCCATGTGCATCAAGTTCAATACCATCTGGGTGGTAGTTGACCGGTTCACCAAGATGGCACACTTCATTCCTCTCACCGGTCTTCCGTCAGCTTCCAAGTTGGCTCAAGTATTCATACAAGAGATCTTCAGACTCCACGGTCTTCCTGAAGAAATTATCTCAGATCGAGGAGTTCAATTCACAGCCAAATTCTGGCGAAGTTTATGTCAAGTCCTCCAAGTCAAGCTAAAGTTTTCCACGGCTTACCATCCTCAGACCAATGGTCAAACCGAGAGGGTGAATCAGGACTTGGAGGCCTTCCTCCGCATCTATGTGTCCTCCTCTCAAGATGACTGGGTTCAATTACTTCCCTGGGCCGAGTTCTGTCATAACAACCAGTATCATTCTTCATCTGCTTCAACACCATTCTTCACTAACTTTGGATTCCACCCTAAAGTCCCTGAGTTCCAACCGCTTCCAGCAACTTCTGTTCCCGCAGTGGATATCACCTTGCATCAGTTTGCCAATATCTGGAAGAGCGTACGATCAGCTCTGCTCAAGGCATCGTTCAGGTACAAGAAGTTTGCGGATAAGAAGCGTCGAGCAGTTCCTGCTCTCAAGGTGGGTGATCGGGTATGGTTATCAACTAAGAATTTGAGGTTAAGAGTTCCCAGTATGAAGTTTGCACCTCGCTATATCGGTCCTTTCAAGATTGAACAAGTCATCAATCCTGTTGCTTATAGACTCCAGTTGCCTCCCTTCTTAAAAATACCCAGGACATTCCATGTTTCCCTGTTGAAACCGCTGATCTTGAATCGGTTTCATTCCTCACTTCCTCCAACTCCGAAAGTCCAAACTCAACGAGGCGTTGAGTATGAAGTGGCCAAGATCCTGGACTCACGTCACCGTTACGGTCAACTACAATATCTTATTGACTGGAAGGGTTATGGTCCTGAGGAACGTTCATGGACCAATGCTTCTGATGTCCATGCTCCTGCCTTAGTCCGGAGATTCCATTCCAAGTTTCCTCAAAAGCCAAAGAAGTGTCCTGGGGCCACTCCTAAAGGGGGGGTGCTGTCACGATCCGGGTATCTGGACGCCATTTCTTACCCATCAGATGCCTCCTAAGGCTGGCTCAGCGCTCCAGGACCGGATCCCATCTGTTATCCTGATGTGTACATTCCTGTATCCTCTCCTGTCACTCTGGGACGCTGTCACTGTAAACGCCATATTACACCTGGCATGGCGTCTCCCGCGGCCTCCGCCGCCGTCCCTAAACTTCTGCATGCAGAGTGTCTGAGTGGCGATTACGTCAGCCGCGGCCTCCGCTGTGTCCGCGTGGTTGGATGTGCATCTGTCAGCCTGGCGCCTCCTATCTCCGGTGGCCGGCGCCGCCATTACTGTTTTCATTACCACATGGATTACAAACCAAACTTCCCTCCAAGTGTCTGCATGGGCGCAGCCATCTTGGATTCTGTCAGCTGATCATTTCCACCAAACTGTTCTCAGTATTGATAATCTGCATAATTGCCTAGCCAATCCCTTCCTTGCTGCAGGTATAAATACACTGTGCCTGAGCAAGGAAGGCGTCAGTGCTTTGGTTGTCAAACCTAGTTCCTGTTTGTCTCTCTCCTGTGATTGTCTTCCAGGTTCCAGCTCCTGTCTCAAGACTTCCATCATAGAGACCCGCACCAGCATTCCACCTGCGGTGTAGCCTGACTCTCCGATCCATTGTGGATTCATCTGTTTCCAGCTACAACATTACCTGCTTCCAGCCCAGCTTCCAGCAGAGTACAGCTTCTCTTAAAGGGCCGGTGTCCTTTCTACAGTTTACCACTCTCCACCGGTATTATTATTTCTCCGCTCTCAAACTCTACATTTCATTCATATTGCATCGCTCTCAAGCTTCATTTATTATTTGACTGGTTCCAGCCAGTATCCACTCCGTGCCAACATCTGTCTGGTTCCAACCAGAACCCACAGCAGCTATTTTATTTACAGCAGTCCAGCTTTCCCTGGAACACCAGCTGGTACGATCCTGGGCTTTCTTCATTGCTACAGTCAGGCCTGGTAAGGACTTTCCAACTCGCAGATAATAAGAACTGTCTCATACTACCAGAGCTCTGTGGCCCCTGCCATCCTGTAGTACCCAGGAACTGTATTATTTCTCTGCTGATTTTATGTTTCTTTTACTGCTACTGTGATGCATGGAGTTTGTCATAAATAAACATCATTGACTTTTATTCAAGTTGTCGTGGTCACGCCTTCGGGCGGTTCTTCTTCATGTTACTTACATGTCCAGGGGTCTGATACAACCTCCCAGGTTCCGGTACATCTCAGCCCCTACAACTGAGGCTGCCTCCCGTCAGCTCAGGCCCTCAGTTGTGACAGTAAGCACTGACCTAATGAATCCAGCTGGAGACCAGGATCAAGCGGCCAGGCCGATGCAAGAACTGGCAGCCCGACTAGAACATCAGGAGGCTGCACAGGGCCACATCATCCGCTGTCTCCAGGATCTCTCTACTCGGCTGGATGGGATTCAGACAACTCTCCGTGGATCAGGCGCTTCTGGTGCGTCAACCACAGTGACTCCAGTTATAACCCCACCCACCTTACCCATTTCTGCTCCACGTCTTCATCTTCCAACGCCAGCAAAATTTGACGGATCTCCAAGATTCTGCAGGGGATTTCTCAACCAGTGTGAGATTCAGTTTGAGCTACAACCTGGCAATTTTCCTAGTGACCGTACAAAAATTGCCTACATTATTTCTCTTCTCAGTGGCTCAGCCCTTGATTGGGCATCACCATTATGGGAGAGGTCCGACACCCTGCTATCTTCTTACACTGCATTCGTTCTCAACATTCAGGCGCATCTTCGACGAGCCAGGCCGGGTAACCTCAGCTTCATCCGAGATTCTCCGTTTACGCCAGGGGTCATGTACTGTAGGACAATATCTGATACAGTTCCAGATCCTGGCATCCGAACTGGCATGGAACGACGAGGCCCTGGATGCTGCATTCTGGCATGGCTTATCTGAGCGTATTAAAGATGAGTTAGCTACCAGAGACTTACCCTCTAAGTTAGATGAGCTAATATCACTCTGCACGAAAGTTGATTTACGTTTCAGAGAGAGAGCAACTGAGCGTGGAAGATCATCTGCTCCGAAATCTTCTGCTCCTCCTCCTCGCCAACTGTCACCAACTAAAGATGAGCCCATGCAAATTGGCCGTTCCCGTTTAACTCCTGTTGAGCGCCGAAGACGTCTCTCCGAGTCTCTCTGTCTTTATTGTGCAGCTCCGTCTCACACCATTAATGCCTGTCCCAAACGTCCGGGAAACTCCAAATCCTAGCTCGCCAAGGAGAGGGCCGGCTAGGAGTAATGATCTCCTCTCCATCTCCTCAAGATTGTAATCTCCCAGTCTCGCTTCAAGTTGCTCAACGTTATCGGAACGTCATTGCCCTCCTTGATTCCGGAGCAGCTGGGAACTTTATTACCGAAGCCTATGTTAAACGGTGGTCCCTACCCACCGAGAGACTTCCTTCGTCCATTTCTTTAACTGCCGTGGATGGCAGCAAAATTTTTGATGCAGTTATTTCTTTAAGGACTCTACCAGTTCGTCTGAGAGTGGGAGTTCTTCATTCCGAACTTATTTCTTTTTTAGTGATTCCAAGAGCCACACATCCTGTGGTCCTGGGCCTTCCATGGCTCCGTCTTCACAATCCTACAATTGATTGGACGACTACGCAAATCCTGGCATGGGGTTCCTCCTGTGCTGAGACATGTTTGTTTAAAGTATTGCCTGTCTGTTCTTCCTCCCCCAGGTCGTCTGATGTTCCACCTCCTCCATATCAAGATTTCACGGATGTGTTCAGTAAAGCTTCTGCTGATATCCTTCCTCCTCATAGAGAATGGGACTGCCCGATTGATCTCGTTCCAGGGAAGGTTCCACCTCGAGGCCGAACTTATCCGTTGTCTCTGCCTGAGACGCATTCTATGGAGGAATACATTAAAGAGAACCTAGCAAAGGGGTTCATTCGACCTTCTTCTTCTCCAGCCGGCGCAGGCTTCTTTTTTGTAAAAAAGAAAGATGGTGGTCTGCGGCCGTGCATCGACTACAGAGGTTTGAACGACATTACCATCAAGAACCGTTATCCTTTACCCCTGATTACTGAGCTCTTTGACAGAGTTAGCGGAGCTACCATCTTTACAAAGCTGGACTTGAGAGGTGCATACAATCTCATCCGGATCCGTAAGGGTGACGAGTGGAAGACCGCCTTTAACACCCGTGACGGACATTATGAGTACCTCGTCATGCCCTTCGGATTGAGCAATGCTCCAGCTGTCTTCCAGCATTTTGTCAATGAGATCTTCAGAGACATTCTATACCGTCATGTCGTGGTCTATCTAGACGATATCCTAATTTTTGCCAACGATTTAGAGGAACATCGTTTTTGGGTTAAAGAGGTTCTGTCCCGTCTCCGTGTCAATCATCTCTATTGCAAATTAGAGAAATGCGTCTTTGAAGTCAAGTCCATTCCATTTCTAGGGTACATTGTGTCCGGTTCCGGACTAGAGATGGATCCTGAGAAACTACAAGCAATCCAAAATTGGCCGGTACCCTTAACCCTCAAAGGGGTCCAGAGGTTCTTAGGGTTCGCCAACTATTACCGAAAGTTTATACGAGACTTTTCCACCATTGTGGCGCCTATTACTGCTTTCACTAAGAAGGGTGCTAACCCGTCCAAGTGGTCTGAAGAAGCTATGCAAGCATTTCATCTTTTAAAACAAAGGTTCATCTCTGCGCCTGTTCTGAAACAGCCTGACATCGACTCTCCTTTCATCTTAGAGGTGGATGCCTCCTCCGTTGGAGTAGGAGCGGTGTTATCTCAGAGGGCTAAAGATGGCCATTTACACCCTTGCAGTTTCTTCTCCCGGAAGTTCTCCCCAGCTGAGCGCAACTATGCCATTGGCGACCAGGAGTTGCTAGCCATCAAGCTCGCTCTAGAAGAGTGGAGGTATCTGTTGGAGGGAGCTTCTCATTCAATCACCATACTTACAGACCACAAGAACCTTTTATATCTGAAAGGCGCACAATGTCTCAACCCTCGTCAGGCCAGATGGGCACTTTTCTTTTCCAGGTTCGACTTTAAACTCCAGTTCTGTCCGGGCTCTCAGAATCGCAAGGCCGATGCCCTTTCCCGCTCATGGGAGCAAGAAAATGAGTCAGAGTCTTCAGACAAGCATCCTATTATAAATCCGTTGGCATTCTCCACGGTAGGGATGGACTCTACGCCCCCATCAGGGAAAAGTTTTGTGAAACCGATGCTAAGGAAGAAGCTCATGCATTGGGCCCATGCTTCCCGTTTTGCCGGACATACAGGTATCCAAAAAACCCTGGAGTTTATCTCTAGGTCCTATTGGTGGCCAACTCTGAAAAAGGACGTCTTGGAGTTTATTGCATCTTGCCCAAAGTGTACTCAACATAAGGTATCCCGCCAGTCGCCTGCGGGGCAACTGGTTCCACTATCTGTTCCCCGTCGACCTTGGACCCATTTGTCGATGGATTTTATTACAGATTTACCCATGTGCAACAAGTTCAATACCATCTGGGTGGTAGTTGACCGGTTCACCAAGATGGCACACTTCATTCCTCTCACCGGTCTTCCGTCAGCTTCCAAGTTGGCTTAAGTATTCATACAAGAGATCTTCAGACTCCACGGTCTTCCTGAAGAAATTATCTCAGATCGAGGAGTTCAATTCACAGCCAAATTCTGGCGAAGTTTATGTCAAGTCCTCCAAGTCAAGCTAAAGTTTTCCACGGCTTACCATCCTCAGACCAATGGTCAAACCGAGAGGGTGAATCAGGACTTGGAGGCCTTCCTCCGCATCTATGTGTCCTCCTCTCAAGATGACTGGGTTCAATTACTTCCCTGGGCCGAGTTCTGTCATAACAACCAGTATCATTCTTCATCTGCTTCAACACCATTCTTCACTAACTTTGGATTCCACCCTAAAGTCCCTGAGTTCCAACCGCTTCCAGCAACTTCTGTTCCCGCAGTGGATATCACCTTGCATCAGTTTGCCAATATCTGGAAGAGCGTACGATCAGCTCTGCTCAAGGCATCGTTCAGGTACAAGAAGTTTGCGGATAAGAAGCGTCGAGCAGTTCCTGCTCTCAAGGTGGGTGATCGGGTATGGTTATCAACGAAGAATTTGAGGTTAAGAGTTCCCAGTATGAAGTTTGCACCTCGCTATATCGGTCCTTTCAAGATTGAACAAGTCATCAATCCTGTTGCTTATAGACTCCAGTTGCCTCCCTTCTTAAAAATACCCAGGACATTCCATGTTTCCCTGTTGAAACCGCTGATCTTGAATCGGTTTCATTCCTCACTTCCTCCAACTCCGAAAGTCCAAACTCAACGAGGCGTTGAGTATGAAGTGGCCAAGATCCTGGACTCACGTCACCGTTACGGTCAACTACAATATCTTATTGACTGGAAGGGTTATGGTCCTGAGGAACGTTCATGGACCAATGCTTCTGATGTCCATGCTCCTGCCTTGGTCCGGAGATTCCATTCCAAGTTTCCTCAAAAGCCAAAGAAGTGTCCTGGGGCCACTCCTAAAGGGGGGGGTGCTGTCACGATCCGGGTATCTGGACGCCATTTCTTACCCATCAGATGCCTCCTAAGGCTGGCTCAGCGCTCCAGGACCGGATCCCATCTGTTATCCTGATGTGTACATTCCTGTATCCTCTCCTGTCACTCTGGGATGCTGTCACTGTAAACGCCATATTACACCTGGCATGGCGTCTCCCGCGGCCTCCGCCGCCGTCCCTGAACTTCTGCATGCAGAGTGTCTGAGTGGCGATTACGTCAGCCGCGGCCTCCGCTGTGTCCGCGTGGTTGGATGTGCATCTGTCAGCCTGGCGCCTCCTATCTCCGGTGGCCGGCGCCGCCATTACTGTTTTCATTACCACATGGATTACAAACCAAACTTCCCTCCAAGTGTCTGCATGGGCGCAGCCATCTTGGATTCTGTCAGCTGATCATTTCCACCAAACTGTTCTCAGTATTGATAATCTGCATAATTGCCTAGCCAATCCCTTCCTTGCTGCAGGTATAAATACACTGTGCCTGAGCAAGGAAGGCGTCAGTGCTTTGGTTGTCAAACCTAGTTCCTGTTTGTCTCTCTCCTGTGATTGTCTTCCAGGTTCCAGCTCCTGTCTCAAGACTTCCATCATAGAGACCCGCACCAGCATTCCACCTGCGGTGTAGCCTGACTCTCCGATCCATTGTGGATTCATCTGTTTCCAGCTACAACATTACCTGCTTCCAGCCCAGCTTCCAGCAGAGTACAGCTTCTCTTAAAGGGCCGGTGTCCTTTCTACAGTTTACCACTCTCCACCGGTATTATTATTTCTCCGCTCTCAAACTCTACATTTCATTCATATTGCATCGCTCTCAAGCTTCATTTATTATTTGACTGGTTCCAGCCAGTATCCACTCCGTGCCAACATCTGTCTGGTTCCAACCAGAACCCACAGCAGCTATTTTATTTACAGCAGTCCAGCTTTCCCTGGAACACCAGCTGGTACGATCCTGGGCTTTCTTCATTGCTACAGTCAGGCCTGGTAAGGACTTTCCAACTCGCAGATAATAAGAACTGTCTCATACTACCACAGAGCTCTGTGGCCCCTGCCATCCTGTAGTACCCAGGAACTGTATTATTTCTCTGCTGATTTTATGTTTCTTTTACTGCTACTGTGATGCATGGAGTTTGTCATAAATAAACATCATTGACTTTTATTCAAGTTGTCGTGGTCACGCCTTCGGGCGGTTCTTCTTCATGTTACTTACATGTCCAGGGGTCTGATACAACCTCCCAGGTTCCGGTACATCTCAGCCCCTACAACTGAGGCTGCCTCCCGTCAGCTCAGGCCCTCAGTTGTGACAGTAAGCACTGACCTAATGAATCCAGCCGGAGACCAGGATCAAGCGGCCAGGCCGATGCAAGAACTGGCAGCCCGACTAGAACATCAGGAGGCTGCACAGGGCCACATCATCCGCTGTCTCCAGGATCTCTCTACTCGGCTGGATGGGATTCAGACAACTCTCCGTGGATCAGGCGCTTCTGGTGCGTCAACCACAGTGACTCCAGTTATAACCCCACCCACCTTACCCATTTCTGCTCCACGTCTTCATCTTCCAACGCCAGCAAAATTTGACGGATCTCCAAGATTCTGCAGGGGATTTCTCAACCAGTGTGAGATTCAGTTTGAGCTACAACCTGGCAATTTTCCTAGTGACCGTACAAAAATTGCCTACATTATTTCTCTTCTCAGTGGCTCAGCCCTTGATTGGGCATCACCGTTATGGGAGAGGTCCGACACCCTGATATCTTCTTACACTGCATTCGTCTCAACATTCAGGCGCATCTTCGACGAGCCAGGCCGGGTAACCTCAGCTTCATCCGAGATTCTCCGTTTACGCCAGGGGTCATGTACTGTAGGACAATATCTGATACAGTTCCAGATCCTGGCATCCGAACTGGCATGGAACGACGAGGCCCTGTATGCTGCATTCTGGCATGGCTTATCTGAGCGTATTAAAGATGAGTTAGCTACCAGAGACTTACCCTCTAAGTTAGATGAGCTAATCTCACTCTGCACGAAAGTTGATTTACGTTTCAGAGAGAGAGCAACTGAGCGTGGAAGATCATCTGCTCCGAAATCTTCTGCTCCTCCTCCTCGCCAACTGTCACCAACTAAAGATGAGCCCATGCAAATTGTCCGTTCCCGTTTAACTCCTGCTGAGCGCCGAAGACGTCTCTCCGAGTCTCTCTGTCTTTATTGTGCAGCTCCGTCTCACACCATTAATGCCTGTCCCAAATGTCCGGGAAACTCCAAATCCTAGCTCGCCAAGGAGAGGGCCGGCTAGGAGTAATGATCTCCTCTCCATCTCCTCAAGATTGTAATCTCCCAGTCTCGCTTCAAGTTGGTCAACGTTATCGGAACGTCATTGCCCTCCTTGATTCCGGAGCAGCTGGGAACTTTATTACCGAAGCCTATGTTAAACGGTGGTCCCTACCCACCGAGAGACTTCCTTCGTCCATTTCTTTAACTGCCGTGGATGGCAGCAAAATTTTTGATGCAGTTATTTCTTTAAGGACTCTACCAGTTCGTCTGAGAGTGGGAGTTCTTCATTCCGAACTTATTTCTTTTTTAGTGATTCCAAGAGCCACACATCCTGTGGTCCTGGGCCTTCCATGGCTCCGTCTTCACAATCCTACAATTGTTTGGACGACTACGCAAATCCTGGCATGGGGTTCCTCCTGTGCTGAGACATGTTTGTTTAAAGTATTGCCTGTCTGTTCTTCCTCCCCCAGGTCGTCTGATGTTCCACCTCCTCTATATCAAGATTTCACGGATGTGTTCAGTAAAGCTTCTGCTGATATCCTTCCTCCTCATAGAGAATGGGACTGCCCGATTGATCTCGTTCCAGGGAAGGTTCCACCTCGAGGCCGAACTTATCCGTTGTCTCTGCCTGAGACGCATTTTATGGAGGAATACATTAAAGAGAACCTAGCAAAGGGGTTCATTCGACCTTCTTCTTCTCCAGCCGGCGCAGGCTTCTTTTTTGTAAAAAAGAAAGATGGTGGTCTGCGGCCGTGCATCGACTACAGAGGTTTGAACGACATTACCATCAAGAACCGTTATCCTTTACCCCTGATTACTGAGCTCTTTGACAGAGTTAGCGGAGCTACCATCTTTACAAAGCTGGACTTGAGAGGTGCATACAATCTCATCCGGATCCGTGAGGGTGACGAGTTTTATAACTTTTATTCATGGGATCACAGATGCAAACAGATACCAACAGATAGTGGTTTTAGCAAATTACATTGCAAATATAGCATAACATTTGGTAATTATAAAGATAACTGAAAAAAACAAACAGTGACCCATTTTTGACCCAGAGAGCGGGTGGTATAAAATAGAATAAAGGCCAGTCAGTAGCGCAGCTAACCGACTAACATTAAAGAGCAAGAGTAGAAGAAGGTCAAGAAGAAAAAAGACAGAGAAGAAGAGAAGAAAGAAGAGGAATAGATGAAATAGAGTCCCTGGGAGGGTCCCATAAAATATGGTGCAGGGTATCACAAATTAAAGGGTGAAGGGGCATGCTGGTTTGCCAGCCATGGACTCCAAATTTTCTCGAATGACTTAGAGGAGCAGTTTATGATGCTAGTCATGTAGTCCATGCGGTAAACGTACGAGATACGGGCAATTATAGATTGCATGGAAGGCGGGATAGGGTTTTTCCAATCTGCAGCTAGTTGACATGTTGTTGCGGATACTATATGTCGTAACAATTTATTTTGACATTTTGTTAGTGTTGGTAGGTTTAAGGGGAGGAGAATGTATTTAGGGTCAGAAGGAATAGACATCTGCAGCAAGCTAGATATAAAGTTGATCACGTCCCTCCACATATGCGCTATTTTAGGACATGACCACCATATATGTAGGAAAGAGCCCTCTGCGCCACATCCTCTCCAGCACCTATCCGACGTATCTGGGTACATTTTACTCAAGCGAGATGGTACATAGTACCATCTATATAGTAATTTATAGACATTCTCTTTGATTCTAACGCATATGGAGCTAGACTCCGTGTTACCCCAGGCCTCAGACCATTCCTCGTCGTCTAAAGCCGAGCCTAGATCCGTTTCCCATGCTCTCTCATGAGGATCATGCTGAGAGGAAGTGTCCCCAGAGAGAGTAGTATATAAGAGGGAAATTAGGCCTTTGGTTGAGTGACGCCTGAAACATATAGTCTCAAACGTGGTCAGGGGTCTACTAGAGAGGACGCGGCCTATTGAGGAGTGAAAATGTCTGAGTTGTAAAAATTTATAAAAATACTTAGAGGGAATATCAATAGTTTCTTGAATCTGAGAAAACTGTGGAAAACTAGTATCCCTTGTAATATCATTCAGATATAAGATACCTCTATTTTGCCAAGGAGCAAACAGTGATTTATGTGTACCAGGAGGGAATGCGGGGTTATGTAATATTGGGATGATAGGGGATGGGGCTGGGGCCAGGCCATACTTCCTATTGGCAGAGTCCCAAATCGTTAGTGAGCGGGAAACTACGGGGTGGGATGCTAAAGTTCTGGGGCGGCAGGATTTCGAAAGCCAGAGAAGAGAAGAGAGAGTAGAGAGACCCATTTTGGCTGCTACTATAGATACCCAGACCCTTCTAGATTCGGGGTTGCACCATTGTACGCAGTGTGAGAGCTGTGTGGCTAAATAATATCTTCTAAAATCTGGGATGCCTAGGCCGCCACTAAATGTGGGGCGCTGTAAGAGTTTCAATCGGACACGGGGAAGCTTATTCGCCCATATGAATTGTGACGTATGAAATTGTAAGAATTTAAAAACAGATAGAGGAATAAATATCGGGAGGGTCTGGAACAGGTAAAGTATCCGAGGGAGCACGTTCATCTTCACCGAGTTTACCCTACCTATCCAGCAGATAAAGAGACTAGACCAAGAAGACAAATCTGACTTAATTCGGTCTAAAGGCCTAGGGAAATTAGCTTGGTAAAGTTGATGATGGCTATGCGTTAGAAAAATACCTAGATATTTAATCTTTTGCTTGTGCCATTGAAATGGAAAGGAATTTTCCAAAGAGAACTTAATCGGGCCGGGGATATAAAAATTCAATACTTCAGTCTTACTCGTATTAAGTTTAGAACCTGAATGTTTAGAGTAGAGGTCTATCTCAGAAAAGAGCGGCTGTAATGACTGAGATGGGGATCCTAGAGATATTAGGACATCGTCAGCGTATAACGCAATTTTATGTACAGTAGGGCCTACCCGCACTCCAGCTATATTCATATTAGCTCGGATCCTTGCTGCCAGTGGTTCCATAACCAGGGCAAATAGCAACGGGGAGAGCGGGCATCCCTGTCTGGTGCCATTAGTGATATTGAACACAGAAGAGGTGAGGCGATTAACAGAAACCGTGGCAGTAGGGGATCTGTAAAGCGCCGAAACACCTTCTAGGAATTTGCCAGAAAAACCCATCCTCAGGAGTACTGAGAAAGCGAAGGGCCAGGAGATTCTGTCAAAAGCCTTCTCGGCATCCAATGCTAACAACGAGGGTAGCTTCTTTTTATGGATAGAGTGAATCAAATCTATGGCTTTCCTGGGATTATCGGAGGCCTGGCGGCCAGAAATGAAGCCCACTTGGTCCGGGTGTATTAGTTGTGTAAGTAGGGGCGCTAAGCGGTTGGCTAAGATTTTAGCGTATAACTTAAGATCTACGGTCAGCAAAGAGATCGGGTGATAGTTGGAACATCGTGTTGGATCCCGCTCTGGCTTCAGAATCACAATAATGTCAGCTTGTACAGTCGCTGGCGCAAATGATGCTCCCTCTAGAACACTATTAAAGAGCGAAGTAAGGTAAGGAGCCAATTCCGTATGGAATGTTTTGTAATACTGAGCGGTAAAGCCATCCGGACCAGGGGCAGCTGACGACCGCATAGATTTGATGGTGGCAACCGTCTCTTCCAGCGATATATCCACATTAAGAAGAGAAATCTGTTGCTCTGTCAAACCCGGCAAGGGGGCACCCAACAAATATGAACATGCTCCCTCTGGGCCATCGGAGGGAAGAGGGGGAAGCAGGGAGATTATATAAGGAGCTATAATAGTCTGAAATTCCTCCACCATCAACTTAGGATCATAAGTGAGTGCATCTAATGTAGAAGAATGTAGTTTTTCTATCAGTCCCATAGCTCGCTTACTTCTTAACTTATTAGCTAAGAGACTATCTATTTTATCCGCTTTATCGTAAAATTTTTGACGAAGCTTCTGTAGTACAGCTGCCGCTCTCCGCGATAAAAGGGTGTTTAACTGACCTCTGAGGTTATTTATCTGGGAGAGAAGGGAGTCGCACGGGACAATTTTATGTTGGGCTAAAAGCGCAGAAATTTGAGATTCCAATGAGGAAACTTCCTGTGCTGCTTTCTTACGTATGGCTGAGGCCTTGGACATGAAATGACCACGAATAGTGGTTTTATGTGCCTCCCAAACTAGACTAGGAGAAACTTCTGGGGAGGTGTTTTCCTAAAAAAAATATTTCAGGTTTAATTTAGTATCTGAGAGAGTAGAGGGATGCGAAAGAAGGGTGTCATCGAGTCGCCACTTACGTGTCTTATTAGGGGTTCTATAGAGTTCTACCAGGATATAAACCCCCGCATGGTCCGTCCATGAACAAGGAGTGATGCCTGCATCAGAAATCAACGTCGTAAGTGATTGAGACACATGTATCATATCTATTCGAGAGTAATGCTGAGGAGGTGCGGAAAAGTGGGTGTAATCTCTAGCAGTGGAATGTTTAAAACGCCAGGTGTCTCATAGATCAAGCTGTGTGAGGGAGGATATTAATGTGAGGGCGGCTTCAGTTGGGTATGCTTCCTTCTTATTTTTAGGGGGATTAGATTTATCTAAGAAGGGATCAATAACAGTATTAAAGTCACCGCCTAAAATGATGTGGCCCTGCGCTACTTTATTAAGACGCAAAAAGAGTGTGCGGGAAAAACGTGATTGGTCATGATTAGGGGCTTATACTGACACAAGTGTTAGAGTTTCAGTGCGATGCGTAACAATCACTATGAGATATCAGCCGTCAGAATCAGTTATAGTTGTTGTGTGTATAAATGGGAAGTTACGGTGGATCAGTATAGCTACCCCCCTTTTCTTACAGTCAGCAGAGGCAAAAAAGGTCTGGGTAAATTGCTTACCCTGAAGTTGAGAGTGTGTACCAGTGAAATGGGTCTCCTGAAGGAAAACTATATCAGCCTTCTCTCTCCGACAGGCAGATAACATCACCATATGTTTCTTGGGAGAACTAAGCCCATTAACATTTATAGAAAACAATTTAAGTGCCATGTGATACCAAAGAGCGGAGGTGGAAACCCATCCCGGGGAGGAAAAGAAAGAAGAGAAGAAGAACAGCAAGAAACAAGAAGCGGAGATGTAGGAGAAGAGAAAGTGACAGAGAACCCATACGGGAAAAAACCCTGAAATATAGGGTCCCAATCAAGGACCGCTACACAAATGTTAAACATTGTACTTCTTAGTAACAAATAAAGGGAGCATGGGGGTAGCGGGAACAGCAAACCAATGCAGGAGAAGCAGGTCCCTCTGGACCGCAATAGTTGAGTCTGAAGATATAGTCATGTAACCCAGAATACAGAAAAACGTACTGTGTCATAACAAAAAAACACAAACAAACAAATGGGGGTAGGGATGGGGGGGGACAAGGGATAACAAGGTGAGCAAGATAAGCCCAGCGCAATAATACAAAGCTAGGCGTAACATTTAACAAACATTAAAGCCAAGTAAGCAATATCAGAACAAACATTAAAGTCTGGTAAGCGATATCAAAAACTAATAACATTCGCATTAAAGAAAATAGGATGGAGGCCAGAGTCCCCACCTGTCAACAAAGAACATAGTGTAAGGAGATATATCCATAAAACAGTGAGGACTATCTGATTAGAGCTAAGAGTGTCCGCTAAGATCAACGGGGGTCATTAGTGCCAGTGCGATGACAAGTTACCCTCGTCCATTCAGGCGGTGGAATCTGGGGGCGTTTTGGCCCAGAGGAAGAGGCATTACCACCATCAGGTGACGATACAGGAAGAAGATCAAGTTTAGCCAAAAGCTCCTGACCTTGAGTCAAAGTTTTAATGGAGTGAGTGGAGTTGTTCACTGTAACCTGTAACATAAAAGGAAATCCCCATCTGTAGCATATTTGATGCTGACATAGTATCCTAGTAACAGGCTGGAGGTCTCGTCGCTTTTGAATAGTAGAGGGGGCCAGATCCTGAAAAACCTGCAGTTGCATATCTCGGAAATCGATCACTGGGGAGTCTCGAACCGACATTAGAATCCGTTCTTTTGAACAATAGCAATGTAGACGAACAATCACGTCTCTGGGTGGTTGAGTCGGAGCAGGCCTTGCCCGAAGCGTTCTGTGATCTCTATCGCAAAGACAGTCGCCATCTGAGAGATCAGGCAATACGTGCTGAAAGAAATCTTTCAAGAAGGATGGTAGAGCGGAGCTAAGAATTGATTCCGCCACGTTACGTACACGCAGATTGTTGCTATGGGAGCGATTCTCCTGATCTTCTTGACGTTCTTTGAGATCTTCCATCTCATCGTGGAGTCTAGAGAGTTCTGAGTCAAGACGTTGCCGAGAACGGCAGAGGTCATCCGTCTTAGATTCAAGAGCATCCGTACGATTACCGAGGGCTGTGAGATCAGACTTGAAGTCGGCAATGACTGTGGAGAGTTCTTGTTTAAAGGCGGATTGAACCCCCTTAAGTAAACCGGTCATAACTGATTGGATCTGCGGGTCAATACCCGTCTCTGAAGAACAGGGGGAGGAAGGAGAGTCCGTAAGCAACGCAGGAGTCGGAGGGCCCTTAGACTTTGATCCCAAAAAATTTGTGAGGGCCTGTGTATTTTTCTTATTTTTTTGCGCCATTATAGAGGACTATTAGGGTAGGCGGGGAATCACAAACGTAAAAGGAGACAAAGACGCTGCTTGTGAAATGTATGTTAAGTAGAAAAGGGAAAGTTATAAAGAGAGCTATTACGGTCCAGGTAGGACTAATTGTGCTGCTAGGCCAGCATTCCAAGTAGCAGATAAAGGGCAGGCAGTGCCTTAAGGTGGCATTCGCATGATATCAAAACAGAACAGGTGGCTTCAGTGTTGCCCCTGGGCCTGACTTCCTGCCGGCCAAATCTGGTAGAACTAAATGATCCCACGCCTCCCTGGGATCTTTTCTAGGGTCGGGCATCTTTTCTGCTAGGGCTCTAAGGTCTGATGCCGTCCAGGGAACATGCATGGAGCATGTAACAATCGGCCCTGCACCTCCAGCTGGAGGGGCTGTGATGAGCCTCACTGGGTAAAGTGCGGGCTGCAACATACCAGGTTCTGCAGGGGTCGAGCTTTGCGGTATCATGCGTTGACCTCTACCTCTGCCTAGGGGCGTTACAACATAATCCAGGGTCCCAGTACCAGAAGAATCAGGTGACTGAGTCTGGAGGGAAGTTTCCTGTAGTGTAGTGTTATCCGGGAGGGACGAAATGGCTGCAGCAACTTGGGGGGTTGCTACGGACTGTTCATCCCCTGTTCTGCTGACAGAGGAAGGAGCAGAGGCAGTGATTGGGGACGTGCCCACTGCCTGAGCTGCCTGACTCTGTGTGTTCAGCATGAACTGATGTAGATATGGGTACAAAGCCTCCTCTCTCTCTCCTGTTTCCTCATCTCTATCTGTTTTTAGGACCATAGTCCTGGCCACATAAGGTGGAGGATTAAGCTTTACAGATGGAAATAACAATGCTTCTGCTACCCATAAACAATAAGATTTCCATTCATCACAACTTTTCAACTTATTTCCTAAATTATTTAAAACATTTGCATCAAAGGTTCCTGTAAGAGGAAAGGTTAGATAATTCTGTGTTCTCTTATTCCATTTTTTCAAGAATTTCACTGCAACATCACCATGCTTGCAACTCATAATACTGGCCGATGCACTCAGAGGGATTTCCCTCTTTGTGGACTGATTTTGCCCCATTTGCCTTCTCACTAGTGTACACAATTTTATCTCAAAAACTGGCTCTCACAAGCAAATGGAGTCTCCTGCCACTTGCAAGGAGATGAATCAATTATTTTCAATACAGTATAGTATACCCACAAGTGCTAAACCTCTCTCTCCTCAGGCTGTTATATGTTTCTCAACAATTTCTCTGCCAGTACTAACATTGTCTGTCTCTACCCCCCGATCTTTTCACTAACAATCCTTTATATCAGGTTTCCCGGCTCTTTTGTTCCACACCACTGTATGTTTTATCCCTCCCCCCCTTTGTAGCCTCCTTTCCATCCCCCTAATCGATTTCCCTCTCTTGTTACCGCCCCAGATACTCTTTTGTTATTTTTACCGGACTGGTGACATCCCGAATATACATAGTGTATGGACACTGCTACACTGACTGTGAACAGTGATTCCCTCCTCTGACTTCACACCGTCTCGTCTCTTGGAAGAACTGCAGCTTTGTGCCTTTTGTGCTCGCAATTAATACTGGTGCATCTCTTTATTGTTTTCAAGGGTATCTAATGCTTAACTGTGATAGCTGTTTATTAGGCTCTACCCATTCTGTCTGACCTGCTTTTTTCTTATTTATCAATTAATTGTCACTTTACTAAGCACTGGATTTGATGGGGCTTAGCCGCATAGACCGATTATAGCTAATCACTAATTTTTCTATACCTCTCATATTTTACTTATGTTTCTTTATACTGTGTTTGCTTAATTGGGAGATCACTTAGTTTGATATCTCACCACAACTCTCGTTTACCTACACAGACGATAAAGGTTTCTCACTCATTTGATTGTATTCATGGCGAACATGCAGATGTCCATAGGCTAATATTCTTTATATGTTCGGAAATGTATTGAAGCCCTAACCGTCAACTGTGAGGGTATCTGCCCATGTAATTTGATAGGTTATTTTTTGCATCTTCCATATCGTAATCTACCTGTTGTCTCTCTGCTCGCTGTGGTATCCATTTGGTATAGTCTATGGTAGGCCCCTAGGGCATGGATAGATTTCTAGAGAAGTCGACTCCTGTCGCCACCACATCTGCCGACATGGTCTGCAATAAATCAAAAACCAACAAAGGCACTTCCAACCCCCCAGCAAGTTGATCTGCAGATATGGTGGACCTTGCCTCACAGACCACCATAGCAGTTGTCCCAGTGGAATCTTTGCCCCTTGCCGTTATGGCTAAGGAGATGTCAAATATCATAATGCTCCTAATAGATAGATGTCTTGATGACATGAATACTAAGCTGGATGCCACACTTGCTAAGATTGATTCTCATTCATCAAGTTTACTTACCTTAGAACACTGTACTAGTGACCTGGAGGACAACCTTCATGCTATTTAACAACAAGATGCTTCTCATGACACTATTATCCAATCCCTACAGGATAAAATTGATGATTTAGAGAATAGACACAGAAGTGTCTACACTTCGTTTTATAGGGATTCCAGAATCTGTACTCAATTCTCAATTTCCGGATTTTCTTGGAGTGGACCTTCCTGCAGCACTAGGTAATACGGGGGAATTTGCTAACCCGCAGATTGAAAGGGCTCACAGGATGGGACCAGATAATCGTCAGGTAGGAGGAAGACCTAGGCTGGTTATAGCGAAGTTTTTAGATTATAGGGCAAAGGAGAAAATCTTATTTCACTACCGCAGGTCACAGTCTCTGACAGTTAATTCCCACAAAATCCTGAACTTTCAGGATTTTTCTGTAGCTGTATCACAGAAAAAGAAAGCAGTCTCAGAAGTTTGCCGTCACTTACATGATACCAATCGCCGCTTTGCATTATTGTACCCGGCGAAGCTGAGAGTCACTGATAATGGGCGAACTGTCCTCTTTGATGACCCAATCAAGGCCAAGGAATCACTCAATAATAACAGATCACCTTCCCGCTCCCCACAGGGAGACAATTAATTATGGCCATGTTAACCTTTTTTATAGATAACTTCTACCGGTCTAGCTGTAGCTACCCCTACACACTACCTACAAAGCTTTGATGCTCTTTCCAGTTTATTGTCTGTAATAATAGTAGCTGTCCACTCGCTTTTTGTTTTCTGTTTTTGGAAATTTGGGGTACGATGGACCGCAAAATCAGGCTTCAATGTATTTCTGAATTATGAACCTGGTTGGCGTCGCTCAAGGTTGCGATGCTTACCTCTATGTTTAATGAGAAAGGAAAATATGAAAATTGGTGTTGGAAGTATTGTATGTGTTTTATTTAATTTTTTTGGTCTCTCTCTCGCTGTCTCTCTCTCTCCCTTACCTCGCTTTGGTGGAGGTGCAACCCTCCTCCATATGGTATGTGATGTGCTCTCTATCTGCCCATGCTCTTTAATATAAACTTGAATTACTCTATATTGGACTTTGATAGCTAATCCTGAGGGACGGTACTTGATTGTGGATGCTGAAATCTGGGGAAACAGATATATCCTGGTAAATCTTTAAGGGCCTAATGTTGCTCCTGCTGATTTTTTAGGACATGTGATAAATATACTGGTGCAACGTTCTAACTATCCTCTGATTCTAGCAGGTGATCTTAATGCAGTTGAAAACCCGATACTTGATAGGCACCCTACTTCAGTTTCTAGAATACCGGCTATATGGAATCAGTTTCAATCTCTTAAATCCACCCTGAGGTTGACTGATATTTGGAGATTGCACAACCCCACTTACAAATCTTTCACGTTCTACTCAGCTGCCCACAAATCCTGGTCCCACATATATAATTTTTTTTATTTCTGATCGTTTAGTCTCTAGAATTAGTAAAGTGGATATTCACACTATATTAGTATCCGATCACGCTCCAATCTCAATATCCTTAATGACACCATACAAACCGAATCCCTCGGGCACCTGGCGTTTTCCGGCTTATTTATATAGGTCTGACAATTTCAGGGAATTTCAGTTAAATCACTGGATGAACTACCAGGACGACAGTATTGATTCCTGGGAGACTCCGACCACTTTCTGGGGGTCGTCCAAAGCAGTCTTACGAGGCCACATTACTGAATATCAGGCTAGGCAAAAAAAGGCAACCAACGCCATATACGAGTCGTTGTCACGGACATTATCCACATCATTACATAAGTATATAGATGACCCAACACCTCAAAATCAGGAACAGTACCTACAATCTAAACAGCTGTTAGAGGCCCATTTACTTACCCAAACGAAAAAGTATCTTTTATTAACAAAGCATAGATTTTATAGATGGGGCAATAAAGTAGGGAAACTCTTAGCCAATTTATCTAGGCCTAAACACAGAAGACATTGTATCACGTCCCTTAAATCCACAGCTGATGGTACGATAGTCACGAATACGGAAGATATAGTTTGAATATTTGAGGAACATTTACTGCTCTTTATGCTGAACTCCCGTTTGATAAAATAAAACATTCAGAGTACTTGCGATCTATTGCCCTACCATTATTAATGGCTGATCAAAAGGAGATGTTGAGGGGGACCATAACTGTACCAGAAGTTTTAAATGCCATCCAAAAACTGCAACTAAACAAGTCACCAGGGCCTGATGATGGTTACTCCAATGAATATTAGAAAATACTTCAGCAACAGCTTGCCTCTGCGTAGACTGAACTTTTCAATGATCTCATGTCTAATCATACCCCATTTCCATACTTTACACAAACAAACACCATTTTGATCCCTAATCCGAACAAAGATCACCAATTACCTGATTCATATCGGCCGATTAGCCTCATTAATACCGATGCAAAACTCTTTGCTAAAATTTTTGCTGACAGACTTCAATGTATTTTACCTGATATACTTACCCCACATCAGCTAGGTTTTGTTAAAGGACGCCAATCCATCAAGGGAATCAGAGCAGTCTTAGCAGCTGTTGCTGCGTCCTCTAGCTCCCACCTACATCCCAATACCCTGTTGAGTCTGGATACCTTGCGAGCCTTCAATACAGTACTTTGGCCACACTTGTTTGCAGTTCTCCAAGAGAGAGGATTTGAACCTTTTTTTATTAACTTTGTACAATATTTATACACCTCTCCCAAAACCAACCTTATTATCAATGGTTCCGTTAGTACCCCCATTGAGGTGCACAGGGGAACTAGACAGGGATGTCCCTTGTCCCCTCTGCTCTTCAATATAGCGATTGATCCCCTCATCGTCAATTGGAAACAGACTCAGTATTTCGAGGTATTCAAATCGGCACTAGGTCCATCAAATTAACAGCATTTGCAGATGACATTTTACTGTATATTGCAAATCCTACTGAATCTTTACCGTATATATTTGAGATGCTAAAAGTATTTGGGGAAGTTTCTGGTTTTATGGTACACAAGGCCAAATCCACTGCATTATATTTTGCCCAACATCGTGCTCTCCCAAGTGCTTTGACACAGACTGACTTGCCCTGGGCTAGGGATGATTTTACTTATCTGGGAGTTAAAATACCTCGCCGTATGGCGAACTTAAATTCATTAAACTACAAACCAGCTTTTAAGAAAATTTCAGATGAGCTGGACGGTTGGAAGGATTTACCTTTGTCTTATCTCGGCAGGGCTTCTTTAATTAAAATGGTCACCTTCCCTAGAATCATGTATTTACTTCAAGCCCTTCCCCTATTACTGTAAAAGATACACAAATGCTGAATAAGCTCTTTAGACAATTTATTTAGAAAAAGAAAAGACACAAAATAGGATTAATAAAATTACAACAAGATAAATTACATGGCGGGATTGGATTTACGGACATACAACTATACAATAGAGCCGAAATGTTTCGATATCTCTCAGATTGTATACACGATAGTGAAGTCTACGCCAATACTTCTTTGGAACGCGGATTCCTAGAGAATGGAGATTTGCTCTTGTTTCTTCATCTCCTCGATCAGGAGATTTCAGATCAGATACGGGATAATCCCCTAATTTAGAACACGAGGAAAATATGGTATATTGTTAGACGCCAAGCTGGTATTCAGTCACGTTTCCTTGTTTTTGCCATTGCTTAACAACCCAAATTTTCAAAAGGGAAGAGCTGCTTACCCATTCGCCATCTGGCGCGTGAAGGGAATTCGCACTGATAGACAGAGATAATTGTAGAGTATTAACCTTTGAAGAGGCACGGGAGAAATATGCATCAGTCGCGGGTTACCCTCTGGCCTTCCTGCAGGTTAGGCACTATATTAATGAGATACGCCGATCCTTTTCAGATGAAGACTGGCACAATCAGATCGACTCTTTGCTATCTGATCCACCAGTAACAAAAAAAGCTCTCTCATTTTACTATGGCTGTTTTTGTAAAGACTTGAATCATGGAAGCTCCGGTTCCAGCGCTGATGTGAGAGGAGGGAGAGCTCCGGAGATCCGCTGCCACCGCCGCTTCAACTAGCTGCAATCACTGCTGAGCGGCGTCCAGGCACTATACAGTGTCCTCCCCACAGTGCACTGTGCCCCCTGGCAGTATATGGAGCATTTTTTCGGTCCTGCTATGCCCTCAAACACCAAAAATAAAGCTAAGGCTTAGAAGGCTGAAAAATCTAAAATGGCCACCGCCACTGACACACAGCACTCTCAGCAATCATCAACCCTCTCCAGGGGTCCAGCTGGTTCATCCCTTGCAGCCTCTGACACACCAGGTCCAGACTCTCAGGTACCTACTGCCTCCCCCTCTCAGTCTCTTACTGACCTTCCTGCCCCATCTCTGGAGCTGGAAGCACCAATTACATATTCCATTATGGTGCAAGCAATTAAATACACCATGCAGCCCCTGCTACAAGCTCAGGCTGCACAATTTGCTCAAGCTATACAGCAAGTCACAGTACAAGTTAGACATCTTAAATCTACTATAGATGTACTTGAAAACAGAGTGGGAGTTAACTTTCAGGATATCAGAGCCCAACATGCTGTAACTTCCAAACTGCAAAAGGACACTTTTCACTTATGGAATAAATTAGACGACTTAGAAAATAGGTCCCGTCGAAACAACCTAAGGGTTATTGGTATTCCTGAATCAGTCAAGGGACCTGCATTATACCACTTTTTGAAGGTCACGTTACCTACCCTCCTTCAAATTGATTCGATTTGTACAGAGACTTAGTAATTGAACGGGCACACAGAATTGGACCGTTACGTGATCATAACTCCCACCGCCCCAGGGTAATGATCTTTCATTGCTTGAATTATGCTCATAAAGATGCTATTTGAGCTGCGTCGAGACGTCATCGTGATTTACACTGGGAAGATTCTGATGCTAAATTGCTGATTTTCCAAGATTATTCCGTTGAAGTCACTAAGGCTCGCAAGGCTTTCTCACCAGTGTGTACACAGCTCATCCAGGCAGGTCACAAGTTTGCCTTGCTCTACCCTGCACGATTACGGATTTTTGATGGATCCTCTTCCATTGACTTCACTACAGTGGCTGATGTGGAGGCCCATTTGCGGGAATGCCGAGCGGGTGCTCCTGAAGATTCTGGTCGCTTTGATGACGACGAAGATATTTAACTTCCCACTTTTATTCCTGCTCCATGTTCTTTGTACGCTGTTCATAAGCTTTGTAACATTGATTTCTGATCCTGAACTGGATCTAAGCACATAGCCTTACTACAGCTACCGAATTCGCTACGTATTCTATTTCTTAGGCTCATGCTGATTACTGTTGTGTCTCATGCTGGCATTATATATATATATATATATATATATATGTCTGTTCATGCATTGTGATGGTTATATGTTTTCCTTTTTATTTTTTTGCTAATAACTTTGCACATATTTGTATACTTATTGTTACTATGGAGATTTTACAAGTTAACTACATTTTACTGCGTGTGTCTTCTCCATCTTTAACTCAATGGCACTGCTGTCAGCTTTGGTCAGGTGTCTTTTTTGTCTGTTCTATACCCCTTCTGGTTAGTCTGGTTCATTGGGGTTTGTTTTATATATTTGGATGTTCTCGTGGTGGTTGCTCAGCATTTCCATCCGTGCCTTGTTTTCTATTTCCTGGTTCTCTTGTTTAGCAGTTTTAGTCACCGCCATGTCTACCAGAAGATGCATATGTGTGTCTCCTCTCCTATGTTGGATGTATATAGGCGGGTGACTCGGGGTTTCCTTGCTTATTTACTTTTTCGTGTTATATTCTTATGCTTATTTGTCGTTGACTCTTTTGCTTCTCTTTTTCTTCTCCTTTTCCTCCATCTTCTGTGCCTCTTGCCCTCTATATTGTTGGAGGGATGACTTAGGGTCCGAATATATTGCCCAATATACTTTTCTGTCTATCATGTTTTCCATGTCTATTCTACTCATTTATTCCACTGATGCTTCTTAATGACGGCTCTTAATATTTGCTAGTGGAATATCGGTGGTATTAACTCCCCGGTCAAATGCAAACGTGTCCTTACTTATATAAAGAAATTAAAGGTTGATGTTGCATTACTCCAAGAGACACACCTGACTCCCTCTGAGACTGCCAAGCTGAATATGTATAATAAAACAGTATTAGCGTCTGCATCGTATAATTCCAAAGCCAGGGGTGTTGCAATTTTATTAAATAAATCTGTACCCCATACACTACATTCTTCGTATAGTGATCCGGATGGTGGGTATGTTTTGGTAGAAGTTTCTTTGCACTCGGTCTGTTATGTTATATGTAATATTTATGCCCCCAATACATATTCCAGGCTGTTTTTTCAATGGTTATTGGCTAAATTATCCTCTTATACTAATTTGTTGCTGATTGTGGTTGGGGATTTTAATATGGTTTCATCTGTTACTATGGATAGACTGACCCCTCCTAAAAAACGTCCTCGATCCCCCCGCTTAGACCTCCCCTTTTTGCTAATCCGCTCTGCCTGTCTGATGTCTGGAGAGTACACCATCACACGGAGCCGGAGTTTCCATGCCTGTCTGCTGCGCATGGGACTCTGTCCCGAATCGATTATTTATTATTATCTTCACATTTGCTGACTAGAGTTACGGACTCTGGTATAGAACAGATTTGCGTATCTGATCACGCTATGACGTGGTTGACGCTTGCTCCCACCTTCGAACGAGGTGATCATTGTCACTGGCAATTTCCCAGTTATTTGCTTTCCTCCTTAAATTTTGGAAATATGGTTGCGGCAGCATGGCAAGATTATGTGTGTAATAATGAGTCTCATGTGCAGCACGACCCGGTGTTATTTTGGCAGGCATCTAAGGCCGTGATTAGAGGTGTCATTACTTCCTATCTGGCTAAATATTCCAAATCTGTGACAGCTTCTTATATTAAGAGTCAAGAGGAGCTTACCCAGGCTTTCCAATTGTATAAACGTACCCCAGAACCAGCTGATAGGCAGGATTACCTCCTTAAAAAACAGGCTTTTGACACCATTTTGACTCAAATAGGTGATCGTTATTCCTACCAACGATCTTACCGGTTTCATAAACATGGTAATAAAATGGGTAAATTGCTCACCAGTCTGCTCAGGGGCACCCATACCCCATCAGTGATAACATTCCTGAAACAGCTGGATGGCACTAAACTTCGGACAGGTAGACGAATTGTTGATGCATTTCGAGATTTCTATGATTCCCTATATTCTAAAGAATCTGTTGATGTTGAGAATAAAGCTACATTTTGAGATCCTTTAGTTCTCCCTAAAATTACCCTGGCCCAGGCTACTGCTCTTACTGCCCCCATTACTCTGGAGGAATTAGTGGCTGTTATTAAAACTCTTAAACCAGAAAAGGCCCCAGGCCATGATGGCCTGCCAGGGGATTATTACCGTCTCCTCCTTCCTCAAATTCAAGATACCTTACTGACAGTATATAATTCAATTTTATCTTCCCGATCTATGCCACTCCATTTTAATTCGGCCATAATTAAAATATTACCTAAACCCGGCAGGGACCCGGAACTCCCCGGTTCTTATCACCCCATTTCCTTATTGAATGTTGACTACAAAATTTTCACTAAGCTTATGGCAGACAGACTTAAACTTGTTCTTCCATCAATTATTCATGAGGACCAAACAGGATTTATCTGGGGAAGACACTGTAGTCAACCTTCGCAAGGTGTCCACTGTCCAGCAGTGGCTGAGGTCATCCGGTGATTCGACAGAAGCTTTCCTGCTGTCCTTAGACGCAGGGAAGGCATTCGATTTAGTAACGTGGGATCACCTTCTGGAAACGCTCTCGTTTTGGATTTCTGGAGGATTTCATTACCACACTGTTGACCTTTTATACTAACCCTATGTCTCAAATTGCTTGCAATGGATTCTTATCTGGCCCTTTCCTATCCAGAGGGGAACTCGCCAGGGGTGTCCCTTTTATCCCCGCTTCTTTTCGTACTTGAATTGGAACCTTTGGCCATAACCTTACGTGATAACGTCTCTTTCACTGGGATACGAGTGGGCTCACAGGAAGTGAAATTAGCATTATATGCAGATGATATGCTCCCGTTTATGAAGAACCCAGCCAGCTCGGTCCCGACGGTGATAAGACACTTACGTTTTGGTTCCTTCTCGGGTTTTAAAATAAGTTTTGATAAATCAGACGTTTTACCCCTCTGACCCTCCTCTCCCTCTCAATTAACTCTTCTCACCTCAGCTTCTTTTAAGCTAGCGTCTCCTATTCTTAGGTGTCAATACATCTCCCTCATTGAGTGCTATATATCATTCTAATTATTCTCCTCTCATAACCAGAATACTCACTTTATTGGATAATTGGATGTTGTTGCCCCTCAATTTATTAGGTAGCAATGCAGTCTTGAAGAGCAATATTTTTCTCAAAATTTCTTATTTGATGCAGATGATTCCTCTAGCTCTAACTAGAAGTGATATACAACTGTGTATTAAACTTTTTTCTGCCTTTTTATGGAAGGGGAAGAAACCTCATGTTGCATTTAAGAAGTTACGTTTACCATGTTAGCTAGGGGGGGGGGATGGGTGTCCGTGATCTAGCAGTCTTTTCAAAAGCTGTGTTGTTTAGATATATCACTGATTGGTGTCATGGTAGTAATTTTTATACTAATACAAAACTGGAACGTGAATTGTTTGAACCTTACTCTGCTGGGGCCTTACTGCATGTTAAAAAACCAAACCTCCAACAAACTGTTTTAGACCATATTCTTTTTAAATATACATATTCTGCTTGGCACTCCCTCCATAAGTTTTTTAAAAGTGACTCTTCCAAATCTTTATATACCACATTGTGGGGTAATCCAGACTTCCCAGCAGGCCTGGAGAATGTACGGTTTCTGCTTTGGAGATCTAAGGGAATCTCAGCCATTAAAGATGTATTTGACCCAGGAGGCCGTATTCTTACTTTTCAGGCTATTTGTGACAAATTTGAACTACCTAGTGCTCATTTTTACATGTACCTCCAGGCAAGCCACTATGCGTTTTCATTAACATCTCATCCCACCCCTCTATTGACTGGAAATCAGGCCACCGCACTCACTACTTTATTACAATTTACCAAGACTTGCCCATATAAAACTCGAATGCTTACGATGGACTTACAATATACAGGCCCGAATTCTATATGGTCTGTGACCTGGAAGGCCTGGCAACTAATCATACCCTCAATCCTGACCCCTGCCCCGATTTTCAAGTATTATGACTCGGTACTGAGACATCTTTCATCTGCGGCACTCCAGGAGGTACATGTCAGGGTGATACACCGTGCATATATTGCGCAGAGTCAGAGATGACCGGTATTTTCCTGATATTTTAGTTCTTATTAAAAAGAAAAAAGAAAAAACAAACAGTATTTTATCTATGGTATAGTTTTGTTTGTTGGTCAATACTCTTACATTTTATACCGTAATAATAAATGTACAAGATTGATGATACGGTTTACCACTTGAACTTCTGTTTCTTTATTTTTGAATACTACGATTATATTTTACTTTTGGAGACTGACTGTTGTTTACATATAATGCTTCAATAAAATAAATAAATAAATAAAAATGTTGCTCCAACACTGCTGCCTATCACTACAGACTGGCATACGATGTCAGCAGGACCCAGTCAAGGATCCAGAAGGGTCGGCCCCTGCTCAATTGCTGGTCCTGGAGCCCCCAGGTCAGCGATAGACGAACCTCCAGAGTCAAAGAAATCATGTGATATCTGATCCGACGAGGTAGGCGGTCCCACTTGGAAAGGATTAACCTCTATAGTGGGTGGGAATGAAATTGAGCGTACTCTACTATGTCGAAGGCCGACACCATCAGGCCAAGTACCAGCATCGCCGAGTGTATCAACACTCTGGGGCGACGAAGGAAGTATTGTATCCTGTCCTGAAGCTTCAGGACTTTTTCTGGAGAAGAAACAGTCATCGACTGTGCGTGTCCAGGAGTGCCCCTAGGTGCACCATGCTCTGAGCTAGGATCAGCGAGGACATCTTCCATTTGATTAGCCATACATGAGCTCACAGGAAGGTCACTGCCAGTTGCAGATGATCGAGGAGGACTTCGTGGGAATTTGCCAGAATCAGCAGGTCGTCCAAGTACGGCAGGATTCTGACTCCCTAGCAAAGGAGTGGCTATGACCTTGTGTAGATCAGAGGAGCCGTAGCCTCCCACAAGGCAGAGCCTGGAATGGGTAATGATGGTTGCCATATAACAAACCGCAGGAACCGCTGATGCGAGATGGCAACAGGAATATGCATATAAGCATCCTGTATATCCGGGGATACCATATAGTCTCCGGGTTCCCTAGCCAGTACAATGGAGCGCAGAGTTTCGATATGAAACCAGAACACTCCCACAAACTTGTTTAGCATAGGCCGGAAGGACCCATTAGGTTTTGCCAGAAACAGGGTCGACTAATAACTTCTGCCTCACGAGGACTGAGGAACTGGCACAGCCACTCCTGTACCGGTAGAGAACTAACAATTGTTTGTTGAGATTTGCACTTTTAACGGATTCAAAAGGGAAGGCCGTAGTGCAACACTGGCGTGGGGGATGTCTCTTAAAGGAGACAGTGTACCTGTGAGAAACAATTCCAGTACCCATGCATCTGAAGTGATCTTTAACCAGACCTGGTTGAACTGCAGAAGTCAGCCTCCCACCCTGGGATCTCCCAGGAGGCCAGCCACTTCATGCAGCAGTCTCGTCATATTTTGAAGCAGGCAGACGGGCTGCCCAGGATTGTTTCGCCTTAGGCTTGGTGGTTTTGGGAGGACAAGATTATCTCGGGTATGCCTGACCTTTTGCTTTCCCTTGAGGCCAAAAGAAATGAAAAGTGGTACTTTTTGCCTTCTGTGCAGAATTATTAGTAATGGGGAGAAAAGCAGTCTTAGCAGCTGCTATTCAGACACTATTTTATTTAGGTCTTCTCTAAATAAAATGTCCCCAGGGAAGGGGAGTACCTCCAACGTCTTTTGGAGTCTGGGTCCACTTTCCATGACCTCAACCACAGTATGCGGCGAGCCAGGACAGACATGGTCGACGCCTTGGCTGCCATAACACCCGTCTCAGGTGACGCCTGCCGATAGTAACAGGTGACGGCAGAATTGCGAGACAGGAATTGTCTGGCATTGTCAGATATACCCTTGGGCAGCTCTTCATCTAATGCCTGAACCCATGCCCATAGTGCAGAACTAGTGTGGGGGTTTTATAGCCCAAGAGGCAGCTAAAGTGGGTCTATGTAAAGCCCTTGTAAGAGAGTATATACTGTATATCAGGAATTCCTTCATATGCTTATCAGTCATCTCCTTCAGTGAGGCGACAGGGGTGACAGGCAGAGTGGACGACACCACGAGGCGGGTGACGTGAGAATCCACTGCGGTGGAATTGTTACACAACTCTGCAGGGAGAGGATAGCGAGCCAAGGCCCGTTTATGCAGGGGGAATTTCCTCTCTTGATAAGACCAGGGTTCCCGCCTGATGTCCCTAAATGTTCAACATGGGGTAAAACAGTTTTAACCACTTTTTGCTGTTTAAACTTCAGTTTTCTTTGCCACCGTAGTGGAATTATCATCATCATCATCATCATCAGTGGTTTGTAGGATATGCTTAAGAGCAACCACTAAGGCAGGGACATCAAACTGCAAGGGAGAATCCCCATCAGTGACACAGGATTCAGTGTCTGATAGGTGTCCATACGCTCCCGCACCTCTTCTTGATGAAAAAAAGGTATGTGGATTGTGAGGAGGAAGCAGCCGGTTAGAGAACCCAGAGACACAGGAGTGACCTGGGACAGAATTATGACTCACCAATGACTGATTTTACTGCAGCTGGTTAGACAGATTTTTCCCACCCAAGGCAGCTTAACCATGGGGACAATTTGTGACTGTAGTGACACAGAGGGTTCCATAAGGGGCGCTAGTCATTCTACCAGAGTACACAGTAGCTTGGGGAACGCAGTCCAGGATGGCCCCTGAGTAGATGCAGGAGCTGCAGACTAACCGGGAGATGCATGACACATAGTACACAGACCATCATGTAACGCTTCCCCCTCTGGTAAATCATTGGCGCATGCTCTACACGATACAGGAGCTTCCACTGATTCACTGTCCTTTCTGTTAGACATTATGATATAAATGCAACAACAGAGCGACTTAGGCCCTCATTCCAAGTTGATCGCTCGCTAGCTACTTTTAGCAGCCGTGCAAACGCATAGTCGCCGCCCACGGGGAGTGTATTTTCACTTTGCAAGAGTGCGAATGCCTGTGCAGCCGAGCGGCACAAAAACATTTTGTGCAAAACAAGACCAGCCCTGTAGTTACTTATTTTGTGCGATGATTGCTACGACGAAGGTCCTGGAATTGACGTCAGATACCCGCCCAGCAAACGCATGGACACGCCTGCGTTTTTCCAAACTCTCCCAGAAAACGGTCAGTTGACACCCATAAACTCCCACTTCCTGTCAATCTCCTTGCGATCTGCTGTGTGAATGGAATCATCGCTAGAAGCAGTGCAAAACAATGATGCTCTTTGTACCCGTACGCCACGCGTGCGCATTGGCGCCCCATACGCATGCGTTTTACCATTTTTTTCAAATGATCGCTATGTAGCGACCATCGGCAGCTAGCAAGCAACTCAGAATGACCCCCTTAGTACGATGAAGTTAGACAAAGTACAATACCTGCAAATAAATCCGGTATTATGTGACTGAATACACAGTAGAATATACATATTATATAAATACTGTGTCGCACTATATTAGACCCCCAGACGCACCATGTCCCTTAGGGTACAGAATATAGTGACAGTTATATCTGGGAAACACTGAGAGTGAAACCATACAGCAGATACAGGCACACACAGTCACAGGCAATGCAGAGATTATTGTCACAATAAAGCTGCACTGGATAGATATAATAAGCGATTCTCCAAAGTGTGGGGTTTCGCATACGGTGTTACCTGTAACAATACCCTCACACCAAATACACCCGAAAGAATGGTCAAAAGGCCTAATTAGACTTGATACCAAACATTTTTTATTAAAAATCACATAATAAAACTTTGCACGTTCCCATGGACATAATAAAATACAGCCATTGAGTTTTGTCAATTTCACTAGTTGGAAAAGTCAGAACACCCTCACCTTGACAGGTGTGAGCTAAACAGGGTGTGATAGTGAACTTGGACAAGAGACCGTAGCTGATATACCCAACGCGTTTTGTCAAGGTGACTTCCTCAGGGGTTAATAAATGGTATCACAAACAATGAGAAATCCTTCATATAAGGACATCACTACACATAGAATGTTTCCATTTTTTTAGGAATCGAATCAAACAGGTCCAATCATAATCGTTGTCACATAGCGGACCAAATTAAGAATGTATCAGAGGAATTTTCTCTATAAATGTTCAACTCTCTACAATGAGCCTGATTGAGATCTGTTTGATCACAGATACTTTCTCCGGGCAGGTTCTTTATACTGGGCCTGCAGCACTCAGGAGTGAACACAAACAGCAACCAGGTCTAGTGTATTTGGTGTGAGGGTATTGTTACAGGTAACACCATTTGCGAAACCCCACACTTTGGAGAATCGCTTATCTGAACACACATTAAAACCAGAAAGATCTGAAGTATAATATAAAAGGCGATACACTGAGCGCTTTTGGTGATTTGTCTGTATAAATTGTTTTTTTGGGGGCCCACTAACAGGGGCTCTCTCCAAACTGCTGCTGGTGGTATGTGCGCAAGTTTAAGACTACATATATATATATATATATATATATATACATACACATATACATTTTATCACAACGTGGTCAGTGACCGGAGGATATAACAGAATACTCAAACAATATATTCTGGAAACAGTACAATCTCTCTCAACTAACGCTGTCTGTATAAAGACATGTAGAATACTTAAGTGTTTGTAAAGACACAACGCTGTATACAGGCGGCTTTATAAGGGAGAACTTGCCCTGCAGTTCGAGAGATCAGCAGCAACTATGCTTATAAGATGGTGCCCAGCGTCTCAGTCAGGGAGTGAGGGCGAGTGTGAGGCAGCTCCAGGGCGGGAAATCTGCAGTAGATGGCGCCCTGGGCCAGGGGAGGGGCTACAGGTCAAGCGCTGGCTTCCCTATGCTGGACTTCCACACCGGGTACTGTGAGCCTTATTAAATGGGGTGTTAGTACACTCGACCTGTACTCAGATGCCCCGGTGGTCTAGTGGGGTTCCTGCTCGGTGACCGTGTCCACGCCAGCGACGTGACCCTTCTCCCTAGGTCGCGGACGTAATGCGATTTAATGGCGGGTCCCGCCTGGGGGACCCTCTCCTCCTCCCCGTAGCAGCCATGCGAACCAGGAGAGCAGTCTGCGACTGTGTGCCTAAGCCGGGACGTCTCCGTCGCAAGTACCCGGGAACAGAGCCGCGGGAGTATGCTAAGCCGCTTGGGAGGTGATGAAGCTGCAGTGCTGAAGTGTCAACCAAACATATAACGCTATAAACCCTTGAAGAAATCTTCTTTCAGAAAAGCTTTCCAGGGCTGCCCAGTGCAGCCCCCCTGTTAAGTGACCTGCTGGTCCAGGCACCAACTCGAAACGGAGCTCTCAGTGCCTGGAGGTGGGGTTATAAAAGAGGCCCCCAATGCATCCTGGGACAGCCGTCTGTTGGCGCCTCTGGATCAAGATCCACTGTACACTCCCCGATGTTTCCCTGTGGAAACCAATGTATCCTGCTGCAGAAATTCAAATTTTTGGCAGTAGTAAAGTTACCGAGTTATAAACCATGGGCGGGACGTAATAGAGTCTGAGTTCGCTGGATGTGCGGGCTCCCGGCCGAACTCTTGAGGTTTTTTTAAAGCGCAAAACTAATCTTTGTAAAGGACTGCCCCTTTAATAAAAATCTACGTTTGGCCAGCATCCCAAACGTTCCACGGCTCTATTACATCCCGCCCCATATTATGAATTGATAATAATAAGAAAAAAAAAAATGTAAAAAAAAAAATCTATATTTTTTTGATTGGGTAAGTGTCCAAGCAGTATAGCAGTTTGTAAAAAATTATACATAAAACCTAAACACATTGGCATTTCACACAATCCGTTTTGGCTGAATATTCAGATACAAAAAAAAAGAAAGTGAAAATGGATTTTAATCATTAAAATATTGTATATTTTTCCTTAAAGATCCTGGGCTCCTTACTTGATTGCCAATGCAAGAGACCATTTTGAATAATAATAAGATTTATTAAAGTTCATCAGACATCTCTGTGTATGCTGATCAGCCACATCTTATGTCCAGTATTCGCCTCCCGGTCTCACAGACACCACGCCACCCATATGCAGGTCAGAGTAACAGCAGCTATTTTGTCTTCTGCTTTTTCGAAGCTTGGAATTGCTGGGTTTTGTTCTTCACAGATTTCAGTAGCTGAGAGAGAGCTGGGTCTACCGTTTTTACAGCCGGTGTCCCTGTTTTATTAGCAGTCCCCAGTTTTGCCTCGTGTTTCTTTACGGTCTCTGTGTAAGTCTTCTGCTCTTGTACTCTTCTTCGAGCTTTTTCTTCCAACACTCGTTCCATTGCTTTGGTTTTCTTGAAGTTGGGATCCGAAGGGTCCACGTTGTATAAATGTGACGTGTACAACGCTTGAAATCTTGAATCTTCAACGTTTATCTGAAACAAAGAATTTGACATTTCTTATGTGTGGGATACATTTACATTAAAAAGCAGACTTAATACAAGTCCCCCATGCAGAAAAAATATCAGAACATACTGTACACTTTGGTTTCCGTAGCAGCAGATTAGATTTCAGCTTCAGCATCTACACTCCCTGACGTATTAACATAATTGATGGACTTGTTCAATGACTGTCTACTTGATATTCTAAAATAAAGTTTCAACAGGTAAACTTTGGTAGTATCTAGCCTACGATTGTAAGCTCCTATACCCAAGTCACCACTGCCAATCAATACATCTGAACTATTGACTAATCTCTGGGACTTTGTGTCTCATGATTTAGTGACTTTCAAAATCTCTGTTCCCTCTTTGTGTAGGTGATGGGTCCACTTTCACAGAGGATCATAAATAATTGAAGGAATGAATGACTGAATATCAAGGAGGGTTCTAGAAACAGGCCTAACAACTGGCAAGCTAGGTGGCTCCACAGGCATGACAGGCAGCAGCAACAAGGAAAGCCACCTTAAAAAAAAAAAAAAAAAAAAAAAATACGCTAGGGAGGATAGGGATTCTCCTGTAGACTAGTCACCAAAGATACAGGGTGACCTAAGATGGCTACCTCCTGTATGCCAGTCACCAGACAAATGAAGGGGACCTAGGATGGCTGGGTACCTCCTGTAGACCATTCATCAGACACATACAGGGGGGATCTAGGACAGCTGGGCACCTCCTTTACACCAGTCACCAGAGACACACAGTAAAACCTAGGATGGCTGGGCACCTCCTGTGGACCGGTCGCCAGACACATGAAGGGGGGTCTAGGATGGCTAGGAACCTCCTGTAGGCTGGTCAGTAGACACATACGTGGGGACCTAGGATGGCTGGGCACCTCCTTTACACCAGTCACAAGACACATACAGGGAGACCTAGGATCACTGGCCACCTCTTGCAGACCAAGCCAACGGACATATACAGGATGTCCTATGATGGCTGGGTGTCTCCTGTAAACTGATCACCATTATATGCGTTCTAGTTACTACAGTAGTTAGATCTTGTTAAGCCATGCTTCAGCAATGTTCAATATAAGAAACATTGCTCTCCCTTCATGAATTTATCAGCTGCCATTCTGACATCCCTCAATTAAATCAGCTCATGGCTCCTACTAGCTAAGGATCATAGCAGTTTTATTTTATAATAAAAAAATTGGAAAGACTTGCATAAAAACTATTTTACAGAAAGGAAGGTTCGTGGATGGGAGCGGAGGCAAATTGTGTTGGCAATGCGTTTTATAGAGTACACAAGCGCCATCAATACTATAAAGCGTCTGTAAATAAAAGTTCTATAAACTGAGCTTAGTGATCTCATGCATTAGTAATCAAATACATATTTCCTTGAGTTCCGTGGATGGGGTAAAAGCAGCTGGCCTGCAGTCTTCAGCCTTACTATGGTCATAGAACTGCACTGGGACTTATAATTTCCTTTACCAATTACACTAGGGGAACATTATTAAAAGTCACCAATGTTTTAACTGGACAATTCTTTTTCCAAAGGAATTCTTTAACTTACAATATTATTTCCTTGTAAGGAAATCAAAATACAAGAATGGATGGATAGGTATGTGTCCTCCTCAAACATCTATTCCTTTTGACCAAAAGGCACGAGATTCCCAGCGCGATTCCCGTGCTGTGTACGTTCCTAAGTTTTGCATCTTTGGGGGACATTTACTAAGCAGTGATAAGAGCAGAGAAGTGAGCCAGTGGAGAAGTTGCCCACGGCAACCAATCGGCACTGACATAACATCTATAATTTGTATACTATAAAATGATACAGAGCTGCTGATTGGTTGATGGGGCCACTTCTCCACTGGCTCACTTCTCCGCTCTTATCACTGCTTAGTAAATGTCCCCCATAGTCACGCACAACGCACAGCGTACTCAGAGAAAGCATAACGATGCATGGCGCAGGACACTCATATCAGACGTGTACTTTGCCGTTTTTACACACTGCCTACTTTTTCCTCAGTTTTGCGTCTTACCTTGCTTAGAGTGCTAGGTGCTTAGGAGTAGTATCTTTGTAGCAAATGAATCAGATTAAATTGCAGACCAAGCATAGGGGCAGGTCACTGGTATCAGCCCTGTCTTTTTACCCTAGGATTGTGTATTTACCCCCCTCCCCCTATTTTGCCCCTTCGTTCACTTGTAGAGTACTAGGTACAGTACTTCGGATTAGTGTTTTGTTGCAGCTAAGTTGCAAAGTCCGGGGTGCGCTAAATGGAACCATTTGGCGCAATTTGGGGATAGGTGTATGTTGGACAGATAGATTTTATATTTAACTGTACTTGGCACCTAAAAGCACTGTGGTGGTGTTATGACCTAAGAAAACCTCAGATCGTATCTCTGTCCAGTTTTAATTTCAAAAGGATGGGAGCAGTAATGATATCCACAGGCGTATAGCCCTAAGGTGCTGGCAAACAATTTAAATGTAATACTTTAATATCAAAAAACTAAGTAGAAACAGGAGCCATTATAACAAGTTCATGATTAACAATGGTTTGGGGTAAATGCACAGAATTAAGGTCCGACAACAACAATCTGCATAATCGTCCTTGGTATAACTGAACAGACATGTACAAAGAGTACAAAGAGACCCAGAGAACCTTAAGAAGCCTGGAACACACAGATGCAATCTACAGACAATAGAGGTGGTGAAGGGGGGGGTGTTATTACATTTCTGCTAAAATTAGGAAAATTAATGTCTGCAACCAGCCAAAAAGAAAACACATGGTGTTCTGTGGGCAGGAAGAACAGAACAAGACTAGACAACAATAGCTGTGTTTTATTTCCCTTTTAGAGGATTGTCATAATAAAAATATGGTTGGATTAACCCTCTCCAACTTGCTCCCTGTGGGCATTTGTATTCAGCACTGATGCCAATCACATGCAGAGTGTATAACAGAACACAATACAGTGTATAATAACCACCATCTAACCCTATTATGTCATGAGAATGGTTGGTTGGCTGGTTGGCAGACAGTATACTTAAGGTACTGGCATTTTCTGCAAACCGAATTTGCCACTTTATGTAAAAGCCAAAGAGAAATCTAATTAAACATGTTCATCCAACATCAAAGCTGCATCATTCAACTCTAAAATGTCCCAAAAACACAACCACTTCTACTTAAAGCTGCATCGTCATACTGAGCTAATAGGCTTCAGTGCCTATTTCATGCAGATGATTTGTTTTCCGGGCGCTATGTGGGCAGATCTAGGATATATAGGCCCACATTTATCAAGCCTTGGAGAGTGATAAATAGCACGGAGATAAAATACCAACCAACCAGCTCCTACCTGCCATGTCACAGGCTGTGTTTGAGAAATGTCAGTCGGGAGCTGGTTGGCTGGTACTTTATCACCGTTCTACTTATCACTCTCCAAGGCTTGATAAATCTGGGCCATCATTTTTAATGCTGAATTGCCATCTAGTGATGAACATTTTCATTCAGTACTTTAAAATGGCTACGTAAGGACCAATCACAAGATGCCAATGTCCATGATTGCATCTTTCAGTAGGCCTCATGCGCACACGGCTTTTGGCTGGGACTATGGGGCAGATTCAATGATACGTTGGCAGCGCACATTTATCTGTCACTTACAGTAGGCCACAGGTTCCCAAACTGTGTCATCAGGACCCCACACAGTTCATGTTTTCCATGTCACCTGTGGGTTTTTGAAATGTGACATTTGGTGATACACAGTGCCTTCTACAACTTCTGAGCTTCATTATTTCTGTCATCGGTGAGAAGATCAGGTTTTCTGCTCCGTGACATAAACAGTGCCATTACACTCTTAAATTAGTTCACTAACCAGTCCATCATCAGGTCTGTTGTATACCTTAGGGCAGTGATGGGGAACCTTTGGCACTCCAACTGGTGTTGAACTACATATCCCAGCATGCCCTGCTACAGTTTTAGCATGGCCAAATAGCAAAACTGTAGCATGGCAAGCTGGGATGTGTAGTTCGACAACAGCTGGAGTGCCAAAGGTTCCCCATCACTGCCGTAGGGAATGCATGGGAGGGTGGTGCTACTCTATCTTACAGAGTTATGGAATACTTACAAGACTCGCAGCTTGCCTTCCAAGTTATTGTTAGACTCTAATCTGTAGTGGTGGATTTATCCCCCAAAGAGTGAGTGTTGTCAAAAACAAGCTAACATGCATGTTATGATTTGCAGTTTAACCTTTTTGTCCTTTTTCAAGATACTTAAGACAATGGGGTAAGATGTACAGTATCAAGCCTTCCAAGGAATGGAGTAGTGGAGAAGATGCCCTTAGCAACCAATCATTTTATAGAATTTACTTGAATAATGCTACATTGAAGCTCATTGGTTGCTTTGGGCAACTTGTACACTTGTCCACTGCTTGATACATCTCCCCCAGTATCTTCAAGATGTGGACTGTGGTTACAGCTCTCTGTAATGGGCTTTAGTTTGTTTAGTCTGTGCAACTGTAAGCCAATCATTTATCTAATGCACACTCTTTCATGAAGTGAAGGCCATTAAATCCAACCACCAGGAAAGTGCAGTCATCAGCGGTCACTGGACGGTGGGAATCGTGCATGATGTAGAACAGCAGCAGATGGAAAGGACACCTATACAAAAAAAGGTACAGCACAGTGTGCGTCCATACCTGGAAGTTATCGGACACTAATTCTTCCTTATTCTTCAGCTTCTTTTTCTTCCTGCGACTCAGATTTTGCTGCTCAACAATTGAATCATAGTTGAAATGTTTCCGGTCGTCCTCAACATCATCCATCATCAGCAGCGCAATCTCCGCCTGCAACACAGGAACAGGTTATGTCTCAATACATTAGAAGAGTAATTTTAATATGTAAACATATCACTCAACTGGTAATATTGGCCAAGACTCAGAATTAAGAAATTGCTAAGAAAATACTCAAAGAAAATGATCCATTGCCTTTAAATTACTAATTTGGGACCTTGTAGCTCTCTGATGAAACACATGAGACACACAAACCCTTAAAAGGAATGAAACATCTACAGTATATAGCTGTGGCAGGGTGTGATGCTGCAAGCACATGATGTATACATGACCCACAGCGCCCTTTTGGGTCTTTAGCCAGTGATTCATAGCTAAGTGTATCTGTCTTGAATAAACCCGTTACTTCCTAGGATTGCGAAAGCCGACTTTAATTGAACCTCAAACTGTTCTTTGATGAGGGGGTCACCTTAAAAGACTTTGCTTGCACATTTCTGGCCCAGTAACAAACTTAATGGGTAATAAAGTGTAAGTTCTAACATTTCTTCCACAGTTTCGGTATGCACATGCTTGTCTCCGTTACCAGTGAGCTGGGATATGCACAGTGATAAAATAAGCTGTCATGTTTGTTAGACTAAATCCTGCAGTAATGTACCATGCCACCATCACGGTCAGGAACACCACCACTTCCTCTAACGTCAGTAATTTCATTAGCATGCAGTGTCAACACTCCCCGGCACATGGGAGAGAGAGAAACCAGCGCGGACACAAGGTGTCTGACTAAATAAACCAAGTGAATATATAAATCCCCTGTCATGTGTTTACTCGTTTGAAACAAACCATGAAATGTATCATTACACACTGTGGTGGTTTTCTGATCTGCCTGCCAGTCCGCAGGCATTCCACTTAACAATTCAAGAAAAAAAAAAACCCAAAAAAACTTTCATTTCACTTTCCAGCATTAAACAGCAACCCTATGTTCTCTTAGCTATCCATAAAATTCAATATATTTCAGTATTTCCTTTGGGTTATTTTCACACGAATGTATAAGATTACATAGTGCTTGACTGCAAAAACACGGTAAGTACTAAATATTAATAATTTTTGTGGAACACTATATTAATAAAATATATTTATTAAATACAAATAAAACTGCACATGTATAAAGTCACTTATGGGGACCGTACGTTAAAAACAGTAAGTGCACTTAATTGTATTGGACCAACAGGGAGACCTCCTTCTCTTTAATTGTATTATGCTGTAGTCTGTTCACTTGTGGATTGCTAAGTATCTTAAAGAGACACACACGTACACGTGTGTGGGAAGTATTGCGATTTAAAGTAACTATAAAAATATGTGTGTAAGCACATTTGAACATTATTCCTCTGATGAAGTTAGCAACCAAACGCATAGGAATGGGGGGAAATTTATGAATGGTCCTTCAGGATGTAATGACGTCAGAACTAGGAAGTTTTTTATAAAGGAGCAATCATTTACAAGGCATGGTTTAGCTTTGTAAATGATTGCTCCTTTAAAAAAAAGTCCAAGTTCGGTCGGTGTCCCGCACAGCCGCTGAACTCTGTCTTCATTACATCCCGCCCCATATCGGAGACTACTGTAAATCAACAAAATAAGACTCCCCCCTTCCAACTGCACTACACACATACACTTAATGTGTAGCGTTATGGCATAAGATAGCAGTAGCTACATAAAAACATAGAATGTGACGGCATATAAAAACCACTTGGCCCATCTAGTCTGCCAGTGTGAGGCATTTGTGGAAACTAGTGCATAGGAAAAAGGGGGCCTTGCTCAGAGCAGACTAATTATAAGGTTTTTCCATTGAAGTTTAAAAAATACACATGAAAATCAGACTCTGGTTGCTATGGGACACCACCTAGTACTTTGCACCACATTAAGGTCCCGATCTGTATCTGACAGATTGGTGATTGACAAAGTAAATTTTAGAAGAACTTCACAGAGCATCATAGCTTGTCTTGTTCCTGTGTCACAAGCAATAGTGCTTTCAGCTTATGCACAATGATGTTGGAATGGAACACTAGGTAAGATGCATTATCAGGTAGTAAATAAAATACATGGAGAATACTGACCCAGAGATTGAAAAGCAATTAGCACAAAAAGTAAACAACTTAAAACGGAGCTGTAACACATTTTTCTCCATACAGTAGACTAACGTTACATGTTAGTGTAAAATTTGCAATGATCCATAGTAGCCAAACGCTAACTTGCACTAGACAGCTAGAAGAGAGTTGCTGGAAGTTTCCGGTGGTTGAATGTAAACTTTGCACCTATATGCAATGTTAGTAAGAGAGTCCTTGTGGGATTATGTAAGGCAGGAGTGTACAGTGAACGCTCACACTCACTTTCTGTTTCTCGCTCTCTTCTTCACCTCCAGATGACACCTGCTCTTCCTCTTTCTTACCCCTTGCAGATTTCTGCTTCAGACCTGTGGCACAGTCCCAAATCAGCAGGCGTTTTATACTTTTCACAACTTCATACACATCACAGCAATTGTAAATGGGCAACAGATCAATTCATTTTCATAGATATGCAAGACTGAAAACACAATGTACAGGTAATACAACAGATATCATACAGGTGTAACTGTACCTCTTTCCGATTCCCAAGCTGTGTCTGATCTTTTTGCTAGATACACTCTTTAACAGTATATCTAGCACTGATCTTTTCCTACACTCTCCATCTTCCTCTTCAGCCAATGACTGACCACATGCAGCATTGAAACCCAATATCAATGGTAGTGGTTGTGTGGGCTGAGTGTAGGCATATAACTGCATGTGCCAGGTGCTCTGAAGATGGGCAAACTTGCAAAATGCCAAAGTGTTAGCTACACTATCTAGTAGAGTGCACCTAGCAAATAATATACAGGGTGGTCTCTGTTCCATAAAATCAAAGGGTCTATTTTGCATATTTAACATGTAAAAAGAAAAAAAGTCTTTTTATGGAGACTGACTAGTGTGGGAAGAATGTGTACACTACGTTACATCTGTCAAAAAACAAACAAAAAACTGATGGTAGTTCAAATCAAGGCATTCTTAACTATGTACGGAAACATGTTTTGTCCTGGCAGGACATTGGAAATACAGGTTGAGTATCCCATATCCAAATATCCGAAATACGGAATATTCCGAAATACAGACTTTTTTGAGCGAGAGTGAGATAGTGAAACTTTTGTTTTTTGATGGCTCAATGTACACAAACTTTGTTTAATAGACACAGTTATTAAAAATATTGTATTGAATGACCTTCAGACTGTGTGTATAAGGTGTATATGAAACATAAATGAATTGTGTGAATGTAGACACACTTTGTTTAATGCACAAAGTTATAAAAAATATTGGCTAAAATTACCTTCAGGCTGTGTGTATAAGGTGCATATAAAACATAAATGCATTCTGTGCTTAGATTTAGGTCCCATTGCCATGATACCTTATTATGGTATGCAATTATTCCAAAATACGGAAAAATCCGATATCCAAAATACCTCTGGTCCCAAGCATTTTGGATAAGGGATACTCAACCTGTATTACATTGGACATTGGTGACATAACTTACCGAGACATTAACAAGTGTCTAGATCATCTGCATAATTACCTGGCTTCTTAAGCTCTTCAGAGAAGTATGGATCATTGAAATCAACATCAGACGGAACATTGTCATCTTCATTTGTTTCTTCCACGCCTCCCTGTTAAACACATGGAGCAATAAAATTCACTTCAGCACAATGGGCAGATATAAACTGACCATGTCTAAAACATAGGCCAGCAATAACACAGAACCCTCTGTACAGGTCTATAGTCTGCACAGATGTCCTCCAAGATCTCTTATGAAAATGTAAAGTAGAATTTTAGAAAGCGTTTGCTGCTATCTTTACAAACTGCGCCCCTCACTGCTTAAATAATAAGAATTTACTCACCGGTAATTCTATTTCTCGTAGTCCGTAGTGGATGCTGGGTACTCTGTAAGGACCATGGGGAATAGACGGGCTCCGCAGGAGACTGGGCACTCTAAAAGAAAGATTAGGTACTATCTGGTGTGCACTGGCTCCTCCCCCTATGCCCCTCCTCCAGACCTCAGTTAGGGAAACTGTGCCCGGAAGAGCTGACACTACAAGGAAAGGATTTGGAATCCAGGGTAAGACTCATACCAACCACACCAATCACACTGTACAACTCGTGATAACTATACCCAGTTAACAGTATGAATAACAACTGAGCCTCACTGAACAGATGGCTCATAATAACCCTTTAGTTAAGCAATAACTATATACAAGTATTGCAGAAAATCCGCACTTGGGACGGGCTCCCAGCATCCACTACGGACTACGAGAAATAGAATTACCGGTGAGTAAATTCTTATTTTCTCTGACGTCCTAGTGGATGCTGGGTACTCCGTAAGGACCATGGGGATTATACCAAAGCTCCCAAACGGGCGGGAGAGTGCGGATGACTCTGCAGCACCGCATGAGCAAACTCAAGGTCCTCCTCAGCCAGGGTATCAAACTTGTAGAATTTTGCAAACGTGTTTGACCCCGACCAGGTAGCAGCTCGGCAAAGTTGTAATGCCGAGACCCCTTGGGCAGCCGCCCAAGAAGAGCCCCCTTCCTCGTGGAATGGGCTTTTACTGATTTAGGATGCGGCAGTCCAGCCGCAGAATGTGCAAGTTGAATCGTGCTACAGATCCAGCGAGCAATAGTCTGCTTAGAAGCAGGAGCACCCAGCTTGTTGGGTGCATGCAGGATAAACAGCGAGTCAGTTTTTCTGAGTCTAGCCGTCCTGGAAACATAGAATTTCAGGGCCCGGACTACGTCCAGCAACTTGGAATCCTCCAAGTCCCGAGTAGCCGCAGGCACCACAATAGGTTGGTTCAAAAGAAACGCTGATACCACCTTAGGGTGAAATTGGGTACGAGTCCTCAATTCTGCCCTGTCCATATGGAAGATCAGATAAGGGCTTTTACATGACAAAGCCGCCCATTCTGACACACGCCTAGCTGAAGCCAAGTCCAAAAGCATGACCACTTTTCACGTGAGATACTTCAACTCCACGGTCTGAAGTGGCTCAAAACAATGTGATTTTAGGAAATCCAACACTACGTTGATATCCCAAGGTGCCACTGGAGGCACAAAAAAAGGGGCTGAATATGCAGCACTCCCTTAAGAACGTCTGAACTTCAGGCAGCGTCTTTCCTAGCCTTTAACAGCGTAGGAATCACTTAATCTGGAACGCCCTTTTCCGTTAGGATCCGACGTTCAACCGCCAAGCCTTCAAACGCAGCCGCGGTAAGTCTTGGAACAGACAGGGCCCCTGCAGTAACAGGTCCTGTCTGAGAGACAGAGGCCATGGGTCCTCCGAGATCATTTCTTGTAGTTCTGGGTACCAAGTTACTCTTGGCCCATCCGGAACTACGAATATAGTGCTTACTCCTTTCTTACTTACTATCCTCCGTACCTTGGGTATGAGAGGAAGAGGAGGGAACACATAAACCGACTGGTACACCCATGGTGACACTAGTGCGTCCACAGCTATCGCCTGAGGGTCTCTTGACCTGGCGCAATACTTTTTTAGCATTTTGTTGAGGCGGGACGCCATCATGTCCACCTGTGGCCGTTCCCAACGGTCTACAATCTGCGTGAAGACTTCTGAATGAAGTCCCCACTCTCCCGGGTGGAGGTCGTGCCTGCTGAGGAAGTCTGCTTCCTAGTTTTCCACACCCGGAATGAACACTGCTGACAGTGTTAGCACGTGATTCTCCGCCCATCGGAGAATCCTTGTGGCTTCTGCCAACGCCATCCTGCTTCTTGTGCCGCCTTGTCGGTTTACATGGGCGACAGCCGTGATGTTGTCTGACTGAATCAGCACCAGCTGGTTTTGAAGCAGGGGTTCTGCTTGACTTAGGGCATTGTAAATGGCCCCTAGGTCCAGCATATTTGTGTGTAGGGAAGTCTCCTGACTCGACCATTGTCCTTGGAAGTTTCTTCCCTGAGTGACTGCTCCCCAACCTCGGAGGCTTGCATCCGTGGTCACCAGGACCCAGTCCTGAATGCCGAATCTGCGGCCCTCGAGAAGATGAGCACTCTGCAGCCACCACAGCAGAGACACCCTGGCCCTCGGGGACAGGGTGATCAGCCGATGCATCTGAAGATGCGATCCTCACTTGACTAACAGGTCCCACTGAAAGTTCCTTGCATGGAACCTGCCGAAGGGAATTGCTTCGTAAGCAGCTACCATCTTTCCCAGGACTTGCGTGCAATGATGCACCGACACCTGTTTTGGTTTCAGGAGGTCTCTGACCAGAGATGACAACTCCTTGGCCTTCTCCTCCGGGAGAAACACCTTTTCTGTTCTGTGTCCAGAAACATGCCCAATATCAGCAGACGCGTTGTAGGAATCAGCTGCGACTTTGGGATATTCAGAATCCAGTCGTGCTGTTGTAACACTTCCTGAGATAGTGCTACACCGATCAACAACTGCTCCTTGGACCTCGCCTTTATAAGGAGATCGTCCAAGTACGGGATAATTATAACTCCCGTCTTTCGAAGGAGTATCATCATTTCGGCCATTACCTTGGTACCCACCCTCGGTGACGTGGACAGACCAAACGGCAACGTCTGGAATTGGTAATGGCAGTTCTGTACCACAACCTTGAGGTACTCCTGGTAAGGTGGGTAAATGGGGACATTTAGGTAAGCCTCCATGATGTCCATTGACACCATAAAATCCCCCTCTTCCAGGCTTGCAATAACCGCCCTGAGCGATTCTATTTTGAACTTGAACTTCCTTATATAAGTGTTCAAGGATTTCAAATTTAGAATGGGTCTCACCGAACCGTCTGGTTTCGGTATCACAAACATTGTGGAATAGTAACCTCGTCACTGTGGAAGGAGAGGAACTTTGATTATCACCTGCTGGAGGTACAGCTTGTGAATTGCCGCCAGTACTACCTCCCTTTCCTTGGGAGTAGCAGGCAAGGCTGATTTGAGGTAACGGCAAGGGGGAGACGTCTCGCACTCAATCTTGTATCCCGGAGATACCTGTAGAACCCAGAGATCCACCCGTGAGCGAACCCACTGGTCGCTGAAGTTCCGGAGATGGGCCCCCACCGCACCTGGCTCCACCTGTGGAGCCCCAGCGTCATGCGGTGGACTTAGTGGAAGCAGGGGAGGATATTTGTTCCTGGGAACTGGCTGTCTGGTGCAGCTTTTTCCCTCTACCCCTGCCTCTGGGCAGATAGGACGCGCCTCTTACCCGCTTGCCTTTCTGAGGCCGAAAGGACTGTACTTGATAATACGGTGCTTTCTTAGGCTGTGAGGGAACCTGAGGTAAAAAAGTCGACTTCCCAGCTGTTGCTGAGGACACGAGGTCCGAGAGACCGTCCCCAAACAGTTCCTCACCCTTATAAGGCAAAACTTCCATGTGCCTTTTAGAATCAGCATCACCTGTCCACTGTCGAGTCCATAATACTCTCCTGGCAGAAATGGACATTGCATTAATTCTAGATGCCAGCCGGCAAATGTCCCTCTGTGCATCTCTCATATATAAGACTACGTCTTTAATATGCTCTATAGTTAGCAAAATAGTATCTCTGTCAAGGGAATCAATGTTATCTGACAGGGAATCAGACCATGCTGCTGCAGCACTACACATCCATGCTGAAGCAATAGCAGGTCTCAGTATAGTACCTGAGTGTGTATACACAGACTTCAGGATAGCCTCCTGCTTTCTATCTGCAGGCTCCTTTAAGGCGGCCGTATCCTGAGACGGCAGTGCCACCTTTTTTGCTAAGCGTGTGAGCGCCTTGTCCACCCTAGGGGATGTCTCCCAGCTTAACCTATCCGTTGGCGGGAAAGGGTACGCCGTCAGTAACCTCTTAGAAATTACTAGTTTCTTATCAGGGGAACACCACGCTTCTTCACACAGTTCATTCAACTCATCAGATGGGGGAAAAGTCACTGGCTGCTTTTTCTCCCCAAACATAATACCCTTTTTTGTGGTAACCGGGTTTATGTCAGCAATGTGTAAAACATCTTTCATAGCCGTAATCATACATCGGATGGCCCTTGTGGACTGTACATTTATCTCATCCTCGTCGACACTGGAGTCAGACTCCGTGTCGACATCTGTGTCTGCCATCTGAGTCAGCGGGCGTTTTTGAGCCCCTGATGGCCTCTGAGACGCCTGGGCAGGTGCGGGCTGAGATGCCGACTGTCCCATGGCTGTCACGTCGTCAAACCTTTTATGTAAGGAGTTGACACTGTCGGTTAAAACCTTCCACATATCCATCCACTCCGGTGTCGGCCCCGCAGGGGGCGACATCACACTTATCGGCTCCTGCTCCGCCTCCACGTAAGCGTCCTCATCAAACATGTCGACACAGCCGTACAGACACACCGCACACACACAGGGAAAGCTCTGACTGAGGACAGGACCCCACAAAGTCCTTTGGGGAGACAGAGAGAGAGTATGCCAGCACACACCACAGCGCTATATAATCAGGGATTTACACTAACAAAAGCGATTTTCCCTATAGCTGCTTTTATATATAGTTTGCGCCTAAATTTAGTGCCCCCCCTCTCTTTTTTACCCTTGATGCCTGGAAACTGCAGGGGAGAGCCTGGGGAGCTGTCTTCCAGCAGAGCTGTGAATTGAAAATGGCGCCGGTGTGCTGAGGAAGATAGCCCCGCCCCCTTCTCGGCGGACTTCTCCCGCTTTTTTATTAGTATAATGGCGGGGGATTATGCACATATACAGCTTAAAAGCTGTATTATGTGTCAATTAGCCATGTAAGGTACTTTAATTGCTGCCCATGCCCCCCCCCCCCCTCCCAGCGCCCTGCACCCATCAGTGACCGGAGTGTGTGGTGTGCATAGGGAGCAATGGCGCACAGCTGCAGTGCTATGCGCTACCTTAATGAAGACCGAAGTCTTCAGCCGCCGACTTTCAGGATTCTCTTCTGGCTCTGCAAGGGGGACGGCGGCGCGGCTCCGGGAACGGACGATCGAGGTCGGGCCCTGTGTTCGATCCCTCTGGAGCTAATGGTGTCCAGTAGCCTTAGAATAGAAGCCCAAGCTAGCTGCAAGCAGGTAGGTTCGCTTCTCTCCCCTCAGTCCCTCGTAGCAGTGAGTCTGTTGCCAGCAGATCTCACTGAAAATAAAAAACCTAACAAATACTTTCTTTTTCTAGAAGCTCAGGAGAGCCCCTAGTGTGCAACCAGCTCGGGCCGGGCACAGATTCTAACTGAGGTCTGGAGGAGGGGCATAGAGGGAGGAGCCAGTGCACACCAGATAGTACCTAATCTTTCTTTTAGAGTGCCCAGTCTCCTGCGGAGCCCGTCTATTCCCCATGGTCCTTACGGAGTACCCAGCATCCACTAGGACGTCAGAGAAATGTACTTACACATTGCTGTAAATCTCTCTCATTGAGATCAACTGCTCATTCTATGTATGGGTGTGATACGGGGTATACCAGCGTTTGGGATGATAGCGCTCAGAAGACCGACACCGGCATCCCAATGCTCAACATCCCGGCATGGGTCAGGTAAGTAAGCTTACCCTCTCCACCTACTCCTTCCTAACCTTAACTTCCCCAGGGGTGCCTAACCCTAACCACCCATCCGCCTCCCCCCCAATTCCCACAGTCTAACCCTAACCCTCCCTTCCATGCACCCTAACCCTCCCCCACAGCCTAAACCTAACACCCCTCCAAAAGCAGGCATAACCTAGAAGTCCCCAGCATACTGATACACAATAAGACTCACCTCTAGTCTTCAAACCTTCAAACGTCCCTAAAAACTCACCTCTTCAGACAAGACTATCAATTTAAGACCAACCCGCATAAACCTTCAATGCTTCCCTAACTAATGACATCCCCTCTGTATAGTACACATAACCTCACATATTTTATCTTTCTTTACTCTCACACCCTCCTGACCAGCCAAAATTGCTGGGTGATCATATCATACAACCCATTAAGAACCTAGCAATCTGGCGGACCATTATGCAATAGGTAGCATCTGTCCTTGTGTATCAATGCCTATTTCCCTATAGATTGTAAGCTTGCGAGCAGGGGATTCCTACCTCTAGGTCTGTCTTTTTATACCCAGTTTTGTTCTATTGCTGTTGTTCTAATTGTAAAGTGCTACGGAATCTGCTGCGCTATATGAGAAACGGTTAATAAAATAAATCAATAGATGTCGGCAGTCAATATTCTGGTGACAGCATTCCAAGTGATGTCGGAGTTCTGACGTGGAGATTTCGAACGCCGAAATTCTGACCGCATCCCTATGTATCACCACAGTAACAAATCTCTCCACGGGTCTCAGACACTCTGTCTCATACACTCATTTTCTCTCTCTACCTGTTGTAATAGAGCCCTACACCAGTGATCTGCTACAGTGCCCAGTGTGTGAGCTGAAGTACCAGTAACAGTAGTGGAGGCAGGAAGGCGGGGTCCTCCTGTAATCATCAGTCACCAAGAGCTGCACATCTAACATAGCTACATAAACAGCACGTAAATAACCTGATGAATACAGTCACTGTTACAGATGAAAATTTTCTAGTATGTTCAATTTTTTACATAGTAGTATAAAGCTAGCCTTCTGGGCATACATGAATAATATTCACGCATATTAATAAGTTATTAAACAGCCATGTATTGTCTAAGAAGCATCATGTGACATCATCAAGCTGCCAACTTTCAGTACATTGGCTCTAACTGACCACATGACCTCAATGGGTTCACTATGGTATGCCGGCGGTCGGGCTCCCGGCGACAAGCATACCGGCGCCGGGAGCCCGACCGCCAGATTACCGACAGTGTGGCGAGCACAAATGAGCCCCTTGCGGGCTCGCTGCGCTCGCCACGCTACGGGCACGGTGGCGCGCGACACGCTATTTTATTCTCCCTCCAGTGGGGTCGTGGACCCCCACGAGGGAGAATAAGTGTCGGTATGCCGGCTGTCGGGATCCCGGCGCCGGTATACTGTGCGCCGGGATCCCGTCAGTCGGCATACTGAAGACCACCCGACCTCAATGACACAGGAAATTCTGCCAACACAAACAACGCCTAAAGCATTTATGAATTAGAGAATGACCGTTTTATAGGTGATTTTGATTTCGTTGTACCCCAATAATGGTAGGTGCAGGTTAAATAACTGTACACTGCAATTAAGCGGATACTCAGGCTGTATCACACTAGGTTGTATTTTTCAAAGTTCCACGACAGGTATATGTTTTACGTTATTGATGGTAGGCAATAAATGCTATTGCTTCTGATAGTGTTGGGAAAACTAAAATAAGTTTTATTAATTGTGAATAAGCTGTTTTAGCTGTGCCCGTGCAGCACGGAGACCTTATGATATGTTCACAGACACAAATGGGGTTTTTCTGAGGTCTCTCCAACATTCCAAAACACAACGAAAACAAAGATCAAAGCCGGTGCACGGCTACAGCCGTAACAAGCCTATTTCTCTCCCCCGTCACATATGTTTATGATTGATGTGCAAGCGGAGTGCCAGGCCGACATTACACCACGTGGCAGGCTGTAGGAATATACACAGCTTCAGCAGTATGGGATACATCTCATGCTGGATGGGGTTGGCAACTAGTGTTAACCCTTCGCTATCAGAACTCAGTGATACACAAGAGCCAAAACAGAGATAGTGTCCGGGAGCGTTACCATTTGAGATACTGCCTAGAAATGGAATGCATAAATAGTAAATCCATAACAATACCAAGGGCTTAAATGGTTGAATGTCCCCAGTGTAACATTACCTCGCACGCCCCCGTGGCAGCCAATACCTCGCTGGCATTACCTTCTACCAACTAGTGGCAGAACCACCAGTCACCAGTGTCCACAGGTACCAAATAGCCATTTGTGATGTGTCCCTGACTAATATATATATATATATATATATATATATATATATATATATTATATATATATATATATATATATATATATATATATATATATATATATATATATAGACAGCAGAATAAAGGCGGCACTCAGCAGGCTTCTTAGGCAGTATGAAAAAAGGTCAGCTTTATTGAACCGACATGTTTCGGGGCTATACCCCTTCCTCACTGCCTCAAACGCTTGAGGCCCTGGGGAAGGGGTATAGCCCCGAAACATGTTGGTTCAATAAAGCTGACCTTTTTTCATACTGCCTAAGAAGCCTACTGAGTGCCGCCTTTATTCTGCTGTCTAGTATTGGAGGACTGGTCCCCCTGGGATGGCACCGCAGCAATTTTACCTACCTTAGACGAGTGCCGGGACTTTTGCAAACATATATATATATATATATATATATATATATATATATATATATATATATATATATAAAACCCCTCCACTTACAAACCCACTTAGTGCGAACAGATCCCACCCCAATGGTATTACTCGCCCACCAGTGACATTACCCCTTCCCCAGCAAGCAGACTGTGTGTCGGGGGGCAGATGATCCGTCCCCCACCACAGCTGATATCTCTACTCCCAGAAATCAGCATTATAGTGCCAAGATTGAACCTGAATTTCCCCTCATTATTCTAAAAGACTTATTGAACAAAGACCCATTTTAAATTAGAAAACCCTGTAAGACATGATCTGTGTGACGCACTGAAAGAGCTGGCTGAGATTACCTGCTACACATTTATTATTTATTAACAGTTTCCTATATAGTGCAGCAAATTCTGTTGCGCTTTACAATATGAAACAGTGAAAAACAAAACTGTGCAATTACAGTCAGTGAGGTAGGAAGGTCCTGCCCACAAACTTACAATCCATACTGAAATAGGCATTAATACACAAGGATAGGTTTTATCTATTGCATAATGGTCCACCAGATTGCAAAGGTTCTTGGTGGGCTGTATGATATGGTCACACAGCAATGTGGGCCTGGGTTCTGTAGGATGTAAAAGTGAAGAGAGAGAAAAGGAGAGAAGTTCTGTGTAGACTGTACAGAGGGGATTTAACTAGATAGGAAAGTTTATGAAGTTATATTGCCGGTTCCAGAATTTGATAAGCTTGCCTGAAGAGGTGAGTTTTTCGGGGAACGCTTGAAGGTTTGGAGGTAGAGGAGAGTCATATTGTGCGTGGGAGGGCATTTCACAGAGCGGGTGCAGGCCAAAGAAAGTCGTGCATGGGAGCGAATAATGAATGTGGATGAAAGATCTAGAAGAGTTTGTATGAGAAGAGAGTGGTCAACAGTGTCAAAAGCAGCAGAGAGATCTAGAAGAATAAGTAGTGAGTAATGGCCTTTAGACTCCGCAGCTATCAGATCATTTCAAAGTTTGGTCAGTGCTGTCTCTGTGGAGTGTTGGGAACTCACTGGAGTCCAAAAAGTTGTGTGAGTTAATAAAGTGTGTGAGGCGAGTGCAGTAAATTCTCTCAAGTAGCTTGGAGGGCCATGGGAGCGGAGAGATGGGATGGTAGTTCAATACATTATAGCTCACGTATCAACGTTTTCTACTGCTATACTGAATGTGAAATGTTAAACCTGTCCCAAATTACCTTTTTCCTTTTCATTTTCCTCTTGTCTTTCTGTTTCTGCAGGTATTTTTCCCATGGGGTCAGTTTGTCCTTTCCCTCTAGTTTATTTTTGACCATCTTTTCTGCACTTTCCTTTAGTCCTGTGCAAAAGAGGAAGCAAACCATTAATCCAGATATACAAAACAGAGCAATATGCAAGTGACCCATCTTATTGTTACCAGACCACTGCCACCTACTGGTACATTCCTGTTACTACACGGAGCACTGCTGTGCACAGGATAAACTAATTACAAAAGGAATCCATCTGAAGTTCAAAAAAGGATATTCTAATGCTAATTTGTGAGCAGCGATAGCACTGAAGGTTTAGGATTACTTGATTTACTACATCAGTTGTAACCAGGAATATTTTATGGGTCATTTAATATGAATACAGATTTCCTTTGCATCTGGTACCTTAAAAGAAACAGAACAAGTCACGGTGACATAAATCAGGGTTGTTTTTTTGTTGTTATCTAGATTACAAGGCTTTGAAAAAGCTGCTGATCATACATTTAATTACTAGGGCTTTCGTAATGCCTCATTTAGCATCGGACCTGGAAATTCATAGCATCAGAAAGAGAAAATAAATTATGCTATGATTACCCATTTCAACCAAGGACACTGGATGGGGCCAGGCAAGCTATATAGTTAGTGTTAATGAACCAAGTCTTCTTCGGAATGTTTGGTACTTTCAGCAAAAACAAAGTACTGCACCTGGTAGGGAACCATCCACCTCCCTAGCCTGCTGCAAGGTTTAACGAATGTATGTGGGCAACCTTGGACTATAAACTGTCGGTCCCCCAATACACAGCTGAGCGAGTCACAGTACAGCCATAATGCAGTGCCTGCACCAATCAGCATTTAGTGATGGCTTATGGCCGTGTGGAGCTTCTGAGTATTTACCTATGGCCTCAAGCTCAATCCTCATTTATGCCCTGTTGGTCCTCTTTTCCCCAGCATTACTCTTTATCACAACCATTAGATGCGTGTAGCCACACTGATCATTGCTGCGATGCGTGCACGACTAAAGCGCCCGGATGCGAATAGTCACACCTGCGACTGCACAATGTATTGTCTATGGATTGCACATGCGACTATTTGCATGTGCCGTAAATGGGCACGCTATTCGCGGCAAACAAGTCGCAGGTCACTATGGCAACATAATGACCATGTCAATATTTCCACCATTCTGATAATCGATATAATGGGGCATATGTAATCGGGTCTGAGTTTGCCGGAGGGAGGTGTGGGACGCCGGCTGATCTCGGACGGTTTTTTTTTTTAGAGCAGCAATCATTTACGAGGCATGCTTTTCCCATTAAAAAAAGCTTCAAGATTATCCGCCATCCCGCTTCATCGGCAAACTCGACCCTTATACATATGCCCCAATGTCTCCATACCCATGTAGCGTACTACAGACATTACTGCACAGCCCTTTTGGAGGTTGGGGGCCGCCCCTGTGGCCTATGAATGGCATCATGTCACCTATCACTGGTTTAAGCACACCAAAAGCTAAGAAACATACTTTGATATACTGTAATAACATGGTCGTCTTTGAATTTAGGTTGCAGTGACAGGGGCAAAGATATTTGCCCTTGGGGGCTCCACAAATCCAGACCCTTAGGGGTATATGCAATTGAAGTCGAAAGCTGCCGTCTGTCGAAAAGACATCAGTTTTCAACTTTTTTAGGTCGGAAGGGGTTCCGACCTATTCAATCAAACCCCACGTTTTTCGACAAGTTGAGGAATTCGACTTGTCAAAAAGCACGTGGATCGGCGGAATAGCTGCCGATCCACGTGCTTGTGTTTCGACCATCTCAATTCGACTTTAAAGAAAAAGTCGAACTGAGATGGGGAGAGCAGCGCCGGAGACAGGGAGAGCTGAGGCGGGGTGAGCAGCGCTGGAGGATGTCACAGCCGCCACTCACAGCAGCGTCCACCCGGCTACAGCAAACGAGACCTCGGCTGTGATGCAGGGACTGGGAGAGGAGGGACGGGGGAGGCAGAGAGGGGGGAGAGCCGCGGGCAGATGGTTATACAGGCGCTTCTGTAGCGCTGCTCTCCCCCGTCTGCCCGCGGCTCTCCCCCGTCTCAATACGACTTTTTTAAAAGTCGAATTGAGATATCATTGAATAACCCAGGTCGGATCCATTCCGACAAATGAATGTCGGAATGGATCCGACTTCAATTTAATATACCCCATAGAGTTCTTAGAGCAGTACATGGGATCGGGCACCAGCCACTGTGAGAGTTCTCCAGATCATTACAGAATGAATCTAGACAAAATTATAACATGTTTGCAGGTGGAATTACATAAAACAGGAATATACACCTACCTCCGCTCCCACCATATCTTACAGTCTGGTAGATCACCCAATGATTAATGCTCCACATTCCTAGCAAGTTTCCTCGCACGCGAGCTTCCTACTGGGACCAATGGAAACCTCACAGGATTCTGTGTGATAGCGGCTCTATCTGCATCCGAAAAGCCAGGTTACGGTGTTTTCCAGGAAAAGACTGTAGCACAGCATTTTGCATGCAAATACAGTCGCAGTCAGACACAGAATATAGGCATGCTGCTTATCATTTTAATCAGAAGCTGCCCGTGCATCCTATTACATTACTGTGCGTCTCAGATACATTTTTGCAGGGGGGGGGATAACAAAAAAGTCGCTCGTCGCTACGGAGTCACACGACACTCACGCGTTATGTGTAATGCGACTTGTAGCGCACCGATTAAAGATGTATAAGGACACACCTGTAGCGCAACTTCACACCTTGTAACAGGGTCAGGGGGACAGGTAGCATCTCCTGGAGTAGATGACAGTGTGTAGCAGCTAAGAGATCACACAAGTATGTTGGCTCAGTGCAACTCACCTCAGACAGTTTTAATGTGCAGAAAAACAGCAAAAACAATCAAAAATAAAAAATACCTTGCGGCTGGCACTAACTAAACACAGGATAATTCCTAACTCACTAACAAAAATGCAAGAATGTTTTTTACCAGGCACAGCACACTGATTTTCAATCAGCAGGTTTCTCTCACAGAGACTCCATAGTCTCTCCTTTTCACCAGGCAGTGAGAGAGAGATGATTCGGCTGACAGACTTTTTAAACACACACATACAGCTGAAAGCCCTAATTAGCCTTCTGTGAGGATAACAGCCAAAAGACCCGAACTGGGCCTAAATGGATGGAGAACCCGCCCTCTCGTCTCACAACCAACCTCAAGACCCTTATCCAGGTTTTACCAAAAGCTCTCAGCAGAACCAATACAATATTCCTGGGGTTTTAAAACAAATAGGTAAGAAACCTGGGGCAACTTGCAAATATATCAAGGGTTTTAACAAGGTACAGGAGGAAGACAATTTTCAAAGGAAGAGAAGTTATAGAAAACGAGAACATGCACTTAAACTGGAGGGAGGTAGGTTCAGGAAAAATTACAGCACAGAAAGGGTAGTGGACAAGTGAAATAGCCTCCCAGCAGAGGTGGTAGAAGAATAGACCGTAGAGCAATTTAAACATGCATGGGATAGACATAAGGATATCCTTACAAAGAAATAACTATCAAATAGGATTTGGGGTAACAATATGGTTTAAAAAAAGGAATAGACGAGATAGGCCAAGTGGTTCTTATCTACCGTCAAATTCTATCTTTCCATATTACTGTTTAATGGAAGTTCAGCAGCGGACGCTCACCCATAATGAAAGATCCCAGCCCACTAGATGTCTGAGATGGGATGTAGTCACCATCCTGGCGGTCGGTATCCCGGCCGCCAGAATGCCTGCAGGGGGATGAGGATTATTCCCACTCATGGGTGTTCACGACACCCATAGAGTGGGAATAGAACCTGTGGCGAGCGCAGTGAGCCAACAAGCCCACAGTGTGGCAAGCCCGCAAGGGGCTTCCTTGCGCTCACCCCCCTGCCGGCATTTTGGCAGCCAGAATCCCTGTGTCGGTATGCTGACCGCCGGGATCCCAGCCGCCAGTCACCCATACCCAACGCATCCGAGATCACAGACTGCATTAGGTTTGCAACAGAAACGAAACATAAATGCCTCATAAAAAGAAAATGCTACTGCAAACTTCATACTGATTCCCACGCCTACCACACGAACAGTTCATTGAAAACTTTGTCCTGGACTCTGAAACAACTGCAAGATGAATTGCTGTGAGTTTGGTTTAAGTGCAGGTTCATGTAGGAGTAAAACCTGTGTAATATGTATATTGCTGCAGGCATGAATGGTGAAGTCACCAACAGTTTGTTAGCGGAACACTATAATAGCTGAGCTAGGTACTGTATATGGAATACCTCTTCCATTAATTTAACAGAAAACATCTAGAGAGAATGGCAATACTTCTCAGAATATGTAAACGGAACAGTTTTAGACTTATTTGTTCAGGCTTATCATGTTACTTCCATTTTTCATTTTACATTTAGCAGCGATGCATAGTGACAGATCAAAGTGCCCTGGGGACCTTTCATCCACACACTGTTAGGTATAATTACCAGACCATGACCTAAATCTCCATCCTTTTATCAGCTCTCTGCACTATGAAAAAGTGATTAAATTAGCATTTCCTTCACTGTCAGCGGTGGAGAAAGGTTTGATCAGAGGCAAGCGCTGGCTGTTTGAGAAAATAAAATATACAAGCGTGTTTTTCTCAAATGATTTCAAAAAGCACAGTCCCCTGTGAGAAGTGATGCGACGGCAGATCAGGACTACCAACAACAAACACGTACTGCAAGGCCTACATGCAAATAAGAACTCTTCAGTGCTTACATTGACACACTAAAAAGAAGCTCTGCTGTCAAATTTATCCCCAGATTTAGGACAATCTACTGAAAACCATATATCAAGCTTTTCAAGGATGGCGTGTCTGCCCTGGGAACCTTAGTGGGAAACAAATGATCCTTCCATTTGGCAGGTGGGTATACTGGACAGCTTACAACTGTCTGTTGGGTGTATTAAGTGATCAGAAACCTTCACGGCTAGAAGATGACCACAAACGGTGATGGACAATGGGCTTCTTCCAACATGCCCAATAATGTCCCAATCGAATTACTATTCATTATTGTATTCTTCTTTGGGCAACACATAGGGCCGGATGTAATGACGTCCGAGTTGGCTGAAGGTGCGGGTTCCCGGCCGACTTTTTTTTAAAGCGGCAATCATTTAAAAGGCAAAACCACACCTTGCAAATGACTGTCGTTTAAAAAAAAAAAAATGCCTGAATTCAGCCGGGAACCCCCACCTATGGCCAACTTGACGTTATTATACTGTGGTAACAAGAACAAAAATAACATTTACCTACTAAATGGGGTAAAATTAGGGGATTCTGTACTGGAAAAGGACTTAGGTGTCCTCATAGATAGCAAACTAAGCAGTAGTACCCAAAGTAGGACTGCAGCAAAGAAGGCTAATAAGATATTAGCATGCATAAAATGGGGAATGGATGCTAGGGACGAGAGTATTATACTCCCGTTATATAAATCACTTGTGAGGCCACACCTTGAATACTGTGTACAATTCTGGGCACCTTACTACAAAAAGGATATCCTGGAGCTAGAAAAGGTTCAAAGGCGGGCGACCAAACTAATTAAGGGTATGGAGACACTGGAATACGAGGAAAGGCTTTCAAGACTAGGCATGTTTACACTGGAAAAGAGGAGATTAAGAGGGGACATGATCAACATTTACAAATATATAAGGGGACAATATACAGATCTTGCGCAGGACCTGTCTTTGGTTAGATCAACACAGAGAACTCGTGGACACTCGCTCAGGTTAGAGGAGAGGAGATTCCACACAATACGGTGTAAAGGCTTTTTACGGTAAGGACGATACGTGTTTGGAATTCCCTGCCCCAGGGAGTTGTAATGGCCAACTCAGTCAACACCTTTAAGAATGGGTTAGATAAATTCCTAATGGATAAGGATATCCAGGGTTACGGGGCATAGTCACGCACTATGGTTATTATAAAAAAAGAGGGGTTAATCGGAACGGCAGTCAGCAACTTCAGTCAAAATTTTATACAAAATAATCGTGCATAGGAGACCACAAATAGGTTGAACCCGATGGACAATTGTCTTTTTTCAACCTTAGATACTGTGTTACTATGTTATTACATCCGGCCCATAGAGTGATATTAGGTCAGTTGCAGCATATGTCCTGATTAAACTGAACTGGTCTATTTTTTTTATAATGTAGGTTTTTAAGGGTTGTGTTTGCATAGTGCCCCAGAAGAGCACAGATATGAGTGTGTACTGCATGCAACCGTGGAGAATGCTCTCCATCAGTTTCCCAGCCTTGTGCACTTGGAAGACAGAGCAGCTTATGATGTAGCAAGGAACCTGCCTATATGTGATCTAAATAATGAGAGAAAGTGTGTGCGTCTTCCTGTTTCTCCTTTATACAAAGCCAGCTCCACCGAAGTTGGCGTGGTGATAGAGTTTGACCAGGATTTGTTTTTTGCCTAGGTTTCATTTTTGTCAGGGCCGTGGAGGTATAGATGGTGGGCATCTACTAGGCTGTGGAGTATCTGAATTTAAATTTTCGTTTACTCCATTCCAAACAGTCAGAGAATACGCTTGCCTGCATTGTCATTTACGCCTAATTTGCATTGTTATCCAGGTGTTTTACTTCTCAAAACTTTTTCCACATTCAAACTAAGGGGCTCATTTATTAATGAGTGACAAAACTCATTGTGGATGATAAATGGTGCACCAGCCAGTCAGCTCCTAACTGTCATGTGTTCAGCTCCTTATGCTGCCCATACACTTATGCGATGCCCAGCGACATCGCGGGGCATCGCACATGAACTGTCAAAGTGATTACCATGCGATCATGCAATAGATCGCATGGTAATCACATGATGGGCACGTCACCGCCAAGTGGGAGCGGCCTCCGGGTGCCCATCGCAGTGCTTTATCTCTCATGTGGGTTTAAAACCACATGCGATCGCACTGAGATGCGAGAAATATTAAGTGCAGCACATAATATCTTGAGACGCGATATTCGATCGGCGTGCCAGCGCATCGCGTCGAAAGGTACCTTAAATGTGCATACAATCCCCCGATTTCTCTCAGATGTGGTCGAAATCAAAGGCAAGTACCGATAATCTCACAAGTGTATGGGCACCATAACTGTCATGTGTTCAGCGCCCAACTGTCATGTGTTTGAAAAAGGACAGTTGGGAGCAGAATGTCTGTAGCACCATTTATCATACCAAATGAGTTTTATCACTCGTTGATAAATGGGCCCCTAAGATTACTTCTTTTCACACCTCAGCCTTCAAAAGTGTGTTCCTTTTTAGAATCTTTCACTGTTAAAGCACAACCACAGACTAAGTTTCAGAAAAGCCATACCACCAAAAAAAACAAAACACAACAATCCAGTCTGGGTTACAGCTTCTCAACTGCTAGAAGTTAAAAAGTGGCAAGCCCTCGAGGAAGTACAAGCAAATTTGGCAGTTCAGCAAGAGAGAAAAGCAGCTACAAGAGAATCACTTAATGCAAGACTAGCTGACCAATGAAGCATCCAATCCCCAATGGAGTCCCCAGCTGCAAGACGTCAGTCAGCTGATACTGCTAGACATGCAGCCTCAAGGGACATGTTTACCTTGCAGCTGCCGACTTCATGTCAGTAAATCAAGGCTGCACAATTTGCTCCATCCAGAGCCCTTGATTCCCCAACTGCAAGACAAAGCCACCAGTCAGCCAATGCTGTACACACTGCAGCCTCGAGGTCCATTCTTCAACTCGGGCACTGCTGGGTATCCCAGCTAGTGACCAATACACAAATATAAAAAGAAAAAAACATATGTAAAACAATTTCCAAACTAAAATCAAACAGTCTTTAAACTGCACAATCCAGATGTTCCTTACATACAACAAATTATCCAGATATCAAAAGTAATAAAATGTAAACCATACAGTATAGCAGCATACTATAGTTACCAAATGTCCTTGTCTTTCTATACTGAACAAAGGCAGGAGCACAATTCTATTTACTGTTCATAAATATTTATAATGAATTCCAACCTCATAATGTTTCCTTAGGTTACATTCATTTCTGAAAGCGTTTTAAAATGCAAACAAATTAGCTGATGAATCACGGAGCATGTTTGAAACATAGAAACAGAGAATTTGACGGCAGGTAAGAACCACTTGGCCCATCTAGTCTACCCATTTTTTTTTATCCTTTAGGTAATCGCAACCCTCTTTGAACCTTAATTCCTTGTAAGGATATTCACATGCCTATCCCAAGCATGTTTAAACTTTGGATGTACTAGAAATTACAGTGCTGGCATGGAAGGAGACTGAACATCCAGAGCACTAGCAGGACTATGAGACAGAGAACAGATCTGTACTGTAGGTAGTAACACAGGTTCCAGCATTTTGGATCCAATCACCTGCGAGCAGGACAAGAGCTAAAGGACACCCATGACACATTTACATTACAGGATGCGGGGGAAAGCAAATTAACTATGTTACATTTTTTATAGATGCTCAATTGAGAACGTCTTGTCTTGTAGTATTATAGGGGAACATTTACTAAGCAGTGATAAGAGCAGAGAAGTGAGCCAGTGGAGAAGTTGCCTATGGCAACCAATCAGCACTGAAGTAAAAGCTATAATTTGTATACTATAAAATGATACAGAGCTGCTGATTGATTGGTTGATAGGGCCACTTCTCCACTGGCTCACTTCTCCGCTCTTATCACTGCTTAGTAAATGTCCCCCTTAGTCTGGTATGGGTGCTGCACTGCAAGCGAGCAGAGTGCTTTGGAACGCACAGTAAGGGCCGCTGGTAAGATCATTGGAGTGCGGTTGCCAACCATCTGTGATCTTTACGAATCTAGAGTTCGGAAGAGATATAGAAATATTTTACTAGTCCCTAGCCATCCTCTTCATAAGCTGTTTGAGAAATGACCTTCCCAAAAAACGGTTTAGGATTTTGAGGGCATGCACTGGACGCTTACATAACCGTTTCCTCCCATCAGCAGTACGAATGTTGGATGTCTCAATTGTATATGTAGATTTTTATTGTTAGTGATGTGCTAGCCATACATCAGGAAGATACCGTTCCAACCAGCCAACTAGTTGGCTGGTTGGAACGATAATCTGGCAGTGTGTGGGAGCAAACGATGATCAGCCGTTTGCTCCCACACCCTAGAAAACGTCCAGAAACGGTTGGTCCAACTAGTTGGGAAAATCAAACTTGTTTGATTTTCCCAACTAATCGTTCAGGTGTAGGGAGAACTTTCCCCCCAACTGAACGATAAGTAGGCGGACACTGGCCGGCAGTGTCCACCTACTTCTGTCACCATCACTGCCTGCTGGGCAGCACTGTGGACCATGAGCCGGGAGGAGGTTCAGGGGCAGCTACGGCAGTACATCACTGCTGCCGGGCTGCCCCTGTCACAACGGGACCCTCAGCAGCGGCGGCGGAGCGGGAGGAGGTGCAGGGGCAGCTGCGGCAGTACATCGCTGCTGCCGGGCTGCCCCTGTCACAACGGGACCCTCAGCAGCGGCGGCGGAGCGGGAGGAGGTGCAGGGGCAGCTGCGGCAGTTCATCACTGCTGCCGGGCTGCCCCTGTCACAACAGACCACAGGCAGTGGTAGCGGAGGACACCCAGCAGTGGCACCCCTCCCGCGATACCCCATGATCGCGGCGCCCCCCGCACCCCACCCATGATTGCTGCACCCCCGCACGCCACCCCCGATCACTGGCACCCCACCTGCGGTTGCGGCACCCCCGCACCCCACCCGCGATCGCGGCACCCCCCGCACCCCACCCGCAATCGCGGCACCCCCCCCGCAGCTTACCCGCAGTCGCGGCCCCCCCCCCGCAGCTTAACCGCAATCGCGGCACCCCCCGCATATCACCCGCAATCGTGGCACCCCCCGCATATCACCCGCAATCGCGGCACCCCCCGCATATCACCCGCAATCGCGGCACCCCCAGCAGCTTACCCGCGATCGCGGCACCCCCCACATATCACCCGCAATCGTGGCACCCCCAGCATATCACCCTCTGCTCCCCTCCTGCAGTCACTGCCCCCCAAGATCGCAGCACCCCTTCCCGCTCACCAGGGCCAGCTCCAGCCCGCACCGGTAATTCAGCCCCCCCCCCCCGCCCGCCCGCCAGGGTGTCTCTGCATTCGTGGAAAGGGGTCCCATGTGTAAACATGGGACCCCTTTCAGTCCGTTTGGTCCGGGTGTTCGGTTTGTCGTTTTGCCAAGTACGTGGATTATAATCTGGACCCTGGATCAGGTGAGTATAATTATCTTTTATTTTCAGGTACCCGTGGATTCTACTTGGAGAAGAGGACCGACTGCTTCGTGTCAACATAGGTAAGTATGTGTGTGTCGACATGTGTGAAATTAATTTTTACTGTCACGGTGTGTGTCTCCTGTTTTTATTTGGGTATTTTTTTCCCATTAGAACTACAGGTACCAGTGGGCCCGTTTTTCTCCCGCATGCTGGTACTTGTGGTTCTCCAAGTACCAGCTTGCGGGGGAGGCTTGCTGGGACTTGTAGTACTACTGGAAAAAACAATATTCTTTCAATTTTCTCAAGGCTATCAGCCCCCCATCCGCAGCCTTTGGATGGGGGGGGGGGGACAGCCTCAGGCTTCACCCCTGGCCCTTGGGTGGCTGGGAGGGGGACCCCTTGATTGAAGGGGTCCCCACTCCCCCAGGGTACCCCGGCCAGGGGTGACTAGTTGGATATTTAACGCCACGGCCGCAGGGCACTGTATAAAAGTGACCCCCGGCTGTGGCATTATCTGTCCAGCTAGTGGAGCCCGATGCTGGTGTAAAAAATACGGGGGACCCCTACTCTTTTTGTCCCCCGTATTTTTTGCACCAGCACCAGGCGCAGAGCCCGGTGCTGGTTTTAAAAATACGGGGGATCCCCTGTCCGTTTTTCCCACGGATTTTTAGAACCAGGACCAGCTCGAAGAGCCCGAGGCTGGTTATGCTTTGGAGGGGGGACCCCACGCAATTTTTTTTCGGGTTTTTCCCATTCCATTTAAAAAAAATAAAAATAATAATAATCTTTTTCAAAATATATAAATAATACTTGTGCCTCCAAAAAAGACAAACCAAGTACCTAATCCCTTCTAATATAAATAGATATGCTATTACCCCCCAAAAAAAACATGCTTTTAAAATTTTTTTTATTAGATTCCGCCAGCAAAGTGTGGCGGATTGAAAATGACCGAAACTGAAACGTTAAGCTGTCAGAACAGGGTCACGTATGTTCTTGATTTTTGAAAAGTCCTAGAGTGCCGCCTATCGTTTGTGATATGTTTGCTTTTTGAAGCTCAGGAGGGCACCAGGCAAGCTGTACATTTTACTGCATTGGGAGTGCCGAATATCTACATCTGATATATATATATATATATATATATAATTTGCCTTGGCAGCCCAACCATGCTGGTATCCATAGTTCAGTATAAAAATAAGTAAATCTAATAAATGTATGGTGGTGAAAGAAAAGCCCAGTTTCACTGAAAAAAAGACACTTCTGCATGTTTTGAAATTAAAAAAACAAAACAAAACTGAAGAACTGTAGGAAGGCACTGTCCGCCTACTTCGGTGACATCACAAGTTGGACAGAAGTTGGAAGGTTGGTTGGTCTGATGAAAAGTTGGTTAGATGTGTGGAGCACTGGTAAAAAGTTGGTGAGATGTATGGGGCACTGTTTTAGTTGAACAGACAAGTTGGATGGTTGGAAGTTTGGAGTGTTGGAGAAAAGTTGGTCTGATGTATGGCTAGCATAATGCTAAAGCATAAACATCAATTGAATAGGCACCTTAAACTTGGATTTAAGCTGTTCCATTAATGCAATAACAGCTGTAACAAAAAGCCTAGTTGGCGCAAGAAAACATTTGAAGTTATTAAAGCCAGGAATGTAGGGATTCTGTTCCATGTTCATAAAGGGACATACGTATTGGGGCGAAGTAGAATCTGGTATGAGCATCATGGAAGTCAACAATAACCCCAGGTATGGGATTAATTATATGTATACTGTATAGCATATTAGCCTACTCTTTCTCCTGTGAATCCAGTAGAGTAAGATTCAGGGAGGAGAGGACATGGCGCCAAAATCTGCATCATCACGGCCCCTGCCCACTTCACGGAGGTGGAATCCGGGAGTGTTGTCTGCTCCTCAAAAACAAAGAGTCTCCTGGGAGCTCCATTCCAACAGGCAGGTACGGCATATATGTGTGAAAAAGATGTATACTCTACTGACCAACGCGAGCCAAACAACTTCTATATTTTTAAGTATAGAAACCTCTCTGGTAGCATCTACTGAAATCATTATTCACCAAGGAGGTACTGATAAGCAAAGGGTTACTTGCGACAGAAATCACTATTCACCAATGAGGTACTAATATAGAAAGGGTAACTTGTTACTGAAATCATTATTTACCAATGAGTTACTGATATAGAAAGGGTAACTTGTTACTGAAATCACTATTCACCAATGAGGTACTGATATAGAAAGGGTTACTTGTTACTGAAATCACTATTCACCAATGAGGTACTGATATAGAAAGGGTTACTTGTTACTGAAATCACTATTCACCAAATGAGGTACTGATATAGAAAGGGTTACTTGTTACTGAAATCACTATTCACCAATGAGGTACTGATATAGAAAGGGTTACTTGTTACTGAAATCATTATTCACCAGTAAGGTACTGATATAGAAAGGGTAACTTGTTACTGAAATCATTATTCACCAATGAGGTACTGATATAGAAAGGGTTACTTGTTACTGAAATCACTATTCACCAATGAGGTACTGATATAGAAAGGGTTACTTGTTACTGAAATCACTATTCACCAATGAGGTACTGATATAGAAAGGGTTACTTGTTACTGAAATCACTATTCACCAATGAGGTACTGATATAGAAAGGGTTACTTGTTACTGAAATCATTATTCACCAGTAAGGTACTGATATAGAAAGGGTAACTTGTTACTGAAATCATTATTCACCAATGAGGTACTGATATAGAAAGGGTTACTTGTTACTGAAATCACTATTCACCAATGAGGTACTGATATAGAAAGGGTTACTTGTTACTGAAATCACTATTCACCAGTCAGGTACTGATATAGAAAGGGTTACTTGTTACTGAAATCACTATTCACCAGTCAGGTACCGATATAGAAAGTGTAACTTGTTACTGAAATCATTATTCACCAATGAGGTACTGATATAGAAAGGGTTACTTGTTACTGAAATCACTATTCGCCAGTGAGGTACTGATATAGAAAGTGTAACTTGTTACTGAAATCACTATTCACCAGTCAGGTACTGATATAGAAAGTGTAACTTGTTACTGAAATCATTATTCACCAATGGAGGTACTGATATAGAAAGGGTAAATTGTTACTGAAATCACTATTCACCAATGAGGTACTGATATAGAAAGGGTTACTTGTTACTGAAATCACTATTCACCAATGAGGTACTGATATAGAAAGGGTTACTTGTTACTGAAATCACTATTCACCAGTCAGGTACTGATATAGAAAGTGTAACTTGTTACTGAAATCATTATTCACCAATGGAGGTACTGATATAGAAAGTGTAACTTGTTACTGAAATCACTATTCGCCAGTGAGGTGCCGATATAGAAAGGGTTACTTGTTACTGAAGTCACTATTCACCAGTCAGGTACTGATATAGAAAGGGTTACTTGTTACTGAAGTCACTATTCACCAGTCAGGTACTGATATAGAAAGGGTTACTTGTTACTGAAGTCACTATTCACCAGTCAGGTACTGATATAGAAAGGGTTACTTGTTACTGAAGTCACTATTCACCAGTCAGGTACTGATATAGAAAGGGTAACTTGTTACTGAAATCACTATTCACCAATGAGGTACTGATATAGAAAGGGTTACTTGTTACTGAAATCACTATTCACCAATGAGGTACTGATATAGAAAGGGTTACTTGTTACTGAAATCACTATTCACCAATGAGGTACTGATATAGAAAGGGTTACTTGTTACTGAAATCACTATTCACCAATGAGGTACTGATATAGAAAGGGTTACTTGTTACTGAAATCATTATTCACCAGTAAGGTACTGATATAGAAAGGGTAACTTGTTACTGAAATCATTATTCACCAATGAGGTACTGATATAGAAAGGGTTACTTGTTACTGAAATCACTATTCACCAATGAGGTACTGATATAGAAAGGGTTACTTGTTACTGAAATCACTATTCACCAATGAGGTACTGATATAGAAAGGGTTACTTGTTACTGAAATCACTATTCACCAGTCAGGTACCGATATAGAAAGTGTAACTTGTTACTGAAATCATTATTCACCAATGAGGTACTGATATAGAAAGGGTTACTTGTTACTGAAATCACTATTCACCAGTCAGGTACTGATATAGAAAGTGTAACTTGTTACTGAAATCATTATTCACCAATGGAGGTACTGATATAGAAAGGGTAAATTGTTACTGAAATCACTATTCACCAATGAGGTACTGATATAGAAAGGGTAACTTGTTACTGAAATCACTATTCACCAATGAGGTACTGATATAGAAAGGGTTACTTGTTACTGAAATCACTATTCACCAATGAGGTACTGATATAGAAAGGGTTACTTGTTACTGAAATCACTATTCACCAGTCAGGTACTGATATAGAAAGTGTAACTTGTTACTGAAATCATTATTCACCAATGGAGGTACTGATATAGAAAGTGTAACTTGTTACTGAAATCACTATTCGCCAGTGAGGTGCCGATATAGAAAGGGTTACTTGTTACTGAAGTCACTATTCACCAGTCAGGTACTGATATAGAAAGGGTTACTTGTTACTGAAGTCACTATTCACCAGTCAGGTACTGATATAGAAAGTGTAACTTGTTACTGAAATCACTATTCACCAGTCAGGTACTGATATAGAAAGGGTTACTTGTTACTGAAGTCACTATTCACCAGTCAGGTACTGATATAGAAAGTGTAACTTGTTACTGAAATCACTATTCACCAGTCAGGTACTGATATAGAAAGGGTTACTTGTTACTGAAGTCACTATTCACCAGTCAGGTACTGATACAGAAAGGGTTACTTGTTACTGAAGTCACTATTCACCAGTCAGGTACTGATATAGAAAGGGTTACTTGTTACTGAAATCACTATTCACCAGTCAGGTACTGATATAGAAAGGGTTACTTGTTACTGAAGTCACTATTCACCAGTCAGGTACTGATATAGAAAGGGTTACTTGTTACTGAAGTCACTATTCACCAGTCAGGTACTGATATAGAAAGGGTTACTTGTTACTGAAATCACTATTCACCAGTCAGGTACTGATATAGAAAGGGTTACTTGTTACTGAAATCACTATTCACCAGTGAGGTGCCGATATAGAAAGGGTTACTGGCTAGGCTTCTATCTAGTATAACATTCCAGTAAATAAATCAAACAGTTTTCCATTCAAGTTTTCTATTATTCTATTACCATCTTCTGGATCTTACAATAAACATTTCCTTTACACAAAGTTCCCATGAACAAACTGTTTTAAATGTATACTTCAGATGACGGTCAATTACAGGAAATCTAATCAAAACTAAAGCCTGAAAGTATTAGCGTGTTCTCATACAATATGAAGGCGTAGGAGAATATTTTCCATATAGTAATATGGTAAAAGAAGAATAAAAATAGACAACGGGATCGTTACACATTTGTCCTGAAATACATTTTGTGTGGCGATGAAGGTCCATCCTGCCAATGAAGGTGAGCAGTGCATAAGAGGCCACCAATGACGTAATAGTGAGCAAGGGGACATCAGACAGGAAGGGTTACTTTCAGGTTTTGGGTCCTTTGTCCCCTCTACTGTTCCTACATATAAAAAGATAAAGGCTAGTCCAATACAGACTGACAGATTAGGATATTAGGATATAGTGGAAGTGACAAATCTACACGGTCGCTTCCACTTACATACACGCAGCTAACTCGCTACGTGGGGGGAAAAGCATCAAGCCTTCTAAAGTAGGCTGACCATAATATCCCTTTAAACTGGGACACTAATGAATTACACAGGTTCTGTCACCTGGTTTAATTCAGCCCCTGAACCCGTGTCATTTATGAATGTCTCAGTTTAAAGGGATATTGTGGTCAGCCTATCTAAAGAGGACACGTGGAGATCTTGCCCATAGCAACCAACCAAATTTTGTAGTATGATAACTAGAATCTTAATTGGTTGCCATGGGCAACGCCTCCCCTTGTCCTCTTTAGAAAATGTTATACATCTCCCTAAAGGACTGTGGGGTCTATTTATAAAGCCTTGGTTGGAGGTAGAGGCGTTCGGAAATAAGGTACCAACCAATCAGCTGCTAACTGTCATTTTTCAAACACAGCTTGTGATATAGCAGTTAAGAGCTGAGCGGCTACTACCTTATCTCCGTCCACTTTATCTCCATCCAAGGCTCAGTAAATAGACCTCTATGTGTCCTAGTGACTAGAGGATGTGACTGGTTCCCAGTGCATTAAGAAGAGGCTACATTTGAACAGGAGCTCAGTTAACAAAACAGATTACCTCCAAGGAGTGTAGGTGACAGGACCAATTTAATAAACGTGTTTCTCATTGAAAAATTTACATTTTTACATTTATATGCATTAAAGCACATTACAGTTATTTTGCTGATCGCGTACTGCAGTGACGGGTTTAGCCATGTAAAAGTGGCCTCCAAACGGGTCACTTTACACACATACATGCATGCCAGTACGGGGAGCTGCGAGCAGAAAAGCTGGCGCCAATAGCTGTTTGCACGCGAATGTAGCACCAGTAGCCGCCGATGCAAACATTTTAATTCCCCCCAAAGACTTCATTAAAGGCTGTACATGTCAATAAACAGATCAATACAGGACAGGAAGAAAGAATTTACCCTTCAGTAATGCATCGCTGAAACATGAAATAGCAAAGATTTCAGCTCAAGCTGACATTTAGGCTACGTCAGAGGCTTCTGGGAAAATGCTCTTGTAATAAAGGAGTTATTACCTGCACAGGAAGAGGAGTATGAATAAGTACCAGTGGATTATCCCTAGTTGCATTGTTATAATGTTACAGAATCTACAGAATGTGTCCTCAAACAAAAAATAAATAAATAAATAAATAAATAAATAATGGCCGCCCGAAGTTGCACAGCACCTGTCAGGTCACTGGCACCAGACATCTCCCGCTGCATGCCGTATTGAGGCTAGATGTATGAGGACACATCTGTATTATAGGGGCATTCAACAAGCGGCCTACCAACTACTGTGGAACTATACATCTCAGCATGCCCTAAAAGCAAAACTGGGGCAAGACATGGTGGGATATGCAATTCCACAGCAGCTGGAGTGCTGCACATTGAATACTCCTGAACTATAATATAACCCTGAATGAATGTCCCATCTCCGCCACGCGCAATGCGAGCCAGAATGAAGGGATAGCGGGGAGTAAAAAGCATGAGACGTGGCTAGGCTGGGAGCCGACCCTTGGCTGAAAGATGGCCGCAACACCGGAGGGAGCCGCAAAGGTTGCAGTCATATTGGAATGGAGATAAAAAGAACTTGAAGGAAAAAAGACACCACAGTCCATGGCCGGGGCAGAAGAAATGTAAGACCTCCAAGACCCAGAGAATGACCAGTCCAAAATTCCATCAACTTACATTCAGAAATGTGAAAAAAAAAAAATAAAGTTTATGTATTGAAGGCTCTTAAATAATATTATAAGTAAAAAAATAGCTTTATTATTTATAATAAAATACAGGTTGATTTTATTTTGTTGACATTCACAACATTGGCATGAGAATGTTGACACTGAGCAGGTCAACATTGATGAAATGTTAACAAAACAGACCTGGAGGTCCAGTGGTGACTGGCCTTGTTCGGTTGGTCCGGTGGCCCCAGCTGTACCTTCAGGGTCTGGTTATCAGGAGATAAGGACTTCTGGATCACAGCCATGTGTAATGCACCTAACCCTAATAATAACTTTACCCTAGTGCCCAACACTAACCCTCAATTTAGTGCCTGACCCTCCGCACCCACATCCTAACCCTAACCACTTCAGCAACTTAACAAGATGTCGGCTTTCTGCAGAATGTCAACATTTCTGATGTCAACGTTCTGAAAATATTGACATTGTGACTGCATCCCCTAAAATACTAGATCCAGGCTGGTCCTTTCCCAAGTAAAATATTATAGATCGATGTGACAGATAAGAAAAAATAATAAAGTGTGCAGATGTATTAACCAAATACAAAGAATCTCCTTAATATGCAGCAAGACCCTACTTTCTCTGGACTCGAATATTATTTCTACCAAAAAGTCACCGGCTTCTAGTGATATTTTATTCTAGATTTTTATGATTTGGCCCACACAAAATGTGTCTGCTGTGTATAAGGAACAGGTAAGCTTTAATACTACTGTGTAACGTGTAAAAATCTACTTACAGAAGACGGAAAAGAACCATTGGACAATTTCACGTTATATATGCCAGTGACCCTTAGTGGTGATCTGTGGTTATTACCACATTACAGCAATATTTCTAGAAACACAGTAAAAAGGGATAAATCTATTACCTGGCACCCACTTTACTTCCATCCCCAGATCCTTGTCCTGCTGCTTTTTCTCTTTTTCCTGGATGCTTTTAAGCAGCTCCCTGTAATGAGCGATTTGTTCTTCATCGTCCTTTGGTCCTTTTTTAGTCTTTGTGGTTCCATCCGCTGCAGCACTTTCATTATCTGGAGAGGAAGCAAATTAGGCATAATGGTTATAATTTCTTATATACTCTATTATTCTGGTTTGTCAGACCTCTACATAGGTTTGCAGTGTGTTTATACTGGGGATTTTCTCTCACTTTGCTAAAGCAAGTACAATAAATTACTTTATAGAACCCTGCCATTACAATCATTGAAAACTACAGGTTTCTGCAATTATTACAATTATATATTTAAGATATTACACCACTAGCACTCAGAGAAAAAAATGAGACAGAAAAAACTTCTTTACCACTGCGAGAAGCATTACACATATATTTGTGATTACTACTATACACCTTTTACTTTATAATTAACATGCACTTCACTTAACCACGTTGAAATAAATAACAATGATGATAAAAATAAAATATGGGAGTGTTTTATGCAAAGGCTGATAATAACTAATACAGGTTGAGTATCCCATATCCAAATATTCCGAAATACAGAATTTTTTGAGCGAGAGTGAGATAGTGAAACCTTTGTTTTTTGATGGCTTAATGTACACAAACTTTATTTACTACAAAAAGTAATTAAAAATATTGTATTAAATGACCTTCAGGCTGTGTGTATAAGATGTACATGAAACATAAATGAATTGTGTGAATGTACACACACTTTGTTTAATGCACAAAGTTATTAAAAATATTGGCTAAAATGACCTTCAGGCTGTGTGTATAAGGTGTTTATGAAACATAAATGCATTCTGTGCTTAGGCTTAGGCCCCATCACCATGATATCTCATTATGGTATGCAATTAATCCAAAATACGGAAAAATCCGATATCCAAAATACTTCTGGTCCCAAGCATTTTGGATAAGGGATACTCAACCTGTAGAAGCATCACATTTGCAAACAGACAACCTCTTTAATAATAAGCATGGACAATACTGCTAAATGCTTGCCGGATTAACAATAATCCCTACCGACAGTGGAAAGCCATATGAGTTGTTGTGCAATGAAGTTTCCGAATGTACAAAAAGTATTTTATTTACAAACATAATGAACATTACATTTTGTATAGTATTCGGCAGAGGAGTCTATGCAAAGTTGCATGCGTTCAAACCACTTGGTGAAGCAGCTGGACCAGTCCGAATCAGGTTTGTCTTCAACACGCTGGATGAAGGTCTCCACTGAAGCTTCCGGTGAATCAAAAGAGAATCCCACCCATCTTGCGATTGATTTGTGGAAGTCTCAGTGGGCCAGGTTTGCTCTGTTCGGCGGATTACTAAGCTCCTGGATGCATTCGTGGGCAAGAAAATCCACCACTTCCTGGACTTGTGGGCAGGTGCATTGTCGTGATGGAGAACGACATCACGAGAGTGAGTTCTTGGATGGCGCCTGCAAATAGCTTCCAGCACTTACGGTATGCGCTGGTTGGCGTACCAATCCAAAGTGATGGTGTGCTGCTGCACGAGTGATACGGTAGCTACATGACCAGTCTTGGCCACAAAATCAGCCACCATCTACCTGGCCACACTAGGCTCACGTCGGAACTTCTGTGGCGGTGCACCTTCAACTGAGGTGCGCTGGACCAACTGTTTGGTCTCAGGGTTAAAACTGTAGATCCAGGATTCATCGCCACTACTGATCAAACTTGGTTGGCCAGGATGTTGCAGCATCAAGTCACCCAATTCTCCTCCTGCTCTTGAGTCAGCTGATGGGGCATCCAGCGTGCAGATACCTTGCTCAGGCCAAGCTTTTCGTGGAGAATAACCCTGGCGTCCACCTCAACTATGCCTGCATGGCAGCAAAGTTGTCCTCGGTGATCGCAGACACAAGTCTGCCACAGTGCTCATCGCTTTCCAGGGACCGTCTCCCGCGCTGAAATTCTACAAACGACTCAAACATAGTGATTCGGGACGGTTCTTCCTCCCTAAAACTAGCTTGCAGTCAGTCAAAATCCGACTGTTGTCACAGACCAACCTGGTAGTCGTAGAAGATCATGGCTCTCCAGTGGCCTCTGTTGAGTTCAATAACGACATCAGGAAGGAAGAGAACATACCGGCTTCTTCAGAGTGCAGTGTTGCTTATGTACTGTTCTGTGTCTTGATGTTTCACAAGGACTTTAGTCAGAGATCACAACTAGTCAGATTGTGTCTACTCTACCTGTGCACTGCACATCCGGAAACTTATTGCACACCCCTCTTATTATGAAACCATGTAAGCAACTTGCCTAGCACACTACCAGGAATCACTGGTGGGGAGGGTGTCGTGGAGGGTTGGGACTGTGTTGATGTGATGTTGCATCTGCTTCACGCATACAATGTTAGATCTCAGGATCAATAAAGCTTCAAAACTTAATTAAGGCTGCCTCAGCCACTTTTTTTTTTTTTTTTTTTTAAATACTAAAAAATAAATGTGACACACACAACAAGAAACCTTTACCAGTGGGATGCCATGTTTACTGTGAAAGGTACTACAGCGATGATATTGGCATGAAGTTTAATAATTAGGCTTACTATACTATGGGGTATATTCAATTAGGGTCGAAAGCTACAATCTGTCGAAAAGATGGCAGTTTTCGACTTTTTAAGGTCGAATCTCAATTTGACTTTTTTTAAAGTCGAATTGAGATTGCTTTGAATAGCCCAGGTCGGATCCATTCCGACAAATGAATGTCGGAATGGATCAGACTTCAATTGAATATACCCCTACACCTTAAAAGCGAGATGCTCATGAATTACACAGATACTGCGGCTGGCTGGCTTCAAGCCTGCATTTCACCAGGTTTTAAATCAGCCACAGAACCGGTTTAATTCATGAGTGTTTAAAGGGATAGTATGGTAATCCTACTCATAACTATACATACAAGGAAGATTGTGTATTGTATTGTGTGTGAGGAAACTGGGGTACCGGGAGGAAACTCATAAAAACACTGGGAGAACATACAAAATCCACACAGATCACATACTGGTCAGGAACTGTATTTGTGAAGCAGCAATGCTAACCCCCATGTCACCCACTTCCCTGTCACACTACAGTGGATACAGTATATTAATAAGGCAGGAACCATATGAATGGATAAAAGCTTACCTGGCAGAATTTCCTCTTCCTCCTCATCACTGGAAGATGCTAAATATGCTTGAAAATCCATGTCAAGTACCTCTTTTTTGTTGAAGGGTCTGTTTAATGTTGTAATCCTATCCTGATCAGTCTCATCCCAAGTCAGCTCTATCTGAAAACAATTTTAAAATAAAGACCGCTTTACACACATCAACACAGAGTACTCTGACATAAATAGATGGATTAAACATTGCTTATTGTCAGTAAACACTTTTACTTGTCCCCCACACCCACCCACAAGCACAGAGAGAAGTCTGCACGCTATTACGTGGAAATAAACAAAACATTTGCCGCCAGCCATTGGCTGAAAGTGATTTTAGGTCCGGGTACACCAGCATGACCTATGCATTTTGTTGTCCCCACCAGGAACCAATAAGTAGCAAGGTCTTATATACCTAACGTAAGTTTACAATGAAAGCAAGTGTTTGATCAGTTGTTACAGTTCAGTACACTTTTGTCACCTTAATACAAAGTTATTAAATAAACTATTGTGGAAATACCTTGGATGTGACCATTGCAGCAGAAGTGAACAACTTTGGCTTGTAAGCAGAGAGGTCCACATCCACGGCAGTGTCTTTTGGTTCATCATCAAACTGCACATTGTCTGGGATGAACCTGCCAAGTAAAACAGAGCACATTAGATAGAACATTCTAAATACTGCACTGTAATGTAATCGTGTATTTTATAAAGGTGTAAATTTGTCTGCAAGCTGTTAAAAGGAAAAATGTGCCCTATTACTTTGATAGAAAATCTTCATTAAGTCATATAAGACGCTGTACAGGAGCTCCTAAGTCCCTGTACAGGAACGCCTATCTGAGTGGAAGTACAGAGGTGTGCTCATACACCTACCCTTTATCCGTGATTTAACGCTCAGCCACTGGCAGCAATTCCCGGACTTTCCTACTTTTTCCTGAACTTAGCATCTTATTCCCATCGTAACAACACACTAAATTGCTTATAGTGTACTGGGCACTTAGGATTGGCGCTTTTTTCGTAAAGGTGTTGGTATAAAATAACTGATTAGGCACTACAACGCATGGTGCCATACACGGAGCGGACCACTGGTGTCAGTCCTCCGTCTTTTGCCTTTATACCCAGGTTAGCGCCCAAGTCGTACATTGCTGCTGTACGCACTGCCACCGCCAGTGTCCAGGCTACTCGTGTATTGTGCTTTTGTTGCACTGGTGGCATGACGCCGCTTAGACGCAAAGTCCATGGGATGCCAAACAGAGCTGTCTGGTGCGACTGGAGGATATGTATATGTGGACAACCCGACAACAATTGACCGACAGGTCAAAATACTGACAAGGTCACAATACAGACATTTGAAATGCCGACATGTCAAAAGGTTGACACAAGTTTTTTATTGTTTTTTGGTGTGTATGTCGACATAGTTTGACATGGACACCGGATAAGTGTACAGCATCCGCTCGCCATGCTTCAGGCACGGTGCCTTGTTGCGCTCGGAACACTGTTATATTCCCCCTCCACGTCCACTGGGATAGTAAAGTATGAACAAGTCGGTTGCAATGAAAAAACTCATGAAAAACTCATGTCGACTTTTTGACCCATCGACATTTTAAATGTCAGTAATTTGACCTTGTCGGTATTTTAAATGTTTGGATTTTGACCACATCCCCTACAGATACCAGTTTGCTTAGACAAAGTAAAGATAAATATATTTAAAAAACAGAAGACTCCCCCTTTGCCAATTTGTTAGAGGAAGAGTACAACACATTTTCTATTTTTATCAGCCACTGAATTTTACACATCACTGTATATAAAGACTAAATACACTAAGCTACTGTAAACACTGACATAATTATGTTAAACCTATCCTAAGGGGACAGTACAATTAAGAGAGAAGCCCGCAATGTATTGCACACATAACCAGCCCCTAAATCTAGGATTTTAGCATGCACACCTTTGGTGCTGCAGACTAAAAAAAAAAAAGGTGTGATTTAGAGGCAACATAGGCGGGATTGGGCTACTGTCATCTCCTATCTGGCCTCCCTGATTAACCACCTCTCTCCACTCCAATCTATCAATGCTGCTGCCCGGCTCATCTTCCTTTCCAAATGTACTAAAGTGCATCCGGAAAGTATTCACTGCGCTTCACTTTTTCCACATTTTTTTTAATTTACAGCCTTATTCCAAAACAGAATAAAAGGAGATTTGTGGTAGACTTACCATTGTTGAATCTCTTTCTGTGAGGTACATTGGTTCCACAGGGAAACATCGGGGGTGTAGAGATGGATCTTGATCCATGCACCAACAGGCTAAAGCTTTAGACTGTCCCAGGATGCATTGGGGCCTCCTCTATAACCCCGCCTCCATGCACTGTGAGCTCAGTTTCGTTAACCAGTCCAATGCAGGGGCAGGTAAAAGAGAAGATAGATGTTAGTCACATAGAACCATGTTCTCACGACAGGAGAAGGGACTAGCGGCTAATGTCATACAAACCCACTGAAGCTAGGTCAGGGTGGGTGCCCTGTGGAACCAATGTACTTCGCAGAAAGTGATTTTAACAATTGTAAGTATACCATAAATATCCTTTTCTGCAGCGTGTACATTGGTTTCCACAGGGAAACATCGGGGATGTCCTAAAGCAGTTCCTCATGGGAGGGGACGCACCGTAGCGGGTATGAGAACTCGGCATCCAAAAGGAAGCATCCTGGGAGGCGGAAGTATCGAAGCCATAGAACCTAATGAACGTGTTCACTGAGGACCACGTAAACGCCTTGCACAATTATTCAGCGGACGCGCCTTGGCGGGTCACCCAAGAAGGTCCAACAGACAGAGTAGAATGGGCTTTGATAGCAGCAGGAGCTGGGAGTGCAGCCTGCGCATATGCTTGTGCAATCACCATTCTAATCCATCTGGCCACGGTTTGCTTATTCGCAGGCCAGCCACGTTTGTGAAAACCAAAAAGTACAAAAAAAAGAGTATCTGACCTCCTGATAGAGGCAGTCCTCTCCATGTATATACGGTTAGCCCGTACCACATCCAAAGACTGCTCTTTGGAGGACAAACCAGAGGAGATAAAAGCCGGAACCACAATCTCCTGGTTAAGGTGAAAAGATGACACCACCTTAGGTAAATAACCCAGGCGAGTTCTAAGAACTGCCCAGTCAGTCACGGTGAAAAATCAGGAAGGGTGGATGACAGGACAAAGCACCTAGGTCTGACACCCTCCTAGCAGAGGCAATAGCCAGTAGGAACAGGACCTTGATCGTAAGCCATTTAAGGTCCACAGACTCAAGAGGTTCAAATGGAGACTCTTGCAGGGCATTCAGGACAACAGACAGATCCCATGGAGCCACAGGAGGGACATGGGGAGGTTGAATCCGTAACACACCCCGAGTGAAAGTATGAACATCAGGAATAGACGCAATTTTTCACTGAAACCACACCAAAAAGGCAGAAATATGAACCTTGAGGGAGGCCAGACGAAGGCCTAAGTCCAGGCCTTGTTGCAGAAAAGCCAGAAGTCTAGAAGTTCTGAATTTGCATGCATCGTAAATCAGCACACCAGGTGAAGTAAGAATGCCAGACCCTATAATAAATCCGTGCAGATGCCGGTTTGCGGGCCTTCAGCATAGTTTGGATAACCGCCTCGGAGAATCCTTTTGCCCTCAGGAATGATGCTTCAAGAGCCACGCCGTCAAAGCCAGTCTGGCCAGGTCCGGGTAGACACAAGGGCCCTTCAAGAGGAGGTCTGGGCATTGAGGAAGTAGAAGAGGTCGCTCTATCGATAGACCCTGCAGGTCTGAGAACCAATGCCTTCTGGGCCAAGCTGGAGCAACTAGAAGTAGAATTCCTCCTTCTTGTTTGAACTTCCGCAGTACCCTGGACAGGAGTGACACTGGACGGAACACGTAGGGCAGCCAAAAGTTCCATGGAATCGCTAGTGCATCCACAAACGCTGCTTGAGGATCCCTGGTTCTTGATCTGAATACCGGAACTTTGTGTTTGTGTCGAGATGCCATCAGGTCTACATCTGGTAGGCCCCACTTGTCCACTAGGAGTCGAAAGACTTCCTGATGAAGATTCCTATCTCTGGCGTGCACGTCCTGACGACTGAGGAAATTCATTTCCCAGTTGAGGACTCCCGGAATGAACGCTGCCGATATTGCTGGCAGATGGTGTTCCGCCCTACAAAGGATTTTTGATACTTCCATCATTGCCATGCAGCTTCGAGTACCTCCTTGATGGATTATGTATGCCACCGTGGTGGCGTTGTCTGACCATACTTGAACAGGCCTGTTCCTTAACAGAGGCAGGGCGAGAGACAAAGCATTGAACACCGCCCGCAATTCCAGAATGTTTTATCGGGAGGAGTGATTCCTCCTTGGTCCACCAACCCTGGAAGGAGTGTTGCTCCAACCCCTCAGGCCATCCCACTTGGAAAGAATTAACCTCTGCAGAGGGCAGGAATGAATTGAGTTTACTCCACCATGTCGAAAGCCGACACCATGAGGCCTAGTACTTGCATCGCCGAATGTATCGACACTCTTGGGCGAGATAGGAAGTACTTGATCCTGTCCTGAAGTTTCAGGACCTTCTCTGGAGACAGAAACAGCCATTGACTGTGTGTGTCCAGAAGTGCCCCCAGGTGCACCATACTCCGAGCAGGGACCAGCGAGGACTTCTTCCAGTTGATAAGCCACCCATGGGCTTGTAGGAAGTTTACCGTCAGGTGGAGATGACTGAGGAGAACATCTTGGGAATTAACCAGAATCAGCAAGTCGTCCAGATATGGCAGGATTCTGACTCCCTGGCGACGGAGATGAGCCGTCATCACGGCCATAACCTTGGTGAAGATCCGAGGGGCCGTTGCTAGACCAAACGGCAGAGCCTAGAATTGATAGTGGAGGCTGCCAATAGCAAACCACAGATATTGCTGATGCGATATGGCAATAGGAATATGCAGGTAAGCATCTTGTATATCCAGGGATACCATATAGTCTCCGGGTTCCACGGCCTGAACAATTGAGCTCAGTGTTTCCATACGGAACTTGGACACTCTCACAAACTTGTTCGGTGACTTGAGGTTGAGTATAGGCTGAAAAGACCCATTGGGTTTAAAGACTAGAAACAGGGTCGAGTAGTATCCTCTGCCTCTCTGAGACAGAGGTACCGGCACAACCACTCCTGTATCCAGGAGGGAACGTACAACCAGTTGTAGAGCTTGCACCTTCAACGGATTCGAAGGGATAACTGTTGTGCAGAACTGGCAAGGGGGACGTCTCTTGAAAGAGACTGCGTACCTGTGAAAGACAACTTCTTGCACCCACGCGTCTGCGTGGTCTTCAACCAGACCTGGGTGAATGGCAGAAGTCAGCCTCCCACCCTGGGGTTCCCTAGGGGGAGAACCGCCTTGTCATGCAGTAGGCTTGTCGTGTTTAGAAGCAGGCTGATGGACGGCCCAGGATTGTTTTGCCTTGGGCTTAGTGGTTTTGGGAGCATGAGATTGTCTCGGGAATGCCTGACCTTTTGCTTTCCCTTGAGGCTGATAGGAGCGTAAAGTGGTACCTTTTGTATTCTGTGCAGAAGGATTAGTATTCAGGAGAAATTCAGTCTTAGCAGCCGCTAAGTCAGTCACAATCTTACTGAGATCTTCCCTAAAATAGGATGTCTCCCTTAAAAGGGAGTACCTCCAAGGTCTTTTTGGAGTCCAGGTCCACCTTCCACGACCTCAACCACAGAATATGGCAAGCCAGGATGGACGTAGTCGATGCCTTGGCCGCCAACACACCTGCCTCAGAGGATGCCTCCTGAATGTAATAGGCGGCGGTGGTGGTAATATGAGAGAGGTATCATCTGGCAGTGTCAGATATATCGAGGCAGCGCTTCCTCTAATACCTGAACCCATGCTTCAATTCCTTTTGCAGCCCAGGAGGCTGCTATAGTGGGTCTATGTACAGCACCTGTAAAGGAGTAAATAGACTTCAGGCAACCCTCCACACGCTTATCTGTCTATTTCTTCAATGAGGTGAAAGTGGTGACAGGCAGAGCAGATGACACAACAACACGGGTGACATGTGAATCCACCGGCGGTGAATTTTCCCTCTTGTTACACAACTCAGGGGGAAAGGATAACGAGCTACTACTTTTTATATAAGGAGAATTTCGGGATCTTGACGTATGTCTACTAAATGGTCAGAATGCGGTAATAATGTTTTAGTTACCTTCTGACGTTTAAACTTATCAAGTTTCTTAGAAACTGTAGTGGAATCCTCATCATCATCATCATCATCATCAGTGATCTGTAGGATCTGCTTAATAGCAACCACTAAAGCAGGGACATCAACCTGAATAGTAGATTCCCCGTCAGAAGCAGCTGTATCAATGTCTGACGGGTCAGTATACTCAGAAGAAAAGATGTTGTCCGCACAAGCCTAAAAACGAACCCAAACAAAAATAACTATAAATCAAAGGACAATCACTAAATAAATGACACTTATACCCCAATTTCATATATCATGCACTTTTGTGCTTTTATGTTAATTGGAGACACTGGGGGGGTGCTCCCTGAGAGTTAAGTTAAACTATTTCACAAAAATATACCAAAGAAAGGTAGACAAGAACTCTCCTAGAATGGGGCACTCAAAGAGTGTTATAATGCGTGTGCAACGGCATAGGATCAAAAATAGAAAGGGGGGGGGGGGGGGGGGAAGAAAGAAAGAAAAACAATATATTAAGACTTAACTTTTATTAAAGATCAAAATTAAAATGTTTTGGAGATTATACTCTCTTCATTTAAAAAGGCGAAATATAGACACAATACATACAATACAACATGTAACAGTTTAAAAGGTACAGGTTGTTTATAAACTCCAACGGGCCTTAGCCCTATCAATAAAGGAGAATCAATTTATGAATGATACTCAATAACGATAATAAGTCAAGACCTCATGGCGTGTTTCGTGGTTCTGCTGCCTCGTATGTGCTACAGCATTGTATACGTGGTGAGAGACCCTTACTCGTGCCAGTCTCTAGAGTCATAGACAGTGCCAGAGCATCCACGGAGAGTGTCTCATTCACTTCTGCTTTTGGTTGATGACACTACGGTCAGTGCAGCCAATGAGAGAGCTACTGACACTCTAGCTCTCTCATTGGCTGCGCTGACCGTAGTGTCATCAACCAAAAGCAGAAGTGAATGAGACACTCTCCGTGGATGCTCTGGCACTGTCTATGACTCTAGAGACTGGCACGAGTAAGGGTCTCTCACCACGTATACAATGCTGTAGCACATACGAGGCAGCAGAACCACGAAACACGCCATGAGGTCTTGACTTATTATCGTTATTGAGTATCATTCATAAATTGATTCTCCTTTATTGATAGGGCTAAGGCCCGTTGGAGTTTATAAACAACCTGTACCTTTTAAACTGTTACATGTTGTATTGTATGTATTGTGTCTATATTTCGCCTTTTTAAATGAAGAGAGTATAATCTCCAAACCATTTTAATTTTGATCTTTAATAAAAGTTGAGTGCCCCATTCTAGGAGAGTTCTTGTCCACCTTTCTTTGGTATATTTTTGTGAAATTGGGTCAGTATACTCCCCATCCTCATCAGAAGAATCTTCTGAGAGATTAGTGGATTGTGAGGAGGAAGTGGCCCGCTTAGACGACCCCTTGACACAAGAGTGACTTGGGGTAGGTTTATGTCTAACCATAGATTGATTCAATTGCTGCAACTGGGTAGACAAATTATCGGCCCAAGGCGTACTAACCATAGGGGCAATACGTGGCTGCAATCGCACAGGAGGTCCCATAGTTGGCGTAAGGCGTGTCACAAGTGTATTGAGCACAGTTGAGAACACCGCCCAAGGTGGCTCTTGATTGGTTACAGGACTGACTAGGAGATGTATGGCACATAGTACACAGATCGTCATACAAAGCTTCCCCCTCAGGCAAATCCCTGGCGCATGCGCTGCATGATACATGAGCGTCCATGGATTTCCCGCCCTTTGTGTTAGACATTTTAGTGAATGTAACCGCAGAACGTATGAGTACAATACAGCCAGAGTACAATACCTGCGAATAAATCCCCTAGTATGTGACAGCGTACACAGCACACAACACCAGCAAATAAATCCGGTATTATGTGAATTCGTGAACTCGTACAATATATTCTGGCACAGGTACACTTGTTCTTAACAAACGCTGTCTTAATATTGACATGTAAAATACTTAAGTGTCTGTAAAATCACGGCGCTGATGTACAGGCGGATTTACAGAGGAGACCTTGCCCTGCAGTTCCAGAGACCAGTCGCAGCTAATCATAGAAGACGGGGCCCAGCGTCTCAGTCAGGAAGTGAGGGAGAGTGTGAGGCAGCTCCAGGGCGGGAAGACCAGCAGTAGATGGCGCCCGGAGCTGGGGGAGGGGCTACAGGGCTTCTCCCCTATGTTGGTCCTCACCACCTGGTACTATGGAGTCTTAATAAAGAGGATATTTATATATCCGACATGTACTCCTATGCCCTGGTGGATATAGTGGGGTCCCTGCTCTGTTACAGTGTCCACGCCAGCATCGCAGTCCGTCTCCTTAGACTGCGACCGGAACGCGATATAATGGCAGGTCACGCCTGGGGGACCCTCTTACCTCCTCCCTTCTGTAGCAGCCATACGAACCAGAAGAGCGCCTGCGGCCGTGTGCCTAGAGCCAGAGCATCTCCGCCACAAGTACCCGGGAACGGAGCCAGCGGGAGTATGCAACGCCGCTGGGGAGGTGACGGAGCCGCAGCACAGAATATCACCCTGACATGAAAGTGCTGCGTCCATTTAAGTCTTCTAAAAGCTTTTTCGGGGCTGCCCAGTGCAGCCCCCCTGTTAAGTGACCTGCTTCTGCAGGCACCAACTTGAAACTGAGCTCACAGTGCCTGGAGGTGGGGTTATAGGGGAGACCCCAATGCATCCTGGGACAGTCTAAAGCTTTAGCCTGTTGGTGCCTGGATCAAGATCCATCTCTACACCCCAATGTTTCCCTGTGGAAACCAATGTACCCCGCTGCAGTAATTATTTTCCCCCCTCAAAATTCTGCACACAATACCTCATAATGACAACGTGAAAGTTTTTGAGATTTCTGCAACTTTTTTAACAATAAAAAAAACTAAGAAATCACATGTACATAAGTATTCACAGCCTTTGCCATGAAGCTCACAATTGAGCTCAGGTGCATCCTGTCTCCACTGATCATCCTTGAGATGTCCCTACAGCTTAATTGGAGTCTACCTGTGGTAAATTCAGTTGATTGGACATGATTTGGAAAGGCACACACCTGTCTATATAGGGTCCCACACTTGACAGCGCATGTCTGAGCACAAATCAAGCATGAAGTCAAAGGAATTCTCTGTAGACCTCCGTATCACTGACCTGGTTTGGGAGTGTTGTGGACTCGGGGCTTCTTCCGATGACCGGGAAGAGGAACCGCCACTGGGTCGTAGTAGAGATGGCCGGATGTAGGTCTTCCTCATGCAGAACTAAGACGGCAGGCGGGAGGCCCAGAGGAATTCTTGTAGGTCTCCTGTAAGACAAGACTTGTAGAAATAATGAAGGCTGGGGTACTGAGATATTGGAGACACTGTGGTATTGAAGGCACTGAGGTACTGGGAGTACAGGGAGTGCTGGGAGACCCTTGGAGGCACGGAGGTGTTTGGAGGCACGGAGGTGCTTGGAGGCACGGAGGTGTTTGGAGACACCGAGGTGTTTGGAGGGACGAGGTGCTTGGAGGCACGAGGTGCTTGGAGACACGGAGGTAACTGGAGGCACGGAGGTGCTTTGAGGCGCGGAGGTGTTTGGAGGCACGGGGTGCTTGGAGGCACGAGGTGCTTGGAGGCACGGAGGTGCTTGGAGGCACGGAGGTAACTGGAGGCACGGAGGTAACTGGAGGCACGGAGGTAACTGGAGGCACGGAGGTGCTTGAGGCGCGGAGGTGCTTGGAGGCACGAGGTGCTTGGAGGCACGAGGTGCTTGGAGGCACGGAGGTGCTTGGAGGCACGGAGGTGCTTGGAGGCACGAGGTGCTTGGAGACACGGAGGTAACTGGAGGCACGGAGGTGCTTGTAGGCACAGGATGCTTGGAAGCACAGGTTGCTTGTAGGCACAGGATGCTTGGAAGCACAGGATGCTTGCAGGGACAGGATGCTTGGAAGCACAGGATGCTTGCAGGGACAGGATGCTTGGAAGCACAGGATGCTTGCAGGGACAGGATGCTTGGAAGCACAGGATGCTTGCAGGGACAGGATGCTTGGAAGCACAGGATGCTTGCAGGGACAGGATGCTTGGAAGCACAGGATGCTTGCAGGGACGAGGGAGCTCTGGATCATAGCTTCCACAGGAGAAACGAAGATACTCAGGCATCGGATCTCTGCCTGGTATCTGATTTTAAATTCCCCGCCCTAGCCTGATTGGCGGAGCAGGCAGGTGACGTCAGACCTGCTCCGCCTCCTTGCCCTTGCTTGTGATGGCGGCGCCCTTGCTTCCGGGAAGCCGCCGGAGAGCAGCGCCGACCCGCCGCTGAAGCCGGAGACTGACAGGGGAAGAGAGGCGCCGGGCAGACCAGGCCACCCGCAGGGACAAGCGCGGTCGCCGCTGCCCGAGGTTCGTGACAGTACCCCCTCCTCCAGGAGTGGCCCCTGGACACTTCCCGGGCTTAGTCGGATGTCTGGAGTGGAAGATCCGAATCAGACGAGGAGCCGTTACTTCAGTAGCCCCAATCCAACTTCTCTCCTCAGGTCCATAACCCTTCCAGTCCACCAAGTACTGTAATTTTTTATGAAGATAACGAGAGTCCAGAATAGCTTTGATTTCAAACTCCGCTCCAGCTTCTGCCACTACGGACGTTGGCCTTGGGAGTGCTGAGTGGAATCGATTCAGTATGAGGGGACGGAGTAGAGAAACATGGAAGGCGTTAGGTATGCGAAGATGGGCAGGCAAACCCAGTTTACAGACCACAGGATTTAAGACTTGTAGCACAGGGTAAGGACCGATGAACCTTGGAGCGAATTTCATGGTGGGCACCTTCAACCGGAGATTCCGTGTGGACAGCCATACCCTGTCCCCAACTTTATATTGAGGTGCGGCTTGCCGTTTCTTATCTGCAAAGAACTTGTACCGAACAGAAACCTGCTTAAGATTAGCATGAACCTTTCTCCAAATTTGTCCAAAGTGTCGTAGAGTGGACGCTACAGCAGGAACCTCTATTATCGGAAGGCTTGGAAATTCCGGAACACGGGGATGGAACCCGTAGTTGACGAAAAATGGTGATTCCCCAGTGGAAGAATGAAACAAATGGTTATGGGCAAACTCCGCCCAAGGCAACAACTCCACCCAGTTGTCCTGTGAAGGAGAGAGATACAACCGAAGAAAAGTCTCTAGATCTTGATTGACTCGTTCCGTTTGTCCATTTGTTTGGGGATGATAAGCCGACGAAAACTTAAGTTTAATGTGTAGAGTTGAACAAAGGGCTTTCCAAAACCTGGCGGTGAACTGTACTCCACGGTCAGAAACAATCTCTTGTGGCAACCCATGCAAACGAAAATGTTCTCGGATAAACAATAGAGCCAGTTTCGGTGCTGTCGGAAGACCAGTCAAGGGCACAAAGTGTGCCATCTTCGAAAAACGGTCAACGATAACCCAAACGGTGTTGCAACCCTTGGAACAGGGCAAGTCAGTGATGAAGTCCATGGAAATGTGAGTCCAGGGTCTCACAGGGATAGGCAGAGGACGAAGTAACCCTGCAGGAGGCAGACGAGGAGATTTATGTTGTGTACATTGGGGACATGAATTAACGCAATCTTGTACATCCTTCCTCATGGTGTTCCACCAGTAAGACCTTTGCAGAAACTTGTACATCTTCTGAGCGCCGGGATGACCGGAAAACTTGGAGTTATGGACCCACCGTAGTATTCCTGGGCGGAATCTAGCTGGTACGGACATTCTTCCAGGAGGAGGAGCTGGAGTAGTTAAAGCAGCAGAGACAGAAACTGGATTCAGAATTAAACCCCGCTCCGGAGGTTCATCCTCGTCTGTGGGAACCTGTGAACGGGAAAGCGCATCTGCTTTAATATTGAGAGTCCCGGCACGGTACTTGATAATGAACGAGAATCGGGAAAAGAAAAGTGCCCATCTCGCCTGGCGAGGATTCAAACATTGTGCGGATTTGATGTACAGTAAATTCTTGTGATCCGTGTAGATGGTAAACACATGTTTAGCCCCTTCTAGAAGATATCTCCATTCTTCCAAGGCAGATTTGATTGCCAAGAGTTCCTGGTCTCCAATAGAGTAATTTCGTTCGGCTGGAGAGAATTTACGAGAGTGGAAGCCACACGGATGTAATTTCTTATCAGAGGAATGCTGGGAGAGGACAGCCCCCACCCCGACTGAAGATGCATCAACTTCTAAGAAGAAGGGTTCCTCGAAATTTGGTTGTTGGAGAACTGGAGCCGTCGTGAAAGCTAACTTTAAGCGAGAAAAAGCTACAATGGCTTCCGGAGGCCACAAACTAGGATTAGAACCCTTTCTCGTCAGGGCAGTAATGGGTGCAACAATGGTGGAGAAACCTTTAATGAATTTCCTGTAGTAGTTCGCAAAGCCCAGGAACCTTTGTATTGCTTTCAGGGAAAGAGGCTGAGTCCAATCACGAATGGCCGACAACTTTTCCGGATCCATGCGAAGCTCCGTCCCCGAGATGACATAACCGAGGAACGGAATAGATGTTACTTCAAAGGTACATTTGGAAAGCTTGGCGTAGAGATGATTCTCTTGTAAACGGTGTAGCACCTCTTTGACTTGAGTCCTGTGTTCGACAAGATTCTTGGAAAAAATCAGTATGTCGTCCAGATATACCACAACGCTCTGATACAGCATATCACGAAAGATTTCGTTGACGAATCCCTGGAAAACCGCGGGAGCATTACTAAGACCAAACGGCATCACCAAGTATTCGTAATGCCCATCTCGGGTATTAAAGGCAGTCTTCCATTCATCCCCCTCTCGGATGCGTATAAGATTATAAGCTCCTCTCAAGTCGAGTTTTGAAAAAATGCGGGCACCACGAACCCTATCAAATAACTCTGTGATTAGTGGCAAGGGGTATTTATTCTTAATAGTAATGTCGTTTAGGCCGCGGTAGTCGATGCATGGTCTCAACCCCCCGTCCTTTTTCTTCACGAAAAAGAAGCCTGCACCAGCAGGGGAGGAAGAGGGGCGAATGAATCCCTTGAGCATATTGGACTTAATATACTCCGACATGGCTTGAGTCTCGGGAAGAGACAGAGGATATGTGCGACCACGAGGTGGCGTCTTCCCTGGGACAAGGTCAATAGGGCAGTCCCAAGGCCTGTGAGGTGGTAACAGGTCAGCAGCTTGTTCCGAAAATACGTCCTTGTACCCTTGATATGCCTCCGGAATGTGCTCTTCATCCGTTTTGGAGGTAACACGGAGCGGACAAACAGGAGTAAGACAATTAGTGTGACAAAAGGAACTCCAGGACAGAATTTGTGACGACTTCCAATCGATGTGGGGGTTATGACTTTTCAGCCAAGGCATTCCAAGAACCAGATCATGGGGCATTTCTGGGATTACCAAGAGTTCCAAATCTTCCTGATGTAGAGCCCCGACCCGCAGCTTAACTGGCCCCGTGCGCCACATTATGAGACCTTTGGAAATTCTAGTCCCGTTGATAGCCGTCAGTGAAATTGGCCGCTCGATAGGCCGTAACTTTAAACCCAAACTTTGGGCACAGAAGGAAGAAACGAAGTTCCCTGCAGCTCCGGAATCCAATAGGGCTTCACAAGACCTGGAGACTGAATTGGAGACTAGAGTTACTGGAAGCAAGCAGTCCGAAGTTGGAGAAGCTTTTGTCGTAACTCCCAGCTTGACTCCTCCGGAACAAGCTAGGTCTGCCCGTTTCCCGGACGGACTTTACAAGATTTAAGAAAATGATCTGCGGCTCCACAGTAAAGGCAGAGTTTACCCTCACGACGACGCTGTCGTTCTTCCGGAGACAGTCGGGAGCGGTTAATTTGCATGGGCTCATCTGAGCTAGGTGAGGCCACCGGCCTAGGAGTAGGATTCCGGAACCTGGAACGATCCGAACGGTTACGTTCTCTTCCACGCTCCTGCATCCGAAGATCCACCTTGACGCAAAGGGAAATCAAATCTTCTAATGGATCCGGCAGATCTCTAGTAACCAGCTCGTCTTTCAGCCGGTCGGAAAGACCGTTCCAGAAGGCAGCTCTCAGGGCATCATTATTCCAGCGTAGTTCGGAAGCAATGGTCTGGAAATGAACCACGTACTGGCCCACGGAACGGGCGCCCTGCCGAACACGGAGCAAATCGGAAGAAGCAGTGGTCATTCTGCCGGGCTCGTCGAAAATCCTTCGAAAGGACGAGATGAAGTTGGTGTAGTTGGAAACCATGGGATCAGATCGTTCCCATAATGGAGACACCCAATCCAAAGCAGAACCTTCCAACAGAGAAATAATATATGCTACCTTGGACCGGTCTGTAGGAAAGTTGTGTGCAAGTAGCTCGAAATGTACCTCGCACTGGTTCAAGAAACCACGACAATTTTTGGGATTCCCATTATAGCGGGACGGAGTAGGCAACTGAAGGCGTGGAGTGACACCGGCCGATGGTTGAACATTGCTGGCAACGGCAACTGGTGCGACTGCTGGAACAGGAGCCGGAATTACTGAGGCCAGAGACGCCTGAATCTGATCCAGACGCCCGGACAACTGCTGGAGGTACTGCATCACCTGACCTTGTGCTGCTTCCTGACTTTGCACTCGAGAAGCCAGGTTCTGGATGGCACTAGAGTCCGTGTTCCGATCCCCCGAGTCCATGAGGCCTGAGTATACTATCACTGACCTGGTTTGGGAGTGTTGTGGACTCGGGGCTTCTTCCGATGACCGGGAAGAGGAACCGCCACTGGGTCGTAGTAGAGATGGCCGGATGTAGGTCTTCCTCATGCAGAACTAAGACGGCAGGCGGGAGGCCCAGAGGAATTCTTGTAGGTCTCCTGTAAGACAAGACTTGTAGAAATAATGAAGGCTGGGGTACTGAGATATTGGAGACACTGTGGTATTGAAGGCACTGAGGTACTGGGAGTACAGGGAGTGCTGGGAGACCCTTGGAGGCACGGAGGTGTTTGGAGGCACGGAGGTGCTTGGAGGCACGGAGGTGTTTGGAGACACCGAGGTGTTTGGAGGGACGAGGTGCTTGGAGGCACGAGGTGCTTGGAGACACGGAGGTAACTGGAGGCACGGAGGTGCTTTGAGGCGCGGAGGTGTTTGGAGGCACGGGGTGCTTGGAGGCACGAGGTGCTTGGAGGCACGGAGGTGCTTGGAGGCACGGAGGTAACTGGAGGCACGGAGGTAACTGGAGGCACGGAGGTAACTGGAGGCACGGAGGTGCTTGAGGCGCGGAGGTGCTTGGAGGCACGAGGTGCTTGGAGGCACGAGGTGCTTGGAGGCACGGAGGTGCTTGGAGGCACGGAGGTGCTTGGAGGCACGAGGTGCTTGGAGACACGGAGGTAACTGGAGGCACGGAGGTGCTTGTAGGCACAGGATGCTTGGAAGCACAGGTTGCTTGTAGGCACAGGATGCTTGGAAGCACAGGATGCTTGCAGGGACAGGATGCTTGGAAGCACAGGATGCTTGCAGGGACAGGATGCTTGGAAGCACAGGATGCTTGCAGGGACAGGATGCTTGGAAGCACAGGATGCTTGCAGGGACAGGATGCTTGGAAGCACAGGATGCTTGCAGGGACAGGATGCTTGGAAGCACAGGATGCTTGCAGGGACGAGGGAGCTCTGGATCATAGCTTCCACAGGAGAAACGAAGATACTCAGGCATCGGATCTCTGCCTGGTATCTGATTTTAAATTCCCCGCCCTAGCCTGATTGGCGGAGCAGGCAGGTGACGTCAGACCTGCTCCGCCTCCTTGCCCTTGCTTGTGATGGCGGCGCCCTTGCTTCCGGGAAGCCGCCGGAGAGCAGCGCCGACCCGCCGCTGAAGCCGGAGACTGACAGGGGAAGAGAGGCGCCGGGCAGACCAGGCCACCCGCAGGGACAAGCGCGGTCGCCGCTGCCCGAGGTTCGTGACACTCCGAGACAGGATTGTCTGGAGGCACAAATCTGGGGAAGGGCACAGAAAAAAAAATCTGCTGCTTTTAAGGTCCCAATGAGCACAGTGGCCTCCATCATCTGTTAATGGGAGAAGTTCGGAACCACCAGGACTCTTCCTAGAGCTGTCCAGCCGTCTAAACTGAGCAATCCGGGGAAAAGGGCCCAAGTCAGGGAGGTGACCAAGAACCCAATGGTCAAAGCTACAGCATTCCCCTGTGGAGAGAGGAGAACCTTCCAGAAGGACAACCATCTCTGCAGCAATCCACCAATCAGGTCGGTATGGTAGAGGGGCCAGACGAAGCCACTCCTTAGTAAAAAGCACACGGCAGCCCGCCTGGAGTTTGCTAAAATGTACCTGAAGGACTCTCAGACCATGAGAAACAAAATTCTCTGGTCTGATGCGACAGATTGAACTCTTTAGCATGAATGCCAGGCATCATGTTTGGAGGAAACCGGGCACCGCTCACCACCAGGCCAATACCTTCCCTACAGTGAAGCATGGTGGTGGCAGCATCATACTGTGGGGATGTTTTTCAGCAGCAGGAACTGGGAGACTAGTCAGGATAGAGGGAAAGATGAATGCAGCAATGTACAGAGACATCCTGGATAGAAACCTGCTCCAGAGGGCTCTTAAGTTTAAACCCCTGCCTATGTGGACACAAGCCTCTCCAAGCCGCTATCATCTCCTCCAGTGCTGGTGAGACTTTGTGCAATCCCGCTGATACGGGCTAGCGTCCAGCAGCCAACGGAGCTTAGAACTACTGGCCGGAGGACCTTTCACGATCCAAGCCGCCTGCACACAACCCACATCAACGGGAGAATTACAGCGCTGGTGCCAGCGGTGGAGCCGCTGAGCACTGTGTGTGACGGGAACGGAGCCCGGCGGGAGACGCGGCAGTTGAAAGCACTGGTGAGATAAGCTATATCTATGTTACAGCGGACATTTAAGCTACTGTGAAATATGATATATTTCCACAAAAACTTTCACTCTTAAATACTTGCACCTAGACGGGGACGCCCGTCAGAAGATAATCAGCTGGTTGATTAGTTTCTGTAAGAGACTTTAACACCGACAGTCACTCTGTTATAAATTCAGCTTGGTTAACATCAGAGACACTTTGGACACATTACATCACAACGCTGTCCCAGCGGGAGGTGAAAAGCATTTATTGATCATATGCATTTCCTCTAGATATGTTTGGGCTGTGAAGTGTTCTATCAGAGTATATAGGAGGCTGAATAATACAGCGTGACTACTGAGCCTTAAAGATTGTGTATTGTGGAGTAAATGATATCACTTATCCAATGCTACATTGTTTCAATTAGAAACTAAACAATTATTTGCCAGTGTAACTATAGTGTTAGCTGTGATAAGCATTACCAATTAATGAGGAGATAGGCTTTGATGTCATGTATAATATGTTGTAGATTTCCAGGTGGATTTTTTATCAAGTGTTTATATTAAACGGTTTATTTTAATAATTAATATAAAAAAAATTTCATAAGTCTTTATTCTGGACAGCGCTTTCAATTTAATCTCTATATCTTGTTTTACTAAATGTATTGGGAGTCAACAACCCAATAGTTGGAGAGCAGCAGTCCTCAATAAGGAGAGGAGTATTAATTAACCTTTTTCTAGCATCTTGAGTTGGGACAGCTGACACACATTTTAGCTTAGCGCTTTTTCCTTTGGAGTTTGAATTGGCTCTTGACCTCAGACTGGGGCGACGGTTCATCTTTCAGCAGGACAACGACTCTAAGCACACAGCCAAGATAGCAAAGGAGTGGCTTCAGGACAACTCTGTGAATGTCCTTGAGTGGCCCAGCCAGAGCCCAGGCTTGAATCCGATTGGACATCTCTGGAGAGATCTGAAGATGGCTGTGCACAGACGCTTCCCATCCAACCTGATGGAGCTTGAGAGGTGCTGCAAAGAGGAATGTCCGAAACTGGCCAAAGATAGGTGTGCCAAGCTTGTGGCATCATATTCAAAAAGACTTGAGGCTGTAATTGCTGCCAAAGGTGCATCAACAAAGTATTGAGCAAAGGCCGTGAATACTTATGTACGTGTGATTTCTTAGTTTATTATTAATAAATTAGCAAAAATCTTTAAAAAAAAAAAAAAAAACTTTTATCACGTTGTCATTATGGGATATTGAGTGTAGAATTTTGAGGGAAAAAATTAATTTATTCCAGTTTGGAATAAGGCTATAACATAACAAAATGTGTAAAAAGTGAAGCGCTGTGAATACTTTACGGATGCATTGTACGTCCACCTCCCCCTCTCTTACATGTCCTACCGTGGCTCCCCTTCCCCTTAAAAGTACAATTCATGCCTCTCACACTAACTTATAAGACCCCCACCCATTCCTCGACCTTTGCTCGCTTTACACTCCTTCTCTGCTCACAAATGCACGCCGCCTCTCCTGCCACCTTATTACCTCCCACTCCTGCATCCAAGATTTCGCACATGTTGCTCCCTATCTCTGAAATTCCCTACCTCTCCCTATCAGACTCTTCACCTCTCTACAAAGCTTCAAATGGGCTCACAAAATCCACTTCATCAATCATAACCCTCTGTTCCATGCTCACTGTCTACCCCATCTGTGTCATCCCTGTGTCAGCCCTTCCCCATTAGAATGTAAGCTCTCACGAGCAGGGCCCTCTCCACTCATATGCTTTCCCTTCTCTTACTTAGACTATCCTCTACTCCACAGGCCTTACAATGGCACCTAGCCCTCTGTTTCTGCCTCGCTGACGCTTATTTCAGTGTCATGTCCCAGTGGCAATGTTTATATACCATGTACTTGTACTACATTGTCTTGTACTGTAAGTCGCTATTTTCTTGTTTTGCTCATTTGTTTACGTACTTTGTTAGGTGCTGCGGATCCATTGTGGTGCCATATAAATACAGGATAATAATAATAATAAGAATAATAAGAAGAATTATTAATTATTATTATTATTACAACAACAACAACAACAACAACAACAACAACAACGCCATTTAGGGGCATGTGCCGGAATTCTAATGCCTTTGCAATAGTGTATCACAGGCATTGCCTGCAATTTTTCCCTAATTGAATGAACTATTATATGTTAACTTTGCACCAAACCTCAAGTACTAATATGTCTTGATAACCCGAAAGGATTTTGACACTGAACATTGTTCACGCAGTTCTCCTGGGTTATGGGTCATTAGGTCGACAATACTTTCGGTCGAGTCATTAGGTCGACCACTATTGGTCGCCATGCATGAGGTGGTAGACATGGTCATTAGCTCAACATGGAAAAAGGTCAAAATTAGTTTTTTTTTACTTTTTTGGTGTAGTATTCTTCTTAAAGTAACAGGGAACCCCAATTAGTGCACCGTGTCCCCTCACATGGCTTGCAAGCTTCGGGCAAGGTGCCTCGCTGCGTTCGGCACAGGTTACTATTCCCAATCGTAGTCCACGTGGATCGTAAAGTATGAAAAAGTTTACAAAATGGGGGGGAAAACATGTGTCGACCTAGTACGTGTCGACCTAATGACCATGTCGACCTAATGACCGTATCCCTTCCCTTGCCCTACCAAGTTGACAATCTCGTTTTTTGTGCCATGGGAAAGGACCATATCTGGGGGCATAAGAAGTCTGCACCGTACCAGACAACAGTAATGAACTGTGGTGCGTAGCCTGTAGTAAAACGTAGTGTTGCCACATATAAGGAATACAGTATCCTGATTTAGCCACAGACATGTTGTTCTATAATTTGGCCAGTATCATAGTTATACGATTAGCGCCATTAACCAGTTCACCAAACAATACATGTAAGCGATGCAGATCTCCCAGTAAAATATTTAAAACAATTTAAGAGCAAGAGAAAAGCATGTAATAAAGAAACATTGTGAGATTTGTGCTTAATAAAGCCTAAAGAAAACTAAAGTCCATAAGTGATTTTGATGTTTTCTATTACTAGCCTTTTGCTTGGCTGTCAGAATAGATCTATACACTACGGTTTTATTGTCACAAATGGTAATGTCATTATCCGCACAGATAATGGCCCTTCAGAATTTTCCAGGAAATTAAATCAGCTAATATACAGGACCATGCATCACAGCTACAGTGCATGAAATTAGCTTTTACTGCTTCTTCTTATTAAACCTCTTCTCAGACCAAGCAATCTGTTAGAGACAGATGTGCCGCAAGACCATGGACTCTTAAGGTGAAAAACTCTCAACTTTAAGCACTTTGGAAGTAAAATGATGTGTAAGTCATTTTTGTGGCTCTTAATAAATAATAATAGACATATATGTTAAGTTATTTATATAGCGTACACATATTCCGTAGCGCTTTACATAGAATATTCAGTCATTTACATCAGTCCCTGCCCCAGTGGAGCTTACAATCTATATTCCCTACCACATGTACACCACACACATTCACTCTAGGGTATATTTTGTTGGGAGCCAGTTATCCTACCAGTATATTTTTTCGATTGTGGGAGGAAACCCACTCAAGCACGGGGAGAATATACAAACTCCACACAGTCAGGGCCATGGTGGGAATCGAACCCATGACCTCAGTTCTGCGAGGCAGTAATAACGGGTGTGGTATTAAAGATAGACAGCGTCTAGTTAGACAATCAATAGAGAGACACCATATGTTAGACATTAGGTCGACAGGGTCAAAAGGTCGACATGAAAATGGTTGACATAAAAAAGGTAGAAACCATGTTTTTTGCATTTTTGTGGATAGTTTTGTCATCTGGGACCCCCAATTGTAGAAAGCCATACCCTCGCGGGGCACGCTGAGCTCGCCACAAGGTTTATAACCAACTCTGTGCCGGCATGGATAGAGAAGGTATGAAAAAAACAAGTTAAAATTTCAAAAAAACTTTTGTCTATCTTTTTTTATGTTGACCTTTTGACCCTGTCGACCTAACGTCTGTCTAACATATGGTGTCTATCTATTGACTGTCTAACTAGACACTGTCTATCTATCAACCGGATACCGTAATAACATATCATAGAGGAGACGTAGGTCTTCTTTCAAGGATAATACCACCCAAAATAGAAAATTTAGGGGTCTATTTACTAAAGCCTTGGATGGAGACAGAGATAAATGTACCAGCCAATCAACTCCTAACTGTCATTTTTCAAACCCAGCCTGTGACATAGCAATTGGGATCTGATTGGCTGGTACTTTATCTCCATGGATTTTACCTCCATCCAAGGCTTAGTAAATAGACCCCATTGTTTTGGGTGGAATATCCACATTAAGGGGGACATTTACTAAGCAGTGATAAGAGCGGAGAAGTGAGCCAGTGGAGAAGATGCCCATGGCAACCAATCAGCACTGAAGTAACATCTACAATTTTCATACCATAAAATGATACAGAGCTGCTGATTGGTTGCTGGGGCAAATTCTCCACTGGCTCATTTCTCCGCTCTTATCACTGCTTAGTAAATGTCCCCCTATACCCCAAAATATACTCAAAGTCCAGGTACTCAAGGAACCTTGACGTCTTCTGTGCACTCACTGCCGTGCTTCTGGCTGCTGAATACTCTACACTGGGTTGTAAGGCGCCTGGATCACAGAATATTAGAAGCCAGAGATACAGTATTACAAACAAAACAAACCCGCTGTGGAAGGTCAGTGGAAGGAATTGCTGGAATTATTTTGTGGTCATCTATAACTTATAGACAATAAACAAAATAACAGGACTCAAAGTTTAAAATAGGCTCTTACTGTGCTTACCTCAGATCCACAAAAGAACAGCTGCTTTCAAACTCCAGCCCGTCACATTCTTCATAGATTTTATTGGCCGTCTCTGGAGTGTCACATTCTACCACAGCATAGAAGTACTTGAGGCGTTTGAATTGGTAGTCACGCAATTTCTCCTTAATAACTCTAAAAAGGAAGAAAAAAACCCCAGAAATATCAGGAAAGGATTGCCTGATCACACTGGGTGCCTGGACCTGGGCGTCCAGCGGCAGATTCCATTTAAAACAGAAAGTTAAAAGAAAATATATTTTAATTGGCAAAATCTCAGCGATGGCAGCCACCAGTGATCCTCATCAATAGCCCCTGCCGTAACATTAGGCTTCAATAAATAGGGGAAAAAAAAAGACGGTAATTAGAGGTTAACCAATATTTTCTTACAAAATTTACTTGAATTGGTTTTACATACAAGTTTTCATACAGATGTGTCCTCATACATATAGGGGGGAATGTAATCGGGTGTGAGAATCAGGAAGAGAGATTTTTTTTGAGAGGAGTTCTTGTTTTTTTTTTAAAGTGGAAATCTATCAATCTAAAAATCAACCTGGTTTTGCCATGTAAATGGCAAAACCAGGAGCTCTCTCACAAAATCTCTTGCCTTCTCATTCTCACACCCTATTACATTTCCCCCATATAGCGTCTGTACGCCATACAGAACAAGATGCCTGCCGTGACTGAGACACCCCAAAGAGGAGTAGCGAACCATTTTTCAATAAAATTCTGCATCTTATATGCATCTCAGGATCAGAGAAAAGCCGCTTAGAATGTACTAGAGATGCTGGGCTGCAAAGTAATCGCACAGGAATTGGTCTCACACTCGTCCGAAGTCACAGATAAAGCACAAAGGAACTGGGCGTGAGGGATAGCCATGGCCAATCTCATCAGAGCTCCTTCTGCACAAATTCAGACTGGGGGGATCATTTCTAAACGAGTTTTAAGAGTCTGTGGTTGTGCTTTAACAGGGAATGATCCTGAAAATAACCACACTATTGAAGGCTGAGATGTGATTAGAACAAAACTTAGGGGCCCATTTACCAACAAGTGATAAAACTCGTTGTGTATGATAAATGGTGCTCTAGCCAATCAACTCCCAACTGTCATTTTTAAAACACACGACAGTCAGGAGCTGATTGGCTGGAGCACCATTTATCATATGCAATGAGTTTTAAAACTAGTTGATAAATGGGCCCCAGTCACACACAGATGTGCAAATGTCACACATTAAATTGATCAGTGTATGCTAGCAATATAGTTTTGTCACTTTCAGTAGATTTTTTTTTGTACAAATTAAACACACAATTTGAGCGAGAATACGCTCAGTGCAGCATAGTCACCCGGGACAAGGCGCACTAAGAGGGACTATTTGAATCCATAGTGTAAAAGGACACGTCTGTATGAATACAATCACTTGGTTACTTGATAGTAAAAGGAGCTGGACGAACATGTGATTTATATCGAAATGGTTGTTTTCCCACATTTAGCACCAAACATTACTTCAAGTACCCAGCAATTGACAGCGAAAGCACATAAATCAATGTATTCAATACGTTCAGCATGTTTACGTTGGCCTGGCACGAAGGCCTGTGGTGTTTTGGTCATGTGCATGTACAACCAGTAAGGGCAGCCAACTTACTGCAACTCTAGAGAGGTCTCCTTTTGGAAAACATAGAAACAAAATATTATTTTAAGTGTAGCAATGACACATTTAATCCCTCTGCCCCCAAATGCGAATTAATGATGTCACGCTGAGCTCTCCATAGACAATTTTAAGTTTGTGAAAAGCTAGCTTATTAGGCCAGCATCACACTGAGTTATAGACTTCTTCAGAAAAGACAGGGATAACCGCCATGTTTGAGCCCCTGCATTACACAGCGTCTCAACCAACTCTAGGATGAAAAATAGTTACAGACACGGATGGACAGAAACATAAAAAATGGTTTATAGCTGGCAAGACAAGTATTACATGAAACACGGTATTAAATCAAACGTCATGACATGTACAAGTAGTTTTCAAAATACAGCAACACTAAGCTTCAAATTTCCAAGTAGGAGACTGTCAGTGACTCCCCACTGGGCTAATTGCTGGGGTACAGCTGCTTTTAGTTAGAACCAGAATCTGTCTCTGGTTTACTGTAGTCTAGAAGCCGTACCCTTGTTCTGCTGCGTCCTCTTCAGAAATGTTTTTCAGCTCCACAGGTCCATGGAGTTCTTCCGCCTTCAGTCTTTCCTTTCCAAACTCCGAGGGGTAAATCTGAGCAATTCATAGGGAATGGTACAGAATATGAAAGAAAGAAGAAAAAAAAAAGAAGAAAAAAAGAAGGTTATTTAAGGGGACTTTATGCAGAGCAATTTGCGTACATTTAAACAACTTAAGTTTGCCATGGACGCAATCACACTGGGGTTAGTTTGCAAAAGCAAGCGTGCTAGTTTATTTGGGGTAACAAACCAGTAAGAGTTTCCATTAAAACCTTATATAAATCCCAGCTATCTGTGGGATTGGGCCTTCCTAATCTTAGGTTCTATTATATGGCTGCTCAGATGTCACATTTGTCTAGCTGGACTACAGGCACAGTGGATCTAACTATGGCAGGTTTCCTGGCCGAGCAGGTGGAGTGCTCCTCCTCTTTTTCTTTTTCCCCTCTTCAATTTTTACTCTCTGGTCGGTCGGTCAGTCACTGGATTTCCTCATCTGCTGCGTCAGGCCCTGCTGATATGGCGCCTTGTTCACATTCTTTATGATTGGTCGGATCGGGATAGCTGTACTCCATTATGATTTAACTCTCCATATTCTGAGATGTATAAATTGTTTACAGATAACATTTGGATTACCCGGGGAGTGTTATCTGTGGGTCAGCTGTATTATGACGGGGTGTTCGGGTCCTTCCAACAGTTGGAGGAGGACTTTGATATCCCTAATACCGCTCTATTTAGTTATTTCCAATTAAGACATGCTGTTATGGCTCAATTCCCTCATGGTGCCCCGGTAATCCCTGATTCCCCTGTCAAAGTGTTGTTACTTAATTTGGGCCAGAAGGGGGAAAATCTCTTCTATATATGCAGCTATTAATGATAGATTTAATCCGGATCACTTACATAGTCTCTGGCTAAAATGGGAATCAGATTTGGGATCTCTGTCCAATGAGCATTGGATACAGATTCTGGGGTCTCTTAAATACACCACTCCTTGCATTAGATTTCGACAGGTGTTTTTTTGCGACCTTCATAGGGTTTATTGTACACCAGTGTCCCTGCAGAGGGCTGGCCTTAGAGATAACTCCCTCTGCCCTAAATGTCAAGTTGACAATACTGGGTTTTGGCACAGGATATGGGACTGCCCTATGATCTCTGTGTTTTGGGAAGGTGTGTAGAAAGATATATTGCTTACTACTCCCTTCCTCCCTTCTATTAATCGGAGAATATGTTTGTTCGGCTTGGACCTCGAGGAGACACACTCAGTTACAATTTATAGGAATGTCCTCTGTCTTACTACCTTGGCTAAGGTAATTATAGCCAGAGTTTGGTTCTCAGTTGATCCCCCCAGTATATATAAATGGAGGGCGTTGGTTAATGAAGTTGCCCGACATGAACGTTATATGTTAAGATACGTGGCTCCATTTCCAAATTTTCTGAAAAATGGGATGGTTGGTGCAACTCCAGATTGGGCAGAAATGAGGGGTTTCTACCAGACCCCCTAAATGTTTGATATGCTGTTGTGTGATTTTCGGGATAATTTGCTAATGTTAACGTGTTACTATTTCCTAATATGGACACTATATGTATATTAGGGTCAGCTTCATGTGGACTTGTTTTACTCTGATACGTAAGAAAGACACCCAGACGCATGTTATTTTTTTGGTAACCTTTTTTTTTTTAATGGCAATTTTATTATTTTATTGTTTTGTTTTTTGTTATCAATGTTGTCGCCTTAGGCGATGCTGTTTTTTGTTTTCATGTTCTGTGTTGTAATCTGAAGTGTCTAATAATAAAATATGACATGATTTAATATTAAAAAAAAAAGCAAGTGTGATACGTTTAATGTGCACCAGTCACTTACACAAAGCAAAGGCGTCTATTATAATGCCTGCGACTTTGCCCCAATTCCTTTGCGACAAAGTACCAAGTGCCTAGTACACTATAAGCAACTTTGTATGCGGTTACGATGCGAATAAGACGCGTCCATATCCTTTGTCGACAAATTAGGCAAACCTAGTCCTACCTAGTTTGTCTGTTTATTGCTGTGCGTTGTTCTGATGATGTGTCGGTTACACATAACACCCTTTACAAACCGCCTGAGGCGGGTCGCACCAAGGAGCCTGACACGGGAGCTCCCACGGAGCGATCCGCCGCCACTGTAAGCAACCCAGCATATTGGCAGGTTGGTGATGTCAACGGTGATGCGGCGGCGCTTGGAGATCACATGATCTCCAAGTGCCGCCCATCCACACACAGTGAACGAGAAACTGGTTGCATCCACCCGGCTCCCGTTCACACCGCAAGGCAAGTCAGCTTGAACACGCATTTAACCCTGCTCGCTACCCAAGTTGGAATACCGGGGTAGCTCTACCCAGTATTTCAACCCTGGTATCTTTCAGACCGCACATGAACACGGGTTATGAGCGTTCATGTGCCAATAACCCGTGTTCATAGCTGGCGGTCTGAAAGAGGTATAACTGTACATATGATATGTTAGTATCACTGTTACTATGTATATTCCCTGTATGACGCTGCAGCAACTATAATATAATAATAGTGCGGGGAATGTTTTCTTGGCTCAGGCCCATTAATACCAAATGAGCAGTGTGTAAATGCCATGTGTAAATCTGACTATTGTTGCTGACCATGTGCATCCTTTAAGGCCACAGTGTACCCATTCTCTAGCGGCTACTTCCAGCACGGTAACATGCCAGTCACAAAGCACACGTCAACTCAGGCTGGTACCACCAACATGACAAAGAGTTCAGTGCACACAAGTGGCTTCCGCAGTCACCAGATCTCAATCCAATAGAGTTCCTAATGGATGTGGAGGAACAGACCTGCAGCTTAAATGTGCAGTCAATCTGTGTGATGCTATTGTGTCCCCATGGCTCAGAATCACTGAGGAATATTTCCAGGCCCTTGCTGAATCCACGCCGCATAGAATACATTCTGTTCTGGGGGCGAAGAACCCAGTGCTAGAAAGATGTATCTAAAAATGTGGCTGGTGAGACTACATCCTATTAGTATCAGATCCAGAAGCTTCCCCACATTACTGTAAAGGCCATGGAAATGCCACTAGGTCACATGCTTTCTGCCTGGAATACATTCAGTTCCCGTCTGAAGAACTGTACACTACAACAGAACACAATAAAATGCATTACCACTTCAAAAAAAGGTTATGCAGCCAGAGGCGAACTACAACAACCAGACTTGGTGAACTATAACAACCAGAGTGCTGTGCCAGTGGTGCAAACTGGAGACATAGCAACCGTTGCCTAGTCTTGCTTTACGGACATACCTTGTATGGAGCAAGACACATTGCAAAGCAACATATTGGTTATTTTATAAGAGTTATTTCATCATCCATATATATTTCCTTCAGTCTAGAACCACTTACCTTCACAGAGAAAACAATCCCCCCTTTAGGTTTAAAGGAGTTTAACAGAGCAAGCAGATCTTTAGCTTTAAGCCTATCCCAGTCCATGTTACAAATGGCCAGTCGTCTGGTTACCTACAGAAGGCAGAAAACACAATGGAGACATAATGTAACATAAATACCAATGATGCATACTCTGTATAAGTGAATGCGACTTTAAACATAAACGTAAAGTGCACCCATAGTCAAAAGACAATGCAGGCAGACATTTTATGGCCTGAACCAAAGAATACAGCTGAACTCCACCAGGAACTAGGCCCACAAAATAGCAGCTTCTAGTGTCTCCAGAGGGCTTTCATACATTTTTAAGGACCAGATTTATCAAGCCCTGAAGAGTGATAAGTAGCACGGTGATAAAGTACTAACCAATTAGCTACCAATTGTCATTTTTCAAACACAGCCTGTAACATGGCAGTTAGGAGCGGATTGGTTGGTACTTTATCACAGTGCTATTTATCACTCTCCAAGGTTTGATAAATGGTGGCCATAATATCTATAAAGCCGTTCTGATCTCTCTGTGTGCATGCATTAAATAATCTGTCTCTGGTCATTTGTGTCACGAACATAAAACTGCTGTATTTGGACCACCTGCTATACCTAAGTTGCTATAGAAACATCTAAATTGGAGCAGTGTGGGAAGTGATAATGTGCAATTATCCCTCTGCGGTGGCTCTTTGTAAGAAGAAAACCTCAGCAACATGATAAAAGGATGCGCGCAAGAGAATAAGAGGGTGGAATTAGATCAGGGAAAAATCATACTAAATCATTCAAAAAGTACCGCAGTGATTTGCACGTTCAGAAGTGTGGGGAAAAATTTGACAAATTTATGAACTCAACTAAAACTGTCATTTTATGGATTTGTTTACTACAATTTTCTTTTTCATGTAGCAAATTAAGAAATAATTATATAAACTAATAGATCGCCTTCTCCTAGCAAAGTTAGCAGATAATCACTTTATACATGAAGGGTCTAATGCAGAGAGTACTACAACAGTTTCCACAGCCTAACATCAGTCTAAAGAGAACAGGCTGCATATATAGGTACCTGCGCAGATTGTGTGACTCTTGGTGAAGGATGGGGGGGTTGGCTAACCTAGGTCTATTACACTAAGGACACATTTACATAGTTACACAGACCAGCACAGAGACACCTGTACTGTACACCTATCTACTCCATGTTACTACTTGTGAATGCTTGAGCCCAGGTGCAATGCCCAATGATGACGGGTATTTGCATGAGTCAACGGTTTGCTATTGGCTGACTGGAAATTCACTTTTGAAGGTGATGGTTGCTTTTGCTTATAATTTGTGCAGATATCACATTTGTGTGCATGTTGTAGCATATTTTTAATGTCAATACACAAGATGGGAGAGTTGTATCGGATAGATTATAAAGATTTGCGTTCGCAGACACATATACACAGTGAAACCATTGACTTGATCCCAGCACAGCGAATAGACCAGCTGATGCCAGCATCCAGCATAGCAGACCAGAGTTGATCAGAGCATCCAGCATAGCGGATCACCGAGTTGATCCCAGCATCCAGCACAGTGGAAATGGTGGGCTCATCGCAGCATACTGCACAGTGTACCACCGAGCTGATCCCAGCATACAGCAGTGTAACACCGAGCTGATCCAAGCATCCAGAACAGCATAGCTGATCCCAGCAGCAGAAATGGGGAGTTGATCCAAGAATCTAGCACAGCAGACCACCAAGCTGACCCCAGCATCCAGCATAGCTGACCACCGAGTTGATCCCAGCATCCAGCACAGCAGAACCGGTGAGTTGATCCAAGCATCCAGCACAGCATACCACCAAGCTGATCCCAGCATCCAGCATAGCGGACCACCGAGTTGATCCCAGCATCCAGCACAGCAGAACCGGTGAGTTGATCCAAGCATACAGCACAGCATACCACCAAGCTGATCCCAGCATCCAGCATAGCTGACCACCGAGTTGATCCCAGCATCCAGCACAGCAGAACCGGTGAGTTGATCCAAGCATCCAGCACAGCATACCACCAAGCTGATCCCAGCATCCAGCATAGCTGACCACCGAGTTGATCCCAGCATCCAGCACAGCAGAACCGGTGAGTTGATCCAAGCATCCAGCACAGCATACCACCAAGCTGATCCCAGCATCCAGCATAGCTGACCACCGAGTTGATCCCAGTATCCAGCACAGCGCACCACAGAGCTGATCCCAACATCCAGCACAGTGGAACCGGTGTGCTTATTCTAACATCTAGTACAACGAGCCGCTGCTTATTGGGGCTAATTGGATAACTCCCTAAGCCCAATATTAAAGAAATAATTCACAAAATACCAACTGAAGAAAAACAAAAAAAAAACCGCAACACAACAATACAAAACCTTTGATAACCAGTAAAATCACAAATTGTTCTTGAAAGCAGATATCACAGAGAAATGAATCCAATTAAAAATGACTTTTTTTTATAATTCATGCTACACTACCAGGCAAAAGTTTTAAAGCACCCCTATTTCCCAGTTTTTATTGAAATGTAGTGCCTTCAAATTCCAGAATGGCCAGCACAGTTTCCAGACATAAACCCCATTGAGGTAGTTTGGGATGAACTGGACAGAAGGGTGAAAGCACAGCAACGTACAAGTGCAGCACATTTCTACAAGTGTTGGGAAGAACATCCGGAACAAGATCTGATTTCTGTTGTAGAAAGAATGCCACAAGTATGTTTGGTGGTTATATCTGCAAAAGGTGGTTACTTTAACGAGTCCAAAATTTAGATTCAATTTTGATAAACAATATGATTCTATGATTTCTGCATCTCCAGTTGGTGATTTGTTCTAGGCTTTAAATATCAGAGTACACGGAGGCATCAAACTGTGTAAATCGCAATAACAAATAATAATAATAATAATAATAATAATAATAATAATAATAGGGAAGTTGACAGGTTGCGATTACTGGTGAAATTTTCAGCTAATAACTATTTTTTTAATATAAAACTCTACAAAGAAACATTAGTTGTAGAAAAGTACTTCACACAAACCCAACATGTCAAAGCCAAAAAGAAGACAAAGACAGTATTTATGCAGCCTGAAGTGTAAATTAATCACATGAATAATCTTGTAACACACAGAGAGAGGGGTCTATTTACTAAGTCTTGGATGGAGATAAAGCACCAGCCAATCAGGATCTAATTGCCATGTTACAGGCTGGGTTTGAAAAATGACAGTTAGGGGCTGATTGGCTGGTACTTTATCTCCATCCGAGGCTCAGTAAATAGACCCCTTAGGCACTTGCTGCAGTGTGGCTGGCAGACAAGCAGGCTGGACTGCCCATCCAGCACTTCTGGCAAATGCCAGATGGGCCGGTCCAGCCACACAGAGAGACCAAGGCTGGCCAAGCACTCTGTTCAGCTGCCCGGCTTAAACCCCTTTTCCACTGCTACAAGAACCCAGGATAATGCTAGGCTAACACGGGTCACGGCTCAGTAGATAGTGTTTAGCCTGGGTCCAGTGACCCGGGAATGCAACCCAGCTAGCTTGCAGGGTTACTCCTGGGAAGGACCTGGTTAAGAGACAGTGTAAATGGGTAACCCGGGTCATCTGACCAGGCTCCCGTTTACAGCACGGGGAGATCCTTATACCTCTTACAAGATATTAACCGTAGGGTGCTAATAATTGTTTAGATGACTGAACACCAATTTTTACTTGGTTTAAAAATAAGAATTTACTTACCGATAATTCTATTTCTCATAGTCCGTAGTGGATGCTGGGGACTCCGAAAGGACCATGGGGAATAGCGGCTTCGCAGGAGACTGGGCACAAAGTAAAAGCTTTAGGACTAGCTGGTGTGCACTGGCTCCTCCCCCTATGACCCTCCTCCAAGCCTCAGTTAGGATACTGTGCCCGGACGAGCGTACACAATAAGGAAGGATTTTGAATCCCGGGTAAGACTCATACCAGCCACACCAATCACACCGTACAACTTGTGATCTGAACCCAGTTAACAGCATGATAACAGAAGGAGCCTCTGAAAAGATGGCTCACAACAACAATAACCCGATTTTTGTAACAATAACTATGTACAAGTAATGCAGACAATCCGCACTTGGGATGGGCGCCCAGCATCCACTACGGACTATGAGAAATAGAATTATCGGTAAGTAAATTCTTATTTTCTCTAACGTCCTAGTGGATGCTGGGGACTCCGAAAGGACCATGGGGATTATACCAAAGCTCCCAAACGGGCGGGAGAGTGCGGATGACTCTGCAGCACCGAATGAGAGAACTCCAGGTCCTCCTCAGCCAGGGTATCAAATTTGTAGAATTTAGCAAACGTGTTTGCCCCTGACCAAGTAGCTGCTCGGCAAAGTTGTAAAGCCGAGACCCCTCGGGCAGCCGCCCAAGATGAGCCCACTTTCCGTGTGGAATGGGCTTTTACAGATTTTGGCTGTGGCAGGCCTGCCACAGAATGTGCAAGCTGAATTGTACTACAAATCCAACGAGCAATCGTCTGCTTAGAAGCAGGAGCACCCAGCTTGCTGGGTGCATACAGGATAAACAGCGAATCAGATTTTCTGACTCCAGCCGTCCTGGAAACATATATTTTCAGGGCCCTGACTACGTCCAGCAACTTGGAATCCTCCAAGTCCCTAGTAGCCGCAGGCACCACAATAGGCTGGTTTAAGTGAAATGCTGAAACCACCTTAGGAAGAAATTGAGGACGAGTCCTCAATTCTGCCCTGTCCGTATGAAAAATTAGGTAAGGGCTTTTATAGGATAAAGCCGCCAATTCTGAGACACGCCTGGCTGAAGCCAGGGCTAACAGCATTACCACTTTCCATGTGAGATATTTTAAGTCCACAGTGGTGAGTGGTTCAAACCAATGTGATTTTAGGAATCCCAAAACTACATTGAGATCCCAAGGTGCCACTGGAGGCACAAAAGGAGGCTGTATATGCAGTACTCCCTTGACAAACGTCTGAAATTCAGGAACAGAAGCCAGTTCTTTTTGGAAGAATATTGACAGGGCCGAAATTTGAACCTTAATGGACCCTAATTTGAGGGCCATAGACAGTCCTGTTTGCAGGAAATGCAGGAAACGACCCAGTTGAAATTCCTCTGTAGGGGCCTTCCTGGCCTCGCACCACGCAACATATTTACGCCAAATACGGTGATAATGTTGTATGGTTACATCCTTCCTGGCTTTGATCAGGGTAGGGATGACTTCATTCGGAATGCCTTTTTCCTTCAGGATCCGGCGTTCAACCGCCATGCCGTCAAACGCAGCCGCGGTAAGTCTTGGAACAGACATGGTCCCTGCTGGAGCAGGTCCTTTCTTAGAGGTAGAGGCCACGGGTCTTCCGTGAGCATCTCTTGAATTTCCGAGTACCAAGTCCTTCTTGGCCAATCCGGAGCCACGAGTATAGTCTTTACTCCTCTCCTTCTTATGATTCTCAGTACTTTTGGTATGAGAGGAAGAGGAGGGAACACATACACTGACTGGTACACCCACGGTGTTACCAGAGCGTCCACAGCTATTGCCTGAGGGTCCCTTGACCTGGCGCAATATCTGTCCAGTTTTTTGTTGAGGCGGGACGCCATCATGTCCACCTTTGGTTTTTCCCAACGGTTCACAATCATGTGGAAGACTTCTGGGTGAAGTCCCCACTCCCCCGGGTGAAGATCGTGTCTGCTGAGGAAGTCTGCTTCCCAGTTGTCCACTCCCGGAATGAACACTGCTGACAGTGCTATCACATGATTCTCCGCCCAGCGAAGAATCCTTGCCACTTCCATCATTGCCCTCCTGCTTCTTGTGCCGCCCTGTCTGTTTACGTGGGCGACTGCCGTGATGTTGTCCGACTGGATCAACACCGGCTGACCCTGAAGCAGAGGTCTTGCCTGACTTAGGGCATTGTAAATGGCCCTTAGTTCCAGGATATTTATGTGAAGTGACGTTTCCATGCTTGACCACAAGCCCTGGAAATTTCTTCCCTGTGTGACTGCTCCCCAGCCTCTCAGGCTGGCATCCGTGGTCACCAGGACCCAATCCTGAATGCCGAATCTGCGGCCCTCTAGGAGATGAGCACTCTGTAACCACCACAGGAGAGACACCCTTGTCCTTGGAGACAGGGTTATCCGCTGATGCATTTGAAGATGCGATCCGGACCATTTGTCCAGCAGATCCCACTGAAAAGTTCTTGCGTGGAATCTGCCGAATGGAATCGCTTCGTAAGAAGCCACCATCTTTCCCAGGACCCTTGTGCATTGATGTACTGACACTTGGCCTGGTCTTAGGAGGTTCCTGACTAGGTCGGATAACTCCTTGGCTTTCTCCTCCGGGAGAAACACCTTTTTCTGTACTGTGTCCAGAATCATCCCTAGGAACAGCAGACGTGTCGTCGGAATCAGCTGCGATTTTGGAATATTTAGAATCCATCCGTGCTGTCGTAGTACTACTTGAGATAGTGCTACTCCGACCTCTAACTGTTCTCTGGACCTTGCCCTTATCAGGAGATCGTCCAAGTAAGGGATAATTAAGACGCCTTTTCTTCGAAGAAGAATCATCATTTCGGCCATTACCTTGGTAAAGACCCGGGGTGCCGTGGACAATCCAAACGGCAGCGTCTGAAACGGATAGTGACAGTTCTGTACCACAAACCTGAGGTACCCTTGGTGAGAAGGGCAAATTGGGACATGGAGGTAAGCATCCTTGATGTCCAGAGACACCATATAGTCCCCTTCTTCCAGGTTCGCTATCACTGCTCTGAGTGACTCCATCTTGAACTTGAACCTTTTTATGTAAGTGTTCAAGGATTTCAGATTTAAAATGGGTCTCACCGAGCCGTCCGGCTTCGGTACCACAAACAGCGTGGAATAATACCCCTTTCCCTGTTGTAGGAGGGGTACCTTGATTATCACCTGCTGGGAATACAGCTTGTGAATGGCTTCCAATACCGCCTCCCTGTCGGGGGGAGACGTTGGTAAAGCAGACTTCAGGAACCGGCGAGGGGGAGACGTCTCGAATTCCAATTTGTACCCCTGAGATACTACCTGCAGGATCCAGGGGTCCACTTGCGAGTGTGCCCACTGCGCGCTGAAATTCTCGAGACGGGCCCCCACCTTGCCTGAGTCCGCTTGTAAGGCCCCAGCGTCATGCTGAGGACTTGGCAGAAGCGGGGGAGGGCTTCTGTTCGTGGGAAGAGGCTGTTTGCTGCAGTCTTTTTCCCCTTCCTCTGCCCCGGGGCAGATATGAGTGGCCCTTTTGCCCGCTTGCCCTTATGGGGACGAAAGGACTGAGCCTGAAAAGACGGTATCTTTTTCTGCTGCGAGGTGACTTGGGGTAAAAAGGTGGATTTTCCAGCCGTTGCAGTGGCCACCAGGTCCGATAGACCGACCCCAAATAACTCCTCCCCTTTATACGGCAATACTTCCATATGCCGTTTGGAATCCGCATCCCGTGACCACTGTCGCGTCCATAATCCTCTTCTGGCAGAAATGGACATCGCACTTACTCTTGATGCCAGAGTGCAAATATCCCTCTGTGCATCTCGCATATATAGAAATGCATCCTTTAAATGCTCTATAGTCAATAATATATTGTCCCTGTCCAGGGTATCAATATTTTCAGTCAGGGAATCCGACCAAGCCACCCCAGCACTGCACATCCAGGCTGAGGCGATTGCTGGTCGCAGTATAATACCAGTATGTGTGTATATACTTTTAAGGATATTTTCCAGCTTCCTATCAGCTGGTTCCTTGAGGGCGGCCGTATCAGGGGACGGTAACGCCACTTGTTTTGATAAGCGTGTGAGCGCCTTATCTACGCTAGGGGGTGTTTCCCAACGCGCCCTAACCTCTGGCGGGAAAGGGTATAATGCCAATAATTTTTTAGAAATTAGCAGTTTTTTATCGGGGGAAACCCACGCTTCATCACACACCTCATTTAATTCATCTGATTCAGGAAAAACTACGGGTAGTTTTTTCACACCCCACATAATACCCTTTTTTGTGGTACTTGTAGTATCAGAAATGTTCAAAACCTCCTTCATTGCCGTGATCATGTAACGTGTGGCCCTACTGGAAAATACGTTTGTTTCCTCACCGTCGACACTGGAGTCAGTGTCCGTGTCAGTGTCTGTATCGACATGAGGTAACGGGCGTTTTATAGCCCCCGACGGTGTTTGAGACGCCTGTACAGGTATCAACTGATTTGCCGGCTGTCTCATGTCGTCAACAGTCTTTTGTAAAGTGCCGACACTATCACGTAATTCTTTCCATAAGACCATCCAGTCAGGTGTCGACTCCCTAGGGGGTGACATCACTAACACAGGCAATTGCTCCGCCTCCACACCATTTTCCTCCTCATACATGTCGACACAGCGTACCGACACACAGCACACACACAGGGAATGCTCTGATAGAGGACAGGACCCCACTAGCCCTTTGGGGAGACAGAGGGAGAGTTTGCCAGCACACACCAGAGCGCTATATATATATATATAGGGATAACCTTATATAAGTGTTTTTCCCTAATATAGCTGCTGTATATATTAATATGCAAATTTAGTGCCCCCCCTCTCTTGTTTTACCCTGTTTCTGTTGTGCAGGACTGCAGGGGAGAGTCAGGGAGCCTTCCTCCAACGGAGCTGTGAGGAAAAAATGGCGCTTGTGTGCTGAGGAGATAGGCTCCGCCCCTTTTTCGGCGGCCTTTCTCCCGCTTTTTTGTGGAAAACTGGCAGGGGTTAAATACATCCATATAGCCCAGGAGCTATATGTGATGTATTTTTTGCCATTTAAGGTATTTTCATTGCGTCCCAGGGCCCCCCCCCCCCAGCGCCCTGCACCCTCAGTGACCGAAGTGTGAAGTGTGCTGAGAGCAATGGCGCACAGCTGCGGTGCTGTGCGCTACCTTATTGAAGACAGGACGTCTTCTGCCGCCGATTTCCGGACCTCTTCACTCTTCTGGCTCTGTAAGGGGGCCGGCGGCGCGGCTTCGGGACCCATCCATGGCTGGGCCTGTGATCGTCCCTCTGGAGCTAATGTCCAGTAGCCTAAGAAGCCCAATCCACTCTGCACGCAGGTGAGTTCGCTTCTTCTCCCCTTAGTCCCTCGATGCAGTGAGCCTGTTGCCAGCAGGTCTCACTGAAAATAAAAAAACCTATTTAAACTTTTACTCTAAGCAGCTCAGGAGAGCCACCTAGATTGCACACTTCTCGTTCGGGCACAAAATCTTAACTGAGGCTTGGAGGAGGGTCATAGGGGGAGGAGCCAGTGCACACCAGCTAGTCCTAAAGCTTTTACTTTGTGCCCAGTCTCCTGCGGAGCCGCTATTCCCCATGGTCCTTTCGGAGTCCCCAGCATCCACTAGGGCGTTAGAGAAATTACCATAGATTACACTGCAGCAATCTCCAGAAACCCTCTGTATAGGTTCCCAAACACATTATAAACCAGCAACAAAAGAAGGGATCAAGCATATGTATCAATTATACCTGTGGATGTATTAAAAAATTATTTTAATAAACCTGAATTATAAAACACAAACATTCAGACAATTCTTATAAAAATAGCATATGCTGACTCCTGGAGACACACTGCTTAGTAATTATATTAAGTAACCGTTTCAATCAACATTGATTGCAACAACTTAGATAGTTGTTACTAAGTAGTTGTTTATATCTCAGTCCGTGGAGTTTGTATTTATCCCTCTGGGTCTTTTCTTAAATGCTTTAAGCAAGATTCCAGGACTGCGTGTCCATGTGTGGTTTGGAGGAGGACACATTAGTTCCATCTGGGACAGATGAAGGCCAATTATACCTAATAGGGACTACTGGCTGGGAAACGCCGTTTTTAATTTAATATAAAAGTTCCACTGCAGTTGTCACTTATATACTCACTGCACCCGGTCCGTACATCCAAAATCTCCCACATTTACTTATTCAGTAACAGCAATTAACAGTGTCCTCTCTCCCTCAGCAGCATGTGAGCTGGTGCTGTCGTATACTTAGAAGTAATGTCCCGAGCGTCCTCGGGTGCCGAAGTTGGATGTACACTTGTATCCGCGGCTTGCTCCATGATTGCATGGGCTGGAATGGTGCTTTTTGTCCCGAATAGACGGAGAATGGAGTCATACCTATTGAAAATGTCACAGGACGTGATGAAACGTGTTTAGGACTCCACGTTGAGATCGGACAAGAACCGGGACAAAATACTCCTGAACCGCGGAGCACCAGTCCAGCCCGTGCAATCACGGAGCAAGCCGCGGCTAACATAAGCGGCTACAAGTCTAGATCTATCTTCGAGGACACTCGGAACATTACTCCCAAGCATACGACAGCACCAGCTTGCATGCTTTAGGATTGTATTCTATTAATGTGAGTGCTGGACACATGTGGATTGTATAGCAGAGCAAATACTGTAAGATTCCCTAATGCCAAACTTACCTGGTCCCCACGTGGGGCATCTTTGTCCATTTCCCTCCAGGCATGTTCAATCTCAGGATCTTTTCCGGATATGTCAACTATGTCCTCATCAGCCTCTTCATCTTCATCCTCAGAGCTTGTTTCAATGTTTCCTTTACCGCGAGCAAGATCAGGACCACTGTCGCTATCTTCCTCTTCACCAGAAACTTTATCTTCCTCAGACTCTCCCGAGTTCTCACTTTGAGTCTCATCCTCCTCACTTTCTTCATCGCTGCCCTCCTCTTCCAGGCTCATGTCAGTTCCTTCAGAAGCTTCCTCTTCAGAATCGATCTCGTCATTGCTGTCCTCTTCACTCTCATCTTCAACGCCTGGAAGATTAGTGAACATTATAGTTACTAAGCAGCTCCTTAAGTCTACAGCAATTTCTCTAACCCCAACACTTTTTAATTAGTAATGCGTTTCAAGAACAGGGAGATGTATCAAACCTTAGAGAGATAAGTGACCTAGTTCATGTTTGTACACACAAGCCTACGCAGCTGCCAATTATCAGCCTACGGAGTTACTAATCATCAAGTGACGATGCCGCACAGAAAATAAGCTAGATGCCCACTGGAGCCAACGCAAAGTAATCAGCAACTGCTTACACATAGGCAGCAACAACGCAATAAGGAACATCAACTCAAAGTGAGCCTATAGTCACGCAACTGGCCACAGCAATAGTAGCAATGCTGGCACCATGATTCTCTGTGTACATGTTCGCAGCTGAAGGCAGATACACGCCCTAAAAATGTCGCCCACATTTTGCCGGCACCCCGTTACCACTCCCCCCACAGTACCTTCCTGTCAATAACGCCGCGCACGTGCAATGCGATCGAGGCACATGCACAGTCTGCCAATAATCGCTCAGTTACATGAACATCGGCATTGCATGCTAACATGAATTAGGCCCAAAGTCCCAACCAATCATTTCATAGGCTGTGTTTGAAAAAAAGAAAAGAAAAGCTGATTAGTTGGTACTTTATCTCTCTCCAAGGTTTGATACATCTGCCCCTCCAGGCTCTAAGATACAGTTTGGGTTGATCTCTAATTTGAGAACACACATGGTGGCTAAACTGGTCAGAACTAACTAGCCAACAGTCAGACCAGTAGCTCAATTGTCAGGAGACTCCAATAATGCAGATAGGGGTGTCCCTGCACCAAGAGCAATTAGTGGTCCCCCGGCGGACCCAATTTTCTCACATAAATGATTAAAATCCGCACGGGTTGCAGAAATCCTCTGTGTGTTTGGTGGTCAGTGGGGCCTACATTCTGCAGCATTTGGCCCAATCTGTGGAGAAAATGGCTGCTTAAGGAGCAGAAACTGTAGGTCTACAAGCTCATAGTGTCCACCTATAATAAATATATAAGTATGTGTGAACGCAAGTCATCAGCTAAGAATGCAGACTAAACACAAGAGGCACTGTATCAATATATACCCAAAACCTATTCACTTTCCTTTTCTTGGATAAAATCACAACTTGTCTGCCATACACCTGGACGTGTCTGCCATACACCCTACGCTACTACAAGCAAGTCTAAAAAACATTTCTATAGAAAAATCTCAATGGCTGGGATGTAAAGAAGTGAGTTCTTCGGCAGCCATGCGGGATGCCGGCCGAACTTAGACTTTTTTTAAATGGGCAATCATATACAAGGCCAGTAGTCATGAACATAAGTGGAAGATTCCCTTAAGATACCTGACTCTTCTTCAGATTCGTCTTGTGCCATCACCTCTACAGGTTTTTTATTCGCTTTTAGAGGGATGTTGGTGGCTGGTTTCTGTTTCGTCATCTTCAGACATTCACCCTTTCCCAGTTTTATTTCCTTGGGTAGTTTCCTCCCTTTCACCTTTAGATTTTCGTTATCATTACTGTCATTTGTCTCATCAGGCGACCGAGTTTTTTTTTCTTCCTTCTGTTTAGTTTTAAATATCTCGTTGGACTCTGGTTCAACTTTTTTCTTCAATTTTGCTTTTTGTTTCGTTTTTTTGGTCTGTAAAGCCGTTTCTCTATTGGCTGACGCACCATCGTCGGAATCAGATAGATCATAGAAACGCTTCAAGTCCTCAGCTGTATTGCGGTTAATCGTCCGTCCCCGCTTATCCACTGTGTGTTTCAGACTAAACTTCTTGTCGTGGAACATTGCATGAAAACGCTTATCAATTTTAATTTTCTTGTCCTTTTCGGGCATTTCCCAAAATCTGGGATCCTTTGTGACCCGGCTAAATCGCTGGTCAGAGGAGAGTCCTTCTTTCGACGCCATCTTCAGGGATTTTAATAAAACACACAGTTGCAGAAAAAAATAATCCAATCTAGTTCAGAACCTTAAATGAAAAACAGAGGAAAAATGCATAAGCTTAGTGTATGATAAAGCTCCAAATACACAGGAGCATTCACAAAGAAAACAGGCAACTGATCTAGTTATTTCCAGCTCCCCAGAGATTCCTGCGACTATAATTTCATGGTATATTGCATGTAGTGCAAGAGTGCTAACATGTCTGGCCAAGGCAAGCAAGAAGATACCGACCAACATCTGTACAGCAGCCCTGCTCATACAGTGCTTGGTCTGGTTGCTCAACCTATCGATTCATATCATATTTAGCCAAACCTAATAATCCAGACATCTGTCGCTTTGGCAAAGCATCCAGATTTGATGGAGCTACATTAGCACATTGGAAGAATGAAAGATCAGCAAGATGTGATCTTCTTCCAACAGCACCCACCATCCATCCTGATATATATGGGATGGCCACCCACCAGATATACATTAGGAGACTTTATTTGCGCCATGCTTGTGGTGATTTGCAGCCACAAAGTCACCAACCAAATCAGTGCACACTTCAGTGTTAAATGGAGAGTTTATAGAGGTATAGCTGCACGTGCCTTTCAGTCACACAGTGGAATCATTGCATACATGTTGGGGCATATTCATTCAGATTGTATTTTATTTGTAAATATGTGTGTGTGTGTGTGTGTGTGTGTGTGTGTGTGTGTGTGTGTGTGTGTGTGTGTGTGTGTGTGTGTGTGACTTGATAGACCTGCGAGTGGCAGGAATTACAATAAAATATTGGATGGTACATAAAATCAAACAGGTGCCAAAGTTTCATTGTTTAAGTGATTCTGGGCTAGCACTTAACCAATCAAGGATTCAGCAGGGGGTGGGGGGGGAGAGAATCAGGCAATGTGTTGCAATCATCACCACAATGCTCAGCTGCACACATATGTCACTTACAGTAGTGACAGCATAGCAAGTTTCCCTGCACACTCCTATGGGGTCAGAGGGAAAACTTGTGATACTGATGGATGCTATGTGACATGCCAGAACAGCAGATCGTGTTCCGCTGGCTGAACTGAATTCCCCTAGGTTACAAGAAGTTTTATCAAAGAACACAAGGAGAACACCTTGCGGAGAACCTTTCAAATTATCATTTAAAATTACCATTTATCAAAGTATATAAAATATAATAGAAACAGATTAGCTGCTATATAGATAACAGCGGCTCCACCTGCCCTCTATAGGTTTGATACATCTCCCCCCTATTGCTACTCTGAATTAAAGAGTGGCACAATCCGCAGCACCTTGCTCATCACACTACCCCTACTGTATGCAGAGAAGCATGGGAAGGTGTAAGCAGTAGGTCCCATGCTGAGTGCATACCTCCCAACATTACCCTCTCCAGGAGGGACAGAATGCTCTGTTCTTGGACTTCCCTCCTAATTTATAAGTGCCAGCACCTGAGGTGAAACACCTTTCTTATCCATTAACCTGTTCAAAACAGGTTCCAGTAATCATAAATTTAGAGAAAAGTCCAGGAGCAGAGCATTGTGTCCCTCCTGGAAAGGGTCACGTTGGGAGATATGTGAGTGCAAAACAAACTTAACCAAGACTAGACACACCGGTTGCTGTTTAACTACAAGACGCAGCAAACCCTGCCACGTACACCCCTACAGCCTGCCCAACAACTCTAAATACCCGCTGCGTGTGTACAATCCTCCTGGCGCTGGGAACCTCTTCCGCCAGCTTCCCCTCTTCTTACCACGTGTTTCCTACCCACAATACCCTTTAACACGGCTACGGCGCCCGCCTGCAGTCAGTTTTCACTAGCGCGTTTCCATGTCCTGCGCTGGTGCCCTTGGCTGGGAGTGTTAGTAGCGTCGTTTTGCCCAATATGGGGAGCTGAGTGAGTGTACGCCGGAGAGAGCTCCCTGCATGCTGCGTCCGGGGGCTGCAGATCCCCGGTGCATGCTGTGTATTTCCTCCTATACGTACAAGAGTTACTGAGCCTTCAACCTGTGCCCTTATCATGTGCTCCCCATGCAGGTGGCAGGTGTGTGCTGACTCACTTTGTGCTGCTGTGTGGGCTTAGCTGGTAATTTCTGTTGCTGATTTGGCATAGTTGGTTGGCAATGGCAGTCCTTGCCATGGCTACCAGTGCCTGGGGTTTGGCCCTGTGCAGGAAGTGTTCCCTCCTGGTCTACAGAGGTGGGCAGAGGGTGCTTGGCACCAGTGGGTGGCACAGTTCTAATGCCACACTTGCTACTGGAATAGTACCCCAGCACTGTGTGCCCCTGAGAGCAGCATCCTCCTCCAGAACAGAGAGTCTGTTCAATGTGTTTGACAGGAGCATGAAAAGGAAGCAGAAGAAGTGGGCAACATCTCAGGCCAATGCCCAGCAGTATGACTACCTACAGGAGGAGGTGAGTGGCACAGCTGCACTCTTTCCTGTGGCTCCCTCTGGGCCTGATTCTGAGTCTGGTGCCTGCTTGCTAGTTTATGGTAATGCGAGAATCCGCCCTTATACACTAAAAATCCGGAATGTAGTAATTATCCTGGCGCTCGGATCCCAGCGGTCAGCATACTGATGCCGGGATCCTGACCACCAGAATTCCAGCAGGGGGCCAAGGTCTATTCCCACTCGTGGGGGTCTACAACACCCATGGAGTGGGAATAGAACCAGTGGCAAGCGCAGCGAGTCACCGAGCCCGCAAGGGACTTCGTTGCACTACCCACTCCTGTCGGCATTCTGGCGATCCCGGTTGCTGGTCAAGAAATCCCAAACCAAAAATCCATGACTGCATGTGTTTGCAATTCACACCCACTGTTCTTGCATCTGCAGTTGCAGTGCTCATCAATATCAGCACTTCTACCCAGCCCATGCTGGGTTGAAATGGAAATGAAAGTGTTAAAACGAAACTTTAGAAGAAAATATTTTTGCTGGACTGCACTAATTGCCAAGTAGTGCTCGTTAGATGGAAGTGTTGCTCTACCTATGTTGGGGTGCTCATGCAGCCCCCTCTTATTAGTATGTCTGTGAAAATCCCCCTCTTGTAATGCCTGCCATTTGTGCAAAGCAGCTGCACATTATGTTGGAGGAACATAATTATCTTTTAGTGATCAAGTGAGGATGTATTATGCAGCACTATTTTATTGTTTATACAATAAATTGTATACTATTTTATTGTGTATCCCATATCCAAATATTCCGAAATACGAAATATTCCGAAATACAGAATTTTTTGAGTGAGAATGAGATAGTGAAACCTTGGTTTTCTGATGGCTTAATGTACAAAAACTTTGTTTAATACACAAAGTTATTACAAATATTGTGTTAATGACCTGCAGGCTGTGTGTATAAGGTGTATATGAAACATAAATTAATTGTGTGAATGTACACACACTTTGTTTAATGCACACAGTTATTAAAAATATTGGCTAAAAGTACCTTCAGGCTGTGTGTATAAGGTGTATATGAAACATAAATGCATTCTGTGCTTAGACTTAGGTCCCATCGCCATGATAACTCATTATGGTATGCAATTATTCCAAAATACGGAAAAATCCGATTTCTCTGGCTGGGTCCACAGGATTATCCACAGGATAACATTGGGATATTGTCGAGCGACAGCGAAAATGGCACCAACACGGTCACGAGCTTTCTGGCCTCCCAGGATGCATTGGGGCCTCCACTATATAGTCCCGCCCACTGACTCAGTCAGATCAGTTTTTTGCTTGGTGCGGCAGGAAGCCGCATGGTCACAGGGCTGCTGTGAAAGCAGCCTCAAGTTTTCATTACTTTATTTTTATAGACTTACTGTTTTTGTTTGAGCGACTTCTCTTAACAGCGTCTTAAACGTGTATTAGAAAGAGTCGCTCCAACAACTCCCCACCGGGTCGCAACAACGCTTACCTTCGCGGTACAGTGCTGTCTCGACGGGCGTCTGTGTCGGATGTTCTAGCAGGTCCAGCAGACGTTACCAGGCTGTGGCCGGAGCATGGGGAGACAGTGAGTATATGGACTTCCTCTTACTAGAGGGGTCAGGACACAGCTACGCTGATTTGGTGGAGACTACAAACAGCGTGTTGATGCGCCGAACATCTCGAGTGTGACAGCGCTACGCTCCGGGGATCATAGGCGCCAGGACTAGGTGAGGCCGCGATCCTGGGAGTTTAAGTCAACAGGGGGTTTCAGACGCTCTCCTGGCCGTCCCTCCTCCGAGTTCATGGCCAGTTCCCGCGGGTCTCTCGTTTCATGAACTGAATGACCTCACTTCCGGCTCAGACGCTACCACGAGGGTACTCGGTCGCAGCTTAGACGCTGCGGTTGTGTACACTGGATATAAACCCGCCCAGACCGAGTCGCAGGCCTTTAGTGTCTGCATGCACGTGGAGTCGCTCAGCGTCCGTGTCCGTTGGTGAGCGTCCGTGTCCGTTATCAGTTACCAAGAGCGGCAGTGTACACCAGTAGCGTCTGAATCCACTCAGCGTCTTTCGAGCGTCTTTGCTTGGATATGGAAGTGTGTTGAGTCTCCCTGTATCCCGCTCCCTGGAGGCAGGGTATACAGTACTAAAAATTCCTTCTACTTCTTAGTGTGCACTGTTAATTTTTAGTACCTATTGCATATGAGACCTGTATATTACTGTGTTTTCTGCATGTTATGTTGAAAAAGAACCAGTTAAACAGAAGTACAAATTTCCTACTTATGTATAAGTTATTATGGAGGTTGTATTCTCATATGACAATGTCTAATGCTTTAACATGTGACTGACTGCTAGTATGTGTGCTGACTTTTCTGTGTAATGTCAGTCCTGTTCTGACCCTCAAATCAGGTGCACTGTGGTCAGATTGATTTCACCTCTATATACTGATTATAGGGTGTGGTTCAGTCACAAAATTGTGTAGTCAATATCAGAAAAAATGTCTGTGAGCGGCAAAAGTGATGAGGAGAATTTGTCAAGCACTCCTACAGCCCTAACATGCTTATCTTGTAAGTCAGGGGTAATTGATATGATTCAATTGGTCACTTATGAGGGTTTGTGTGCAAACTGTTTCGCTTTTCAGCGAAGTAAAAAACAGGAGTTAGTTCAACCTCCAGTAGAGCCACCATGGAATATGTTCGCAAAGACTGTCTTCAATAGCGGACAGGTTAGCTCCAGTAGCACCACCTCAGGGGTTAGGTTACACTATGAACCCATACATGCAGCTCCCTTCCTATGGTTTGGTTCCAGTAGCCTCTACAAGCAACCAAGGGGTAGGTAAGACTAAGACAGATACGTCTGTATGGCAGACTACACAAGAGGATACATCGGATGATGATGCGGAAACAATAGATTCAACTCCGTATGATGATCAGTCGCAGAGCTTTAGTTCAGATGATGTAGCTGAACTCATTAATGCAGTAAAGGCTGTGCTTTCTCTGGAAGAACCAGCCAAGACAGCGTTAAAAGCAAAAGCACCTGTATTCAAACGAACAAAGTCAGTGAAAGCTGAATTTCCAGCGTCAGAGGAGTTGACGGAAATGATGGATGAGTCTTGGGCAGCGCCCGGTAAAAAGTATAAGATTCCTAGGAGATGGATTCTTATTATCCATTTCCTGCTGGAGATTGTTCGAAGAGAGAAGTTCCTCCAAAAGTAGATGCACATGTTCTGCGACTCGTGCATAAATCTGCTTTACCACTGTCATCTACCTCATTGAATGATGTCACAGACAGGAGGGTAGAGAGCCTATTGAAAAATATTTTTTCTCTTGTGGGTGCAGTGGTAAGACCTGCTATGGCTTCGGCCTGGGTAGCAAAGGCAATGGGCGAATGGATAGAGGAACTAGAGAATGACATCCCCTCTCCTACTAGGGAGCAAGAGGATCGTCTTTGCCGTTTAAGACAATCTGCCCAGTATTTAGAAGAAGCAGCCATTGATGTAGGCACTGTTGCTTCTAAAGCTTCAGCCCTGGCAGTAGTCGCTCGCAGAGTAGTCTGGCTACGGACCTGGAAGGCAGATGCGGAGTCCAAGAAGGAATTGGAAGCATTGCCTTTCATGGGTAATATATTATTTGGAAAACCTTTATCGGATATCCTAGAGTCAGAGGCTGAATCGAAGAAGGTCAGATTTCCGGCTACATACAACCCTAAGTCCAAGGGTTTAAAATTTCGCTCATTTCGCTGGCAAAGCAAAGCGAAAGGTAAAGAGGAGCCTAAACAACCCCAGTTTAAATCCAGGGGTAAGAAGCAGTGGGCTAGCAAAAAGCCAGCTTCCAAACCTGAACAAAAGCCCTCAGCCTGAAGAGACGGGCCTCCGCCTGGAGGATTCCAGGGTTGGGGGCCGACTCCTGCAATTTGCATACACATGGCAACAGTCAACAACAGATGCCTGGGTGCAGAAGGTAGTATCTCAGGGGTATGGGTTCCCATTCAGGAGGCAGCCTCCTCAAAGATTTTTTTGCACCAGCCCGTCTCGTATAGAGTCGAAGGCCAATGCCCTGCAAGAAGCAGTCCAAAAATTACTGCAGTCAGGTGTGATTGTCCCAGTACCTCCATCACAAAAGGGACAGGGGTATTACTCCAATCTGTTTCTAATCCAGAAACCAAATGGGTCATATCGACCAATTCTAAATCTGAAGATGTTGAACAATTACATATGGATCCCGAAGTTCCACATGGAGACGTTACACTCCATAATGTTGGCTATGGAATCGGGAGACTATATGGTATCTCTGGATGTGCGGGATGCTTACCTACATGTGCCTATAGCACTATCACATCAGTGTTACCTCAGGTTTGCCATCCTCAAGGAACACTTCCAGTTCCAAGCTCTGCCCTTCGGGCTAGCTACAGCACCCAGGGTGTTTACCAAGATCATGGTGGTTATGGCAGCTTGTCTGCGCAAACAAGGGATAAAGATATTCCCATACCTAGACGACCTATTAATCTTAGCACAGTCGCAAGATTTACTGTTGAGCCATCTCCAACAGACGATAGTTTGTTTACAGAGACACGGGTGGCTCATAAATTGGGAGAAGTCGTCCCTGAATCCATCACAGCGGATGGTTCATTTGGGAGCCATATTGGATTCAGACCTACAGAGAGTTCTCTTACCAGAGAAGAAAATAGTCAAGGTGCAGGTCATGGCTCAGGAAGCGTTGCAAGCCCAGACAATGTCAGTCCATGCAGCAATGCGACTGTTGGGTCTGATGGTATCAACGTTCGACATGGTGGAATATGTGCAATTCCACTCCAGACCATTGCAGCATCTCATTTTGACAAAATGGAACGGAAATAAGCAGATGATAAAGATTCCAGTAAATGTAAAAAGGTCTCTAGCATGGTGGCTACAGACAGACCATTTAAACAAGGGGAGACCCTTTTGGATAAAAGAGTGGCAAGTCCTGACGACAGATGCCAGCCTGCAAGGTTGGGGGGCGGTACTCGGAAGCCTATGGTTCCAGGGAAAATGGACCGCAAGGGAAAGTCGCCTGCCGATAAATCTGTTAGAAATAAGAGCCATTTACTTGGCCCTAGTTCAGGCAAAGGACAATCTACAAGGAAGACCAGTCCAGATCCGCTCAGACAATGCGACGGCAGTAGCATACCTAAATCATCAAGGAGGGACTCACAGCAAGAGTCTGATGGAGGAAGTAACTCCCATTCTAAAGTGGGCAGAACTCCATCTCCCAGCATTGTCAGCAGTATTTGTCCCGGGTGTACTAAATTGGGAAGCAGATTTTCTCAGTCGGCACACCATTCAGGAAACCGAATGGGCACTACACCCAGAAGTGTTTCAGACACTGGTGAACAGATGGGGTCTACCGGAGATAGACCTTATGGCGTCTCGTCTAAACAACAAAGTTCCGAGGTACGGATCAAGAACAAGGGACCCAGGAGCAGTCCTGGTAGACGCACTGTCAGTAGAATGGAGGTTTCAGCTGGCATATCTGTTCCCTCCAATATCTCTGTTACCCAGAGTAGTGAGAAAGATAAAACAGGCAAAAGGAGCAATCATTCTAATAGCTCCAGCTTGGCCAAGAAGGCATTGGTACACAAGGCATTGGTACACAGATCTGTGGAGAATGTCCGTGGAAGCACCGATACTGCTCCCTCAACGTCCAGATCTGTTAATGCAGGGTCCTTGTTGTCACAGTCATCTGGATCGCCTGTCTTTGACGGCGTGGCTGTTGAAACCTCTATCTTAGAGGCTAAAGGATTTTCAAAGCAAGTAATCCAAACCATGCTTAGAGCAAGAAAGCCTTCTTCGGCCCGTGTATATCATAGAATATGGCAAGCCTATATTCATTGGTGTTCTGGAAAAAATTACAATCCAAGAGCCTTTAAAGTAGCTAGAATTTTGGATTTTCTGCAGGCAGGATTGGATAAGGGGTTGAAGGTTGCTTCCTTGAGGGTGCAAGTCTCAGCGTTGACTGTATGGTTTCAGCAGAAGATTGCTGACCTACAGGATGTACGTACTTTTTTCCAAGGAGTAGTACATATTCAACCTCCATTTGTTCCTCCTGCAGCTCCCTGGGATTTGAATTTAGTTCTTAAATTTCTCCAGGGTCCTTTGTTTGAACCACTTGAGAGAGCAGATCTTAAGTGGTTATCGGTTAAAGTTCTTTTTTTACTGGCAATGGCGTCAGCCAGAAGAGTGTCAGATTTAGGAGCATTATCATGTAAGTCTCCTTTCCTAAGTTTTTTTCCAGACAGAGCAGTTCTCAGAACGAGATCTAGTGATCTTCCAAAGGTGGTGTCAAAGTTTCACCTGAATGAAGAGATTGTAGTCCCAGCTTTTCAGGTATCGGGACTATCTGCGGGAGAAGCGTCACTGGACGTGGTCCGGTCTTTAAAAATCTACATAGATCGTACTAGTGCCATCAGGAAAACAGATTCCCTCTTCATCCTCTACGGATTCCATAGGAGAGGTTGGCCTGCTAGTAAACAGACGCTGGCGAGATGGCTCCGAATGGTAATATCTGAAGCTTATTCTCATGCAGATCTCCCTATTCCGGCTAATGTCTCTGCACACTCTACACGTAAGGTAGGTCCTTCTTGGGCAGCACAACAGGGTGCATCAGCAGAACAGATATGTAAGGCAGCCACATGGTCTTCCATAAACACATTCATCAGACATTATGCCTTGGATACTTTTGCCTCTCATGACGCAGACTTCGGGCGAAAGGTCCTCCTGTGCAATCAGGAGCGTCCCCACCACTAAAATGGCTTTGGGAATCCCAATGTTATCCTGTGGATAATCCTGTGGACCCAGCCAGAGAAATGAACGTTATGGTAAGAACTTACCGTTGATAACGTGATTTCTCTTATGTCCACAGGTATCCACAGGGATCCCACCCGGACGCATCTGATTTGAGGATCTAGACAAACACTAAAAACCTCTTCCTTCTTGTATGGAAGGGTGTGCATGTGTGTTCTTATCGCCTGTACAGGTCTCTACCTAATGTTCCTGCCTATAATCGCTGTGGAAAGAACTGATCTGACTGAGTCAGTGGGCGGGACTATATAGTGGAGGCCCCAATGCATCCTGGGAGGCCAGAAAGCTCGTGACCGTGTTGGTGCCATTTTCGCTGTCGCTCGACAATATCCCAATGTTATCCTGTGGATACCTGTGGACATAAGAGAAATCACGTTATCAACGGTAAGTTCTTACCATAACGTTCATATCCAAAATACTTCTGGTCCCAAGCATTTTGGATATAGGATACTCAACCTGTAATTTATTTATATATTGGCTAGCTACTTATTATGCATCACTTTACAAAGAAAATGTAGACGTATTAGTCCTGTCCCAGCGGAGTTTGCAATCTATATTGCATGTAACACAAACATACACTAGGGCAGTGGGTCCCAAACTTTTTTCAATCACCGCCCCCTAGAGAATCAGAATTTTTTTTCACAGCACCATTAGGCCCTGTACATTCCCTGGACTCTGCTTTGTCCAACCTCTTGTGTAATAAATTCACATTTGCATTTAAAACATTCCACATATCCAACCAGTCAGGTGTCGGCGTTGCCGACGGAGACACCACACTCATTTGCTCTACCTCCTCCCTAGAAGAGCCTTCCGCTTCAGACATGCCGACACAAGCGTACCTACACCCCACACACTCGGGGAAATCTCTAATCTGGAGACAGTTCCCCCACAAGGCCCTTAGGAGAGACAGAGAGAGAGTATGCCAGCACACACCCAGCGCCAATGACTTTGGAAAAAATTCCCAAATAGATATAGCGCTTTTTTTTTTTTTTTTCTTGCGTCAAATTATGTGCCCCCTTCTTTAAAACCCTCTGTCACCGTGTTCAGCAGGGGAGAGTCCGGGGAGCCAGTTTCTCAGCGTGTGCTGTGGAGAAAATGGTGCTGGTTAGTGCTGAGGGATCAAGCTCCGCCCCCTCAGCGGCGGGCTTCGGTCCCGCTCGAATCCATTCAAAAACTGGCGGGGGATATCCATATACAGCCCACAGAGCCAATATATCTATTTTTACCAGTCCTAGAGGTGTAAATTGCTGCCCAGGGCGCCCGCCCTGCACCCATCAGTGCCTGCCGTGTGGGTTCTGTGTGGAACAATGGCGCGCAGCGTTACCTCAGTGAAGATCTGAAGTCTTCTGCAGCCTCTGAAGTCTTCTTATACTCACCCGGCTTCTATCTTCCGGCTCTGTGAGGAGGACGGCGACGCGGCTCCGGGACGAACGGCGAGGAGAGACCTGCTTTCCGACTCCCTCTGGAGCTAATGGTGTCCAGTAGCCTAAGAAGCAGAGCCTAGCATTTAAGTAGGTCTGCTTCTCTCTCCTCAGTCTCTCGATGCAGGGAGCCTGTTGCCAGCAGGCTCCCTGAAAATAAAAAAACCTAACAAAATTCTTTCTTTCAGGAAACTCAGGAGAGCTCCCTGTAGTGCACCCAGTCTCCTCTGGGCACAGTATCAAACTGAGGTCTGGAGGAGGGGCATAGAGGGAGGAGCCAGTCCACACCCATATCTAAAGTTCTTTTTAGTGCCCATGTCTCCTGCGGAGCCCGTCTATTCCCCATGGTCCTTACGGAGTCCCCAGCATCCTCTAGGACGTAAGAGAAAACGACATTTCTACACATGCGTATGCCCCGCAATGCGCACGCGCGATGTACGGGTAAAAAGCTCTTTGTGGTTGTGCTCAGGTTCTAGCACAGTTTTCCTTCGCACTGGCGGCTGCAAGAAGATTGACAGTAAGGGGGCGTTACTGGGTGTCAACTGACCGTTTTCAGGGAGTGTTTGCAAAAACAAAGGCTTGTCTGAAAAAACGCAGGCGTGGCTGGGCGGGTGTATGACGTCAAATCCGGACACGAAATAGGCTGAAGTGATCGCAAGCGCTGAGTAGGTTCAGAGCTACTCTGAAACTACACAAACTGTTTTTGTAGAGCTCGGCTGCACATGCGTTCGCACTTCTGCTAAGCTAAAATACACTCCCCAGTGGGCGGCGGCATAGCGTTTGCATGGCTGCTAAAACTAGCTAGCGAGCAATCAACTCGGATTGACCCCCAGTGTGTAACCAGCCTTAGTTATGTGGTGAGGGTCAGGATTTGCTTTTGTTTGTCCACATCTTATATGATAGGCAAAACCAGTGCCTGTGGTAACCAATCACATCAACCATAAATAATTTAAATTGGTCCAGGACCACCAACCCAAGTGTGGAAGGGAACTGCAGAATCAGTGGGGAGAACATATACACTCCACACAATGCAATGATGGTCTGATAATACAAAAAAACTAATTACATTTACATTCTATAACAGGTAAAGATATAGGGAACACTTGAAACATAGCAGAATAAAAATTCTAGCTCTTGGTATGAAAAGTGTGTGCAGCTACTTCAAGAGGATGTGGTTTCGTGGCCAGCGCACGGGATCCCTGTGGTCAGCATACCGACGCCGGGGGATGCATTGAGGGGATCTAATAAGCAGCCATCATTAATATAACTACATCCCAAACAACACCTGCCAGTATAATTTAATTCTGGAAACTGCTGCATTGCATAAAGGGCAGTGATCCAAAGAAATAGAACCCCAGTATTGTACTAATATGGCTGGATAATATGCCCCCACCACCACCCTGAAAGGTGGAAATCCCTTTATTGGGCCACTTTTACAGCCAACATTATTATACACTTAGGGGTCTATTCATGAAGCAGTGGAAAGAGTGGAGAAGTGAACCAGTGGAGAAGTTGCCCATGGCAACCAGTCAGCATTGAATTAATATCTATAATTTGTATACTATACAATTTTAAGGAGCAGCTGATTGGCCGCCATGGGCAACTTCTCCACAGGCTCACTTCTCCACTCTTTCCACTGCTTCATGAATAGACCCCTAAGTGTATAATTCAATTAGGAGTGAGGATGGGGGGGGGGGGGTTTGCCATTGCAGTAGAGTTGAAACAGCTGTAACGGCAGCTAAACCTGCCCCCTTGTGCCCTGAACTTGCCTCAAACTCATGGGGTTTTGTAATCATCCGTATAGGTCTGTGTACAAAAATCCAGTAGTCCTGCACTACCTTAAGTGTGGTGTATAGCAGCACTTAATAGCGGGTTCAACTTTGTCGCGCCTAATTGAATCGACCAGTATGTTAAAAATTTGGGAAGAGCAGGTTTAATGTAACCGCCAGGTACTGGGTGTGTATGTACTCCATCTTGGAAAATTCCCAATACCACTTTGTATTTTTCCTTCCTTATCCTTCAAGGTAATTGTCAATTCCTTTCTTATAGGTAGGAGGCCGAATCGCAGACCGTGTGTTTGATGTAGCGAGGTGAGTAACAAAGCTTATATTACTCTGGTATAGCACATGCTGTAAATATACGCAAATTAATGTTTGAGTCATCTTAACAAAGAGCTGCCTTAAGTGTACCTGTCATCTAAGGGCAGTAGTAAATGGGCCACCATCATTTTGAGGGCAGAATCCAGTTCGCCATGGTTTCCGAATTATTCAGCTATTGTCTTTAATAAACAATTTAAGGGCCTGATTTGCTGCAGTAATATATGCGACCCCACTCCATATAAGAAAACATTACTGATTTGTACACTGCATTTTAGAGGTGTTCCATACACAATTGTGTCAGGTGTTTGGGGACAGCTTCTGATTCATGTTTGGTTAGATCCAGGCAGGTATTCGGTTATTTTATATTTTATGATTTATTTTTTGTACAAGTACAACCTGCAACTAAAACTGTCTGATGTCAGTTGCAGCTGCTGTATGCTGCTGTGTGGCCAAGTAGACTGCAGTCCTGCTGTCTGATGTTATTACATGTAGTACAGCCGGCACTGCCTGTAGAAGGAAGAAAGATTGCTCCTTTAACATTTCACATGTATTGAAATTTCACTGTGTGATCCCTTTTTATTTTAACTTATTAATACTGTATTTGTAAGCTGCGATGCCCAGCGGCATTTGCTATAGATGCTAAGAGGTAAATTTACTAAAGGCTGATTTTAATCGATTTTAAATCCTCCTAAATCGATGTTGTGTTTCAGAAGCTAAAACCCACATTTGCTAAAAAAAAAAAACTATTTTTTTTTTCATATCGATTTTTAAATTGTAGTAAATGTGTGATTTAGCCTCTGAAACACAACATTGATTTAGATTGATTTTATTTCAATTAGAATTGACCTTTAGTAAATTTAAACCTTTAACGTCTATGTTTAATGACTCTGAGCACCACAGCTCACAAATAATTAAGTGATCTCTAGGTTGGTCTCTGCATCAGGACAGTCTGTCAGGATGCACAGTTACTGATTGATGCTGTATACGTGTCTAGTTAAAAAAAGGAACAATGTTCTGCTAAACTTCAAAAGAACATTTCTCTGACGTCCTAAGTGGATGCTGGGACTCCGTAAGGACCATGGGGATTAGCGGCTCCGCAGGAGACTGGGCACAACTAAAGAAAGCTTTAGAACTACCTGGTGTGCACTGGCTCCTCCCACTAAGACCCTCCTCCAGACCTCAGTTAGATTCTTGTGCCCGGCTGAGCTGGATGCACACTAGGGGCTCTCCTGAGCTCCTAGAAAGAAAGTATATTTAGGTTTTTTATTTTACAGTGAGATCTGCTGGCAACAGACTCACTGCAGCGAGGGACTAAGGGGAGAAGAAGCGAACCTACCTAACAGGTGGTAGTTTGGGCTTCTTAGGCTACTGGACACCATTAGCTCCAGAGGGATCGACCGCAGGACCCGACCTTGGTGTTCGTTCCCGGAGCCGCGCCGCCGTCCCCCTTACAGAGCCAGAAGCATGAAGAGTCCGGAAAATCCGCGGCAGAAGACTTCAGTCTTCACCAAGGTAGCGCACAGCACTGCAGCTGTGCGCCATTGCTCCTCATGTACACCTCACACTCCGGTCACTGATGGGTGCAGGGCGCTGGGGGGGGCGCCCTGAGGGCAATATATGACACCTTGGCTGGCAAATCTACATCATATATAGTCCTAGAGGCTATATAGATGTAAAATTACCCCTGCCAGTATTCCAGAAAAAGCGGGAGAAAGTCAGTTGAAAAAGGGGCAGGGCTTCTCCCTCAGCACACTGGCGCCATTTTCTCTTCACAGTGCAGCTGGAAGACAGCTCCCCAGGCTCTCCCCTGTAGTTTTCAGGCTCAAAGGGTTAAAAAGAGAGGGGGGGCACTAAATTTAGGAGCAATATATGTATACAAGCAGCTATTTGGGGAAAAATCACTCAGTTATAGTGTTAATCCCTGCATTATATAGCGCTCTGGTGTGTGCTGGCATACTCTCTCTCTGTCTCCCCAAAGGACTTTGTGGGGTCCTGTCCTCAGTCAGAGCATTCCCTGTGTGTGTGCGGTGTGTCGGTACGGCTGTGTCGACATGTTGGATGTGGAAGGTTACGCGGAGGCGGAGCAGAGGCCGATAAATGGGATGTCGCCCCCTGTGGGGCCGATACCAGAGTGGATGGATAGGTGGAAGGTATTAACCGACAGTGTCAACTCCTTACATAAAAGGCTGGATGACGTAACAGCTGTGGGACAGCCGGCTTCTCAGCCCGCGCCTGCCCAGGCGTCTCAAAGGCCATCAGGGGCTCAAAAAACGCCCGTTACCTCAGATGGCAGACACAGATGTCGACACGGAGTCTGACTCCAGTGGCGACGAGGTTGAGACATATACACAATCCACTAGGAACATCCGTTACATGATCTTGGCAATGAAAAATGTGTTACGCATTTTCTGACATGAACCCAAGTACCACATAAAAGGGGTTTTATTTTTGGGGAGAAAAAGCAGCCAGTGTTTTGTTCCCCCATCAGATGAATGAATGAAGTGTGTAAAGAAGCGTGGTTTCCCCTGATAAGAAACTGGTAATTTCTAAAAAGTTACTGATGGCGTACCCTTTCCCGCCAGAGGATAGGTCACGTTGGGAGATATCCCTTAGGGTGGATAAGGCGCTCACACGTTTGTCAAAAGGTGGCACTGCCGTCTTAGGATACGGCCACCTTGAAGGAACCTGCTGATAAAAAGCAGGAGGCGATCCTGAAGTCTGTATTTACACACTCGGGTTATATACTGAGACCTGCAATTGCCTCAGCATAAATAGGGCTGCTGCAGCGTGGTCTGATACCCTGTCAGATAATATTAATACGCTAAGACAGGGATAATATTTTGCTAACATTGAGCATATTTAAGACGTTGTCTTATATATAAGGATGCACAGAGGGATATTTGCTGGCTGGCATCCAGAATTAATGCAATGTCCATTCTGCCAGGAGGGTATTAGAAACCCGGCAGTGGACAGGTGATGCTGCCTGTAAAAGGCACATGGAGATTCTGCCTTATAAGGGTGAGGAATTGTTTGGGGATGGTCTCTGGGACCTCGTATCCACAGCAACAGCTGGGAAGAAATTTTTTTACCTCAGGTTTCCTCACAGCCTAAGAAAGCACCGTATTTTCAGGTACAGTCCTTTCGGCTTCAGAAAAGCAAGCGGGTCAAAGGCGCTTCCTTTCTGCACAGAGACAAGGGAAGAAGGAAAAAAGCTGCACCAGCAGCCAGTTCCCAGGATCAAAAAAATCTTCCCCCGCTTCCTCTGAGTCCACTGCATGATGCTGGGGCTCCACAGGTGGAGACAGGTGCGGTAGGGGCGCGTCTCGGGAACTTCAGGGACCAGTGGGCTTGCCCACAGGTGGATCTCTAGGTTCTGCAAATAGTATCACAGGGATACAGGCTGGAGTTCGAGGCGACTCCCCCTCACCGTTACCTCACATCAGCCTTGCCGGCTGCCCTCGGAGAAAGGTAGTACTGGGGGCAATTCACAAGCTGTATTTCCAGCAGGTGAAAGCAAGGTACCCCTCCTTCAACAAGGCCGGGGTTACTATTCCAAAATGTTGTGGTACCGAAACCAGACTGTTCGGTGAGACCCATTCTAAAATTGAAAGCCTTGAACACTTATATACGAAGGTTCAAGTTCAAAATGGAATCGCTCAGGGCGATTATTGCAAGCCTGGAGAATTTCATGGTATCACTGGACATCAAGGATGATTACCTGCATGTCCCTATTTACCCTCTTCACCAGGAGTACCTCAATATTGTGGTACAGGATTGTCATTACCAATTCCAGATGTTGCCGTTGGTCTGTCCCCGGCACCGAGGTATTTACCAAGGTAATGGCCGAAATAATTATCCCGTACTTGGACGATCTCCTTATAAAGGCGAGGTCCAGGGAGCAGTTGTTCGTCGGAGTAGCACTATCTCGGGAAGTGCTACAACAGCACGGCTGGATTCTGAATATTCCAAAGTCGCAGCTGGTTCCTACGCCGCGTCTACTGTTCCTGGGTATGGTTCTGGACACAGAACAGGATAAAAAGAGTTTCTCCCGGAGGAGAAGTCCAAGGAGTTGTTGTCTCTAGACAGAGACCTCCTAATACGTATACAGGTGTCTGTGCATCAATGCACGCGAGCCCTGGGAAAGATGGTAGCTTCTTACGAAGAAATTCCATTTGCCAGGTCCCATGCAAGGATTTTCCAGTGGGATCTGTTGGACAAGTGGTCCGGGTCGCATCTTCAGATGCATCGGCGGATAACCCTGTCTCCAAGGGTCAGGGTGTCGCTGTTGTGGTGGCTGCAGAGTGCTCATCTTCTAGGGGGCCGCAGATTCGGCATACAGGACTGGGTCCTGGTGACCACGGATGCCAGCCTTCGAGGCTGGGGGGCAGTCACACAGGGAAGAAACTTCCAAGGCTATGGTAAAGTCAGGAGACTTCCCTACACTTAAATATTCTGGAACTGAGGGCCATTTACAATGCGCTAAGTCAGGCTAGACCCCTGCTTCAACACCGGCCGGTGCTGATCCAGTCAGACAACATCACGGCGGTCGCTCATGTAAACCGACAGGGCGGCACAAGAAGCAGGATGGCGATGGCAGAAGCCACAAGGATTCTCCGATGGGCGGAAAATCATGTGTTAGCACTGTCAGCAGTGTTCATTCCCGGAGTGGACAACTAAGAAACCTCCACCCGGGAGAGTGGGGACTTCATCCAGAAGTCTTCCAAATGATTGTACACCGTTGGGAAAGGCCACAGGTGGACATGATGGTGTCCCGCCTCAACTAAAAGTTACAAAGATATTGCGCCAGGTCAAGGACCCTCAGGCGATAGCTGTGGACGCTCTGGTAACACCGTGGGTGTACCAGTCGGTGTATGTGTTCCCTTCTCTGCCTCTCTTACCCAGGGTAATGAGAATAATAATAAGAAGGAGAGGAGTAAGAACTATACTCATTGTCGGGTTGGCCAAGAAGAGCTTGGTACCCAGAACTCCAAGAAATGATCTCAGAGGACCCATGGCCTCTGCCGCTCAGACAGGACCTGCTGCAGCAAGGGGCCTGTCTGTTCCAAGACGTACCGCGGCTGCGTTGACGGCATGGCGGTTGAACGCCGGATCCTGAAGGAAAAGGGAATTCCGGAGGAAGTTATCCCTACGCTATTTGAAGCTAGGAAAGAAGTGAACGCAAACCATTATCACCGCATATGGCGGAAATATGTTGCGTACTGTGAGGCCAGGAAGGCCCCAAAGGAGAAATTTCAGCTAGGTCGATTTCTGCACTTCCTACAGTCAGAGGTGACTATGGGCCTAAAATTGAGTTCCATTAAGGTCCAGATTTCGGCTCTATCGATTTTCTTCCAAAATTGAACTGGCTTCACTGCCTGAAGTTCAGACTTTTGTTAAGGGAGTGCTGCATAGTCAGCCCCCGTTTGTGCCTCCAGTGGCACCGTGGGATCTCAACGTGGTGTTGGATTTCCTGAAGTCGCATTGGGTTGAGCCACTTAAATCCGTGGAGCTATAATACCTCACGTGGAAAGTGGTCATTCTGTGGGCCTTGGCGTCGGCCAGGCGTGTATCAGAATTGGCGGCTTTGTCATACAAAAGCCCTTATCTGTATTTTATATGGATAAGGCGGAATTGAGGACTCGTTCCCAATTCCTTCCTAAGGTGGTATAATTTTTTAATGTGAACCAACCTATTGTGGTGCCTGCGGCTACTTGGGACTTGGAGGATTCCAAGTTACTGGATGTAGTCAGGGCCCTGAAAAGTATATGTTTCCAGGACAGCTGGATTCAGGAAAACTGACTCGCTATTTCTCCTGTATGCACCCAACAAGCTGGGTGCTCCTGCTTCTAAGCAGACGATTGCTCGCTGGATCTGTAGCACGATTCAACTTGCACATTCTGCGGCTGGACTGCCGCACCCTTATTCTGTAAAAGCCCATTCCACGAGAAAAGTGGGCTCTTCTTGGGCGGCTGCCCGAGGGGTCTCGGCTTTACAACTTTGCCGAGCTGTTACTTGGTCGGGTTAAAACATTTTTGTAAGAGTCTACAAGTTTGATACCCTGGCTGAGGAGGACCTAGAGTTTGCTCATTCGGTGCTGCAGAGTCATCCGCACTCTCCCGCCCGTTTGGGAGCTTTGGTATAATCCCCACTTAGGACGTCAGAGAAAATAAGATTTTACTCACCGGTAAATCTATTTCTCGTAGTCTGTAGTGGATGCTGGGCGCCCATCCCAAGTGCGGATTGTCTGCAATACTTGTTTATAGTTATTGCCTAACTAAAGGGTTATTGTTATGAGCCATCTGTTGAGAGGCTCAGTTATATTTCATACTGTTAACTGGGTATAGTATCACGAGTTATACGGTGTGATTGGTGTGGCTGGTATGAGTCTTACCCGGGATTCAAAATCCTTCCTTATTGTGTCAGCTCTTCCGGGCACAGTATCGTAACTGAGGTCTGGAGGAGGGTCTTAGTGGGAGGAGCCAGTGCACACCAGGTAGTCCTAAAGCTTTCTTTAGTTGTGCCCAGTCTCCTGCGGAGCCGCTAATCCCCATGGTCCTTACGGAGTCCCAGCATCCACTACGGACTACGAGAAATAGATTTACCGGTAAGTAAAATCTTATTATTAGCTACCGTACTAATTTCTCCTGATTCATTAAAACATTATATAATTACACATGAAAGATTGTTTAAAAAAAACAAAAAATTGAGTATCCCTCATCCAAAATGCTTGGGACCAGAAGTACTTTGGATATCAGATTTTTCTGTTTTTTGGAATAATTGCATACCATAATGAGATATCATGGTGATGGGACCCAAGTCTAAGCACACAATTCATTTATGTTTCATATACACCTTATACACACAGACTGAAGGTCATTTAATACAATATTTTAATAACTGTGTATTAAACAAAGTTTGTGTACATTGAGCCATCAGAAAACAAAGCTTTCACTATTTCACTTTCACTCAAAAAATTCAGTATTTCGGAATATTCCATATTTCGGAATATTTGGATATGGGATACTCAACCTGTAATAATTTTTACAGAATTTGAGATTTTTTATATATGAACTTCCGTATCTGAGGAATTTCCCTATTTACTTTTTGTGCTTGGCAGTGGTATTATTACCTGTATTAAATATTTTTCCATAAATAATTATAGAAATATGCAGTTAATGCCAACTGTTATACTGTTAAAGGGCACCTACCCTCTACGCATCCTCCATCAGAATCCAGTGAAAATTGACCCTCCTTGCATTTGGTCTCTTTCACGGCCCAGAACTGATGTCACCTGTTCCTAGTGAAACTTTATGGGAGGAATTCAAATGTTATCGCACCCCCGATCTCCGGTCTAAAGTGATGGGAGATTGCGGGGCGGTATTCAAATGCCCCACTTATCGCACTGATCACACCAATTACACTCTGGTTTATGCATGCAAAGCACCTAAACCTGACTAAAGTAATGGGCGTGATCGTGAAAAGATGGGCTTCTTTACACGCATTTCAGCTCGCTACCCCCTGTCGGCAGCAACATTTGTATAGCTGCTGGAGGGGGAGGGGGGACATTAAAATCCGGCCCTATGAATGTCATGCAGAATTAATTTGATCTTTCAAATATGCAAAAAAAAGACACGGTCATCTCAAGATTTGGCCACACTCTTGGCCCTATCCCTAATTGCTCCCACCCTAACCATTTGTAAACTACCAAGCTGCAATATAAGTTCTAAATAAAATAAAAAGGAAAAACCTTCTAAATTGAAACATAGGGGGGGGTGCACACTAGAGAGATGTGTGCTGAGCGATCTATCACAGACCGCTCAGCACACATCTCTTCCCCCCGCTCAGCACAGCGCGATGTGTGCTGAGCGAGAGGGGGGTGTTCACTTCACACAGCGGTGAAGTGAGTGACCCGCTAGATTGTGCCTCCATGCAGGCTCAATCTAGCACCAGCGATAGCGATACGTATCGCTTAGGGCAGGGATGGAGAACCTTCGGCCCTCCAGTTGTTGCTGAACCACACATCATGCTTAAACTGTTGCAGGGCATGCTGGGATGTGTAGTTCAGCAACAGCTGGAAGGACAAAGTTTCCACATCCCTTGCTTGTGGGCATACACACGACAGATCCGTGCTTAAAATGTAAGCAATCTAGTCAGATTGCTTAGATTTTAAGCAGGGATCTCTCCGTGTGTACCCCCCTTTACAGTTCCTTTGTCTCTTCCCTATGACTCCATCAGACTTTGTACAGAGTACACATATATGGTGTCCCTATACCCAAGAGAACTAGCTGATTAAATCATAGGTGCCTTTAACAAATAGTAATTCTAGGAAGAAACAGGGAAATATTTTGTCCCATTATGCGCCAAATAAAAGTGTCATCTGTTCCATACAAAAGTAAATAAAATGTGAATGGATAGTTTAAAAATTCACAGTGAAAGGCACAACTCTTGACATCATGTCTGGTCTTGATGTGGGTGAAATCCCTTCTGTTATTAAGAGGTTAGTGAACGCAAAATATAAATAAGGAAGAGTTTTATCATATTTGTCAGTTTGTATATTTTCCCCCTGTTTTTGTTTTGTGTTGATTTTATTATATCATGACATAAATATATCTGCATTTCCTTTGCAGAACTTTTCCTTTTGCCTTAGATCTTAGTTCTGGAAGAGGTTATACATCACATAATTTAACAAAGGTATGTATAGTACCCTCCTCCACAATCTGTATTACATATGTAGGGCACTTTTAAAGTAGCAATCCCACTTACTGTACAATATTTTATTTAAATAGCAGGTCAAGTCCCTTTTAAACATGCATCTTGTCATTATTTCCTGCACAAAATCTCAAGGGGGTTCCAAAACCTCCTTTCTCGCTACATCATGGGGGTCATTCCGAGTTGATCGGTCACTAGGTACTTTTAGCAGCCGTGCAAATGCATAGTCGCTGCCCACGGGGAAGTGTATCTTCGCTTTGCAAGTGTGTGAATGCGTGTGCAGCCAAGCGGGACGAAAAAGTTTTTAGCAGTTTCTGAGTAGCTCTGGACTTACTCAGCCCTTGCGATCACTTCAGTCTTTTTGGTCGCGGAAATTAGCGCCAGACGCCCGCCCTGCAAACGCTTGGACACTCCTGCGTTTTTCCAAACACTCCCTGAAAACGGTCAGTTGACACCCACAAACGTCTTCTTCCTGTCTGTCTTTTTGCGATCGGCTGTGCGAATGGATTTTTCGTTAAATCCATCGCCCAGCAACGATCCGCTTTGTACCCGTACGACACGCCTGCACATTGCGGTGCATACGCATGCGCAGTATTAACCTGTTCGCTGCGCTGCAAAAAATGTCAGTGAGCGATCAACTTGGAATGACCACCCCATGTGTCATGTGACAGTAGTTCCCATGGTAGTCCAGGATCCTAGATTACTAATAGAATCCTGAAGAAAACAAAACAAAGCAAAATGCTACATAATCAAACCTTGTAAGTAAGGTGCTCCAGTAGCTTAGGGACAAATGGACATAGGGAAATTGTTTAGTACCTAGAAGGTCTGAATTGGTCCAAAGAGCATTTCTTGAGACTGGGAGTCATGTTGTTGAGGCAGACAAGGAAATACTTATATATTGAGAAAGGCTGATTAGTTTGGTCAAGGCAGGGTCCAGCGTGCTGAAGTCAGTGCGCAAGAGGCCAGAAGGGATTGGATATAGTGAACAGGTTCTAAGATTGAAAGGAATGAAGTGTCTATGAAGAAAGACTTGCAAAAGTTAGGACCAGGCATTGTGCCAGGAGTAGGGTGGCCAATCCCGGGCCAATTTTTCAATCCCGGGTATCGGGATTGAAAAATGGTCAATCCCAGGATACCCGAGATTGGCTTTCTTGAGTGTCCGCCTATCCCCGCCTCTCCCCACCCCGCCCGGCACAAAAAACTCCCCAAACTGCACGGGCAGGCGGGTGAGGAACTTCTTCTGACTAGGTGCCGGTGACGGGCGTCTCTCTTTGGGGCTCGGCGGCGACTGATGGGCGGGTGACTGCGCAGTGTGACCTCAGAGTCAGAGGTCATGCTGCGCAGGGGGAGCCAGGCAGCGTTGAACGTCCTGAGGATGCTCAATGCTGCCCAGCATTAAAAACACAAAGGGACGCCTGATCCCACAATCCCCGGGATTGGAGCTCGGCCTATTTTTGGCTTAAATCCCGGGATCCCACCGATCCTGGGATTGGCCACCCTAGCCAGGAGCCAGCAATATTGTAATATAAAAAATCTCATGGATAATTCTGCCATTGACAATTGCAAATTAGCAACATGGTGAATTTCTACGCATCCAAAAACTTCTTGGAATCGCTCATTGGACAGTAACCATGGAAACCTAAAAAGTGCCAGTGGTAGTCTCTGGGGGCTGGCTGTCATCAACAAATAATAAAATAATTAGATTTACTTACTACTTTTCTGTGGTCTTACGGTTTCAAATGTGCACGTTTTGTCTTCCTCCTAAATGTACTTTAAGTATCATGGAATAATAATAGATATTTTTCTGTAGAGCTGTAAATAAACTTGAAATGGAATTATGTATTTTTATACTGCTTGGAGTCCTGTTCAGTATTTCAGATCGCTCATTCTCGGAATTATGGATGTGATGCATAGGTTATTTTATCGGTTAGCATTACTTCCTCACAGCACTGAGGTCATGGGTTCCATTCCCACCGTGGCCCAACTGTGGAATTTGTATATTTTCCCCATACTTGCGTGGGTTTCCTCTGGTTACTTCGTTTTACTCCCACAATCCAAAAATATACTTTTAAGTTAATTGGCTCCCATCTAAAATTAACCCTAGTGAGTAAGTGTGTGTGTGTGTGTGTGTGTGTGTGTGCATGTAGTAGGGAAAATAGACTGTAAGCTCCACTGGGACAGGGAGTGATGTTAATGGCCAAAAATTATTTGTAAAGCGCTGTGGAATATGTGCGCTATATAAATAACTGGTAATAATTATCTGATCTTCTCTCATACAGCATAAACAAAATAAAATACACATTGGTGGTCATTCCGAGTTGTTCGCTCGTTGCCAATTTTCGCTATGCTGCGATTTGCTGCTAAATGCGCATGCGTATGGTACGCAGCGCGCATGCGCTTTGTTATTTAACTAAAAACTTAGTAGCAGTTTTACTGTTGTTCGTGTGGCGCTTTTCAGTCGCACTGCTGATCGGTGAGTGATTGACAGGAAAGGGCCGTTTCTGGGTGGCAACTGCCCGTTTTCAGGGAGTGTGCTAAAAAACGCAAGCGTGCCAGGTAAAAACGCAGGAATGACTGGAAAAACGGGGGAGTGGCTGGCCGAACGCAGGGCGTGTTTGTGACATCAAAGCAGGAACTAAACAGAACGAGGTGATCGCAATCTAGGAGTAGGTCTGGAGCTACTCAGAAACTGCAAGGAATTATTTAGTAGCAGTTCTGCTAATCTTTCGTTCGCTATTCTGCTATGCTAAAATACACTCCCAGAGGGTGGCGGCCTAGCGTTTTGCAATGCTGCTAAAAGCAGCTAGTGAGCGAACAACTCGGAATGACCACCATTGTCCGTTTACAGTCTTAGAGCCAGCAGGTGTCACTGTTGCTGCTTAGTAATAAGTGTACTTCCTGCTCAAAGTGTTCAAATAAGTATAGGTATCTGCAAAATACTGGAGAGCACTGGTTCACGGGCAGCCATGTCATCAATTTTCTAGTGCTGGAAAATTGTTTCAACATTTATTTTTATCTTTAAAGAAACTATAATATTAAGACTAAGGGGTATATTCAATTGAAGTTGGATCCATTCCGACATGCATTTGTCGGAATGGATGCGACAAGGGCTATTTAATGGCCATCTCAATTCGACTTTAAAAAAAATAAGATTTTAAACCTACCGGTAAATCTTTTTCTCGTAGTCCGTAGAAGATGCTGGGGACTCCGTAAGGACCATGGGGATAGACGGGCTCCGCAGGAGACATGGGCACTTTAAGAAAGACTTTAGATCTGGTGTGCACTGGCTCCTCCCTCTATGTCCCTCCTCCAGACCTCAGTTAGAGAAACTGCCCAGCGGAGACGGACAGTACGAGGAAAGGATTTTTGTTAATCCAAGGGCAAGATTCATACCAGCCACACCAATCACACCGTATAACTTGTGATATACTATCCAGTTAACAGTATGAAAACGACATAGCATCAGTCCAAGACCGATGAGACTATAACATAACCCTTATTTCTCTGACGTCCTAAGTGGATGCTGGGACTCCGTAAGGACCATGGGGAATAGCGGCTCCGCAGGAGACTGGGCACAACTAAAAGAAAGCTTTAGACTAGCTGGTGTGCACTGGCTCCTCCCACTATGACCCTCCTCCAGACTTCAGTTAGAATCTTGTGCCCGGCTGAGCTGGATGCACACTAGGGGCTCTCCTGAGCTCCTAGACAGAAAGTATATTTTAGGTTTTTTATTTTACAGTGAGATCTGCTGGCAACAGACTCACTGCAGCGAGGGACTAAGGGGAGAAGAAGCGAACCTACCTGACTGGAGATAGTTTGGGCTTCTTAGGCTACTGGACACATTAGCTCCAGAGGGATCGAACACAGGACCCGACCTCGATCGTTCGGTCCCGGAGCCGCGCCGCCGTCCCCCTTACAGAGCCAGAAGCAAGAAGATGGTCCTGAAAATCGGCGGCAGAAGACTTCGGTCTTCAACAAGGTAGCGCACAACACTGCAGCTGTGCGCCATTGCTCCTCATGCACACCTCACACTCCGGTCAATGATGGGTGCAGGGCGCTAGGGGGGGGGGGGGGCGCCCTGAGCAGCAATATAAACACCTTGGCTGGCAAATCATCACAATATATAGTCCCAGGGCTATATGTGATAAATTACCCCTGCCAGAATTCCTGAAAAAAGCGGGAGAAAAGTCCGCCGAAAAAGGGGCGGGGCTAACTCCCTCAGCACACTGGCGCCATTTTTCCCTCACAACTCCGCTGGAAGGATCGCTCCCTGGCTCTCCCCTGCAGTATCAAGCTACAAAGGGTAAAAAAGAGAGGGGGGGCACTAAATTTAGGCGCAGTATAACTTATATAGCAGCTATAAGGGGAAATAATTCAGTTAATCCCTGTATTATTATAGCGCTCTGGTGTGTGCTGGCATACTCTCTCTCTGTCTCCCCAAAGGGCTTTGTGGGGTCCTGTCCTCTGTCAGAGCATTCCCTGTGTGTGTGTGGTGTGTTGGTACGGCTGTGTCGACATGTTTGATGAGGAGGCTTATGTGGAGGCGGAGCAGATGCCTATAAATGTGATGTCACCCCCTGCGGGGCCGACACCTGAGTGGATGGATATGTGGAAGGAATTACGTGACAGTGTCGACTCCTTACATAAAAGAACTAAAAAAATTTTTTCCCACGAATGGGAAAAAAAGGGGTAGAGGCGCTGATATGAAAATATAATGAACAAACACACAATATAACTGTATATAATTAATAATTTATTTAAGCTATAAAAGTATTTGTATATGTAGTACCGGCCGGTAGATATAATAAGATTTGTACAATCCTTAAAACAGAACAATTTAAAACAAATGCATTCCTGTATCTAGAAAGCTAAACTCCTGAGTATCCTTTATAATAAACACGTATCCAAATGCTCGTAATGAGTACGTGTGTCCAACTTCGTGATTAAAGTCACTCTTCCCATCCGCTGGTAGCAGTTCCTTTACATGCGGACATATCTGGAAGTCCAGTGAATATGTTAAATCCAAAGTAGGTTTGTATGATACTCAGAATAGGGTATTAATATGCTCAATAACTTTCACTGTGAAGCAGTCTCTTAGTTTGTTATAACCCAGGGTAGGCACACTATAAGCAGTCTTTTAATCTCTATGCAACAAGATGGGCACACTTATCTTTCGTGCAAGTGCTTGTTTAAATGGGAAAACTAGACGGCAAAGATTTCTATTGGCAGGAGGTGTATGATAATGTGCTCACCTCGTCCTCCACACTGGTCAAGATGCCGCTTCCAAATCAGGCTGCCAGCGTTGTTTCAAACGCTCGTCTTTGCCACCTCCGTTTCACAAGCTACTCCCTCTGTGCCATAACGCTGGGCTCTATGCTGCACCCGGGCTGACCGGCAATTGATGCTCCTAGTGCCGCCTGCCTCCAAACCAGGTCACCGGCGCTGTTGGAGCGCTCGTCTCTCCTGCAGCCGTCTCCTAGTCAGTCGCCTCTTTGCCTGCAGTGTCGGGCTCCACGCTGCCGTATGGCGTTTCTCTGCCTTTAGATACAATCGGCAGCTTCTTCAGAGCATACAGACAGTTCCCAGGAGCAAAAGTCCTCCCCCGCTTCCTCTAAGTCTACAGCATGACGCTGGGGCTCCACATTTATGTTCTGAAGAAGCTGCCGATTGTATCTAAAGGCAGAGAAACGCGTAAACTTCTTTACCATTGTACCCCAAGCCGGTATTCTTATTCACTGGTTCATATGCTCTGTAATTGAGCTGATACCTGAGGAGGAGCGGCACGGAGAACAACTACTGCCATACGGCAGCGTGGAGCCCGACACTGCAGGCAAAGAGGCGACTGACTAGGAGACGGCTGCAGGAGAGACGAGCGCTCCAACAGCGCCGGTGACCTGGTTTGGAGGCAGGCGGCACTAGGAGCATCAATTGCCGGTCAGCCCGGGTGCAGCATAGAGCCCAGCGTTATGGCACAGAGGGAGTAGCTTGTGAAACGGAGGTGGGAAAGACGAGCGTTTGAAACAACGCTGGCAGCCTGATTTGGAAGCGGCATCTTGACCAGTGTGGAGGACGAGGTGAGCACATTATCATACACCTCCTGCCAATAGAAATCTTTGCCGTCTAGTTTTCCCATTTAAACAAGCACTTGCACGAAAGATAAGTGTGCCCCTATTGTTGCATAGAGATTAAAAGACTGCTTATAGTGTGCCTACCCTGGGTTATAACAAACTAAGAGACTGCTTCACAGTGAAAGTTATTGAGCATATTAATACCCTATTCTGAGTATCATACAAACCTACTTTGGATTTAACATATTCACTGGACTTCCAGATATGTCCGCATGTAAAGGAACTGCTACCAGCGGACGGGAAGAGTGACTTTAATCACAAAGTTGGACACACGTACTCATTACGAGCATTTGGATACGTGTTTATTATAAAGGATACTCAGGAGTGTAGCTTTCTAGATACAGGAATGCATTTGTTTTAAATTGTTCTGTTTTAAGGATTGTACAAATCATATTATATCTACCGGCCAGTACTACATATACAAATACTTTTATAGCTTAAATAAATTATTAATTATATACACTGTTATATTGTGTGTTTGTTCATTATATTTTCATATCAGCGCCTCTACCCCTTTTTTTCCATTCGTGGGAAAAACATTTTTTAGTTCTTTTTTGTTTTATAGTGGGATGAGCACACCCACTTTTAGAGGCTGCAGATATCAAAATATTATCAGCTTGCGCTGGGTTATCTTTCTTTAAATTTCTCTAACGTCCTAAGTGGATGCTGGGGACTCCGTAAGGACCATGGGGAATAGCGGCTCCGCAGGAGACTGGGCACATCTAAAGAAAGCTTTAGGACTATCTGGTGTGCACTGGCTCCTCCCCCTATGACCCTCCTCCAAGCCTCAGTTAGATCTCTAACTGATGGTCCGAGTCGCATCTTCAGATGCATCAGCGGATAACCCTGTCACCAAGGACAAGGGTGTCCCTCCTGTGGTGGTTGCAGAGTGCTCATCTTCTAGAGGGCCGCAGATTCGGCATTCAGGACTGGGTCCTGATGACCACGGATGCCAGCCTGCGAGGCTGGGGAGCAGTCACACAGGGAAGGAATATCCAGGGCTTATGGTCAAGCCAGGAGACATCACTTCACATAAATATCCTGAAGCTAAGGGCCATTTACAATGCTCTAAGCTTAGCAAGACCTCTGCTTCGAGGTCAGCCGGTGTTGATCCAGTTGGATAACATCACGGCAGTCACCCACGTAAACAGACAGGGTGGCACAAGAAGCAGGAGGGCAATGGCAGAAGCTGCAAGGATTCTTCGCTGGGCGGAAAATCATGTGATAGCACTGTCAGCAGTATTCATTCCGGGAGTGGACAACTGGGAAGCAGACTTCCTCAGCACGACCTCCACCCGGGAGAGTGGAGACTTCACCCAGAAGTCTTCCACATGATTATAAACCGTTGGGAAAAACTCGACAGGTATTGCGCCAGGTCAAGGGACCCTCAGGCAATAGCTGTAGACGCTCTGGTAACACCGTGGGTGTACCAGTCAGTGTATGTGTTCCCTCCTCTGCCTCTCATACCCAAGGTACTGAGATTGATAAGATGGAGAGGAGTAAGCACTATATTCGTGGCTCCGGATTGGCCAAGAAGGACTTGGTAACCGGAACTTCAAGAGATGCTCACGGAGGATCCGTGGCCTCTACCTCTATGAAGGGACCTGCTCCAGCAAGGACCCTGTCTGTTCCAAGACTTACCGCGGCTGCGTTTGACGGCATGGCGGTTGAACGCCGGATCCTGAAGGAAAAAAGGCATTCCGGATGAAGTCATCCCTATCCTGATCAAAGCCAGGAAGGATGTAACCGCAAAACATTATCACCGCATTTGGCGAAAATATGTTGCGTGGTGCGAGGCCAGTAAGGCCCGACGGAGGAAATTCAACTGGGTCGATTCCTACATTTCCTGCAAACAGGAGTGTCTATGGGCCTGAAATTGGGGTCCATTAAGGTTAAAATTTCGGCCCTGTCAATTTTCTTCCAAAAAGAACTAGCTTCAGTCCCTGAAGTTCAGACGTTTGTAAAAGGGTCACTGCATATACAGCCTCCTTTTGTGCCTTCAGTGGCACTTTGGGATCTCAATGTAGTTTTTGGGTTCCAAAAGTCACATTGGTTTGAACCACTTAAATCTGTGGAGTTAAAATATCTCACATGGAAAGTGGTCATGCTGTTGGCCCTGGCCTGGGCCAGGCGCGTGTCAGAATTGGCGGCTTTATCCTGTAAAAGCCCTTATCTGATTTTCCATTCGGACAGGGCGGAATTGAGGACTCGTCCTCAGTTTCTCCCTAAGGTGGTTTCAGCGTTTCACCTGAACCAACCTATTGTGGTGCCTGTGGCTACTAGGGACTTGGAGGACTCCAAGTTGCTAGACGTTGTCAGGGCCCTGAAAATATATGTTTCCAGGACGGCTGGAGTCAGGAAAACTGACTCGCTGTTTATCCTGTATGCACCCAACAAGCTGGGTGCTCCTGCTTCTAAGCAGACTATTGCTCGTTGGATTTGTAGTACAATTCAGCTTGCACATTCTGTGGCAGGCCTGCCACAGCCAAAAATCTGTAAATGCCCACTCCACAAGGAAGGTGGGCTCATCTTGGGCGGCTGCCCGAGGGGTCTCGGCTTTACAACTTTGCCGAGCAGCTACTTGGTCAGGAGCAAATACGTTTGTAAAATTCTACAAAATTGATACCCTGGCTGAGGAGGACCTGGAGTTCTCTCATTTGGTGCTGCAGAGTCATCCGCACTCTCCCGCCCGTTTGGGAGCTTTGGTATAATCCCCATGGTCCTTACGGAGTCCCCAGCATCCACTTAGGACGTTAGAGAAAATAAGAATTTACTTACCGATAATTCTATTTCTCGTAGTCCGTAGTGGATGCTGGGCGCCCATCCCAAGTGCGGATTGTCTGCAATACTGGTACATAGTTATTGTTACCAAAAAATCGGGTTATTGCTGTAGTGAGCCATCTTTTCTAGAGGCTCCTCTGTTATCATGCTGTTAACTGGGTTCAGATCACAAGTTGTACAGTGTGATTGGTGTGGCTGGTATGAGTCTTACCCGGGATTCAAAATCCTTCCTTATTGTGTACGCTCGTCCGGGCACAGTATCCTAACTGAGGCTTGGAGGAGGGTCATAGGGGGAGGAGCCAGTGCACACCAGATAGTCCTAAAGCTTTCTTTAGATGTGCCCAGTCTCCTGCGGAGCCGCTATTCCCCATGGTCCTTACGGAGTCCCCAGCATCCACTACGGACTACGAGAAATAGAATTATCGGTAAGTAAATTCTTATTTTTTCTCCTTACATAAAAGGTTTGACGACATACCGAATATGGGACAGCCGGCTTTTCAGCCTGTGCCTGCCCAGGTGTCTCAAAAGCCATCAGGGGCTCTAAAACGCCCGCTACCTCAGATGGCAGACACAGATGTCGACACGGATACTGACTCCAGTGTCGACGACGATGAGACTAATGTAACTTCCAATAGGGCCACACGTTACATGATTGAGGCTATGAAAAATGTGTTGCACATTTCTGATGTTACCCCAGGTACCACAAAAAAGGGTATTATGTTTGGAGAGAAAAAACTACCAGTAGTTTTTCCTCCATCTAAGGAGTTAAATGAAGTGTGTGAAGAAGCGTGGGCTTCCCCCGATAAGAAACTAGTAATTTCTAAAAGGTTTTCTCTAACGTCCTAAGTGGATGCTGGGGACTCCGTAAGGACCATGGGGAATAGCGGCTCCGCAGGAGACTGGGCACAAAAGTAAAAGCTTTAGGACTACCTGGTGTGCACTGGCTCCTCCCCCTATGACCCTCCTCCAAGCCTCAGTTAGATTTTTGTGCCCGAACGAGAAGGGTGCACACTAGGTGGCTCTCCTGAGCTGCTTAGTGAAAAGTTTAGTTTTAGGTTTTTTATTTTCAGTGAGACCTGCTGGCAACAGGCTCACTGCACCGAGGGACTAAGGGGAGAAGAAGCGAACTCACCTGCGTGCAGAGTGGATTGGGCTTCTTAGGCTACTGGACATTAGCTCCAGAGGGACGATCACAGGCCCAGCCATGGATGGGTCCCAGAGCCGCGCCGCCGGCCCCCTTACAGAGCCAGAAGACTGAAGAGGTCCGGGAAATCGGCGGCAGAAGACGTCCTGTCTTCAATAAGGTAGCGCACAGCACCGCAGCTGTGCGCCATTGCTCTCAGCACACTTCACACTCCGGTCACTGAGGGTGCAGGGCGCTGGGGGGGGGCGCCCTGAGACGCAATAAAAACACCTTAGATGGCTAAAAATACATCACATATAGCTCCTGGGCTATATGGATGCATTTAACCCCTGCCAGAATACATAGAAAAACGGGAGATAGGCTCCGCCCCCTTATTGGCGGCCTTATCTCCTCAGCACACTGGCGCCATTTTCCCTCACAGCTCCGTTGGAGGGAAGCTCCCTGTCTCTCCCCTGCAGTCACTACACTACAGAAAGGGTTAAAAAAGAGAGGGGGGGCACTAATTACGCGCAGTATTAAACATACAGCAGCTATAAAGGGAAAAACACTTATATAAGGTTATCCCTGTATATATATAGCGCTCTGGTGTGTGCTGGCAAACTCTCCCTCTGTCTCCCCAAAGGGCTAGTGGGGTCCTGTCCTCTATCAGAGCATTCCCTGTTTGTGTGCTGTATGTCGGTACGTTTGTGTCGACATGTATGAGGAGAAAAATGATGTGGAGACGGAGCAGATTGCCTGTAATAGTGATGTCACCCCCTAGGGGGTCGACACCTGAGTGGATGAACTGTTGGAAGGAATACGTGACAGTGTCAGCTCTGTATAAAAGACAGTGGTTGACATGAGACAGCCGGCTACTCAGCTTGTGCCTGTCCAGACGTCTCATAGGCCGTCAGGGGCTCTAAAGCGCCCGTTACCTCAGATGGCAGATATAGACGCCGACACGGATACTGACTCCAGTGTCGACGGTGAAGAGACAAATGTGACTTCCAGTAGGGCCACACGTTACATGATTGAGGCAATGAAAAATGTTTTACACATTTCTGATAATACGAGTACCACCAAAAAGGGGTATTATGTTCGGTGAGAAAAAACTACCTGTAGTTTTCCTGAATCTGAGAAATTAAATGAGGTGTGTGATGATGCACGGTTTTCCCCCGATAACAACTGATAATTTCTAAAATGTTATTGGCATTATATCCTTTCCCGCCAGAGGTTAGGGTGCGTTGGGAAACACCCCCTAGGGTGGATAAAGCGCTCACACGCTTGTAAGGGCTCTACCCTCTCCTGAGATGGCCGCCCTTAAGGATCCTGCTGATAGAAAGCAGGAGGGTATCCTAAAATGTATTTACACACATACTGGTGTTATACTGCGACCAGCAATCGCCTCAGCCTGGATGTGCAGTGCTGGCTTGGCGTGGTCAGATTCCCTGACTAAAAATATTGATACCCTAGATAGGGACAGTATATTTTTGCCTATAGAGCATTTAAAGGATGCATTTCTATATATGCGAGATGCACAGAGGGATATTTGCACTCTGGCATCAAGAGTAAGTGCGCTGTCCATTTCTGCCAGAAGAGGGTTATGGACGCGACAGTGGTCAGGTGATGCGGATTCCAAACGGCATATGGAAGTATTGCCGTATAAAGGGGAGGAGTTATTTGGGGTCGGTCTATCGGACCTGGTGGCCACGGCAACGGCTGGGAAATCCACCTTTTTACCCCAGGTCACCTCTCAGCAGAAAAAGACACCGTCTTTTCAGGCTCAATCCTTTCGTCCCCATAAGGGCAAGCGGGCAAAAGGCCACTCATATCTGCCCCGGGGCAGAGGAAGGGGAAAAAGACTGCAGCAGGCAGCCTCTTCCCAGGAACAGAAGCCCTCCCCCGCTTCTGCCAAGTCCTCAGTATGACGCTGGGGCCTTACAAGCGGACTCAGGTACGGTGGGGGGTCATCTCAAGAATTTCAGCGCGCAGTGGGCTCACTCGCAAGTGGACCCCTGGATCCTGCAGGTAATTTCTCAGGGGTACAAATTGGAATTCGAGACGTCTCCCCCTCGCCGGTTTCTGAAGTCTGCTTTACCAACGTCTCCCTCCGACAGGGAGGCGGTATTGGAAGCCATTCACAAGCTGTATTCCCAGCAGGTGATAATCAAGGTACCCCTCCTACAACAGGGAAAGGGGTATTATTCCACGCTGTTTGTGGTACCGAAGCCGGACGGCTCGGTGAGACCTATTTTAAATCTGAAATCCTTGAACACTTACATACAAAGGTTCAAATTCAAGATGGAGTCACTCAGAGCAGTGATAGCGAACCTGGAAGAAGGGGACTATATGGTGTCTCTGGACATCAAGGATGCTTACCTCCATGTCCCAATTTACCCTTCTCACCAAGGGTACCTCAGGTTTGTGGTACAGAACTGTCACTATCAGTTTTAGACGCTGCCGTTTGGATTGTCCACGGCACCCCGGGTCTTTACCAAGGTAATGGCCGAAATGATGATTCTTCTTCGAAGAAAAGGCGTCTTAATTATCCCTTACTTGGACGATCTCCTGATAAGGGCAAGGTCCAGGGAACAGTTAGAGGTCGGAGTAGCACTATCTCAAGTAGTGCTACGACAGCACGGGTGGATTCTAAATATTCCAAAATCGCAGCTGATTCCGACGACACGTCTGCTGTTCCTAGGGATGATTCTGGACACAGTCCAGAAAAAGGTGTTTCTCCCGGAGGAGAAAGCCAGGGAGTTATCCGAGCTAGTCAGGAACCTCCTAAAACCAGGCCAAGTGTCAGTGCATCAATGCACAAGGGTCCTGGGAAAAATGGTGGCTTCTTACGAAGCTATTCCATTCGGCAGATTCCACGCAAGAACTTTTCAGTGGGATCTGCTGGACAAATGGTCCGGATCGCATCTTCAGATGCATCAGCTGATAACCCTGTCTCCAATGACAAGGGTGTCTCTCCTGTGGTGGTTGTAGAGTGCTCATCTTCTAGAGGGCCGCAGATTCGGCATTCAGGACTGGGTCCTGGTGACCACGGATGCCAGCCTGAGAGGCTGGGGAGCAGTCACACAGGGAAGAAATTTCCAGGGCTTGTGGTCAAGCCTGGAGACATCACTTCACATAAATATCCTGGAGCTAAGAGCCATCTACAATGCTCTGAGCCTAGCAAGACCTCTGCTTCAAGGTCAGCCGGTGCTGATCCAGTCGGACAACATCACGGCAGTCGCCCACGTAAACAGACAGGGCGGCACAAGAAGCAGGAGGGCAATGACAGAAGTTGCAAGGATTCTTCGCTGGGCAGAAAATCATGTGATAGCACTGTCAGCAGTGTTCATTCCGGGTGTGGACAACTGGGAAGCAGACTTCCTCAGCAGACACGACCTCCACCCGGGGGAGTGGGGACTTCACCCAGAAGTCTTCCACATGATTGTGAACCGTTGGGAAAAACCAAAGGTGGACATGATGGCGTCCCGCCTCAACAAAAAAACTAGACAGATATTGCGCCAGGTCAAGGGACCCTCAGGCAATAGCTGTGGACGCTCTGGTAACACCATGGGTGTACCAGTCAGTGTATGTGTTCCCTCCTCTGCCTCTCATACCCAAGGTACTGAGGATCATAAGAAGGAGAGGAGTAATGACTATACTCGTGGCTCCGGATTGGCCAAGAAGGACTTGGTACCCGGAACTTCAAGAGATGCTCACGGAGGACCCGTGGCCTCTACCTCTAAGAAAGGACCTGCTCCAGCAGGGACCCTGTCTCTTCCAAGACTTACCGCGGCTGCGTTTGACGGCATGGCGGTTGAACGCCGGATCCTGAAGGAAAAAGGCATTCCGGATGAAGTCATCCCTACCCTGATCAAAGCCAGGAAGGATGTAACCGTACAACATTATCACCGTATTTGGCGTAAATATGTTGCGTGGTGCGAGGCCAGGAAGGCCCCTACAGAGGAATTTCAACTGGGTCGTTTCCTGCATTTCCTACAAACAGGACTGTCTATGGGCCTAAAATTAGGGTCCATTAAGGTTCAGATTTCGGCCCTGTCGATTTTCTTCCAAAAAGAACTGGCTTCAGTTCCTGAAGTACAGACGTTTGTCAAGGGGGTACTGCATATACAACCTCCTTTTGTGCCTCCAGTGGCACCTTGGGATCTAAATGTAGTTTTGGGACTCCTAAAATCACATTGGTTTGAACCACTTTCCACTGTGGACTTAAAATATCTCACATGGAAGGTGGTAATGCTGTTAGCCCTGGCTTCAGCCAGGCGTGTCTCAGAATTGGCGGCTTTATCCTATAAAAGCCCTTACCTAATTTTTCATACGGATAGGGCAGAATTGAGGACTCGTCCTCAATTTCTCCCTAAGGTGGTTTCGGCATTTCACTTGAACCAGCCTATTGTGGTGCCTGCGGCTACTAGGGACTTGGAGGACTCCAAGTTGCTGGACGTAGTCAGGGCCCTGAAAATATATGTTTCCAGGACGGCTGGAGTCAGAAAATCTGACTCGCTATTTATCCTGTATGCACCCAACAAGCTGGGTGCTCCTGCTTCTAAGCAGACTATTGCTCGCTGGATTTGTAGTACAATTCAGCTTGCACATTCTGTGGCAGGCCTGCCACAGCCAAAATCTGTAAATGCCCATTCCACAAGGAAGGTGGGCTCATCTTGGGCGGCTGCCCGAGGGGTCTCGGCTTTACAACTTTGCCGAGCAGCTACTTGGTCAGGGGCAAACACGTTTGCTAAATTCTACAAATTTGATACCCTGGCTGAGGAGGACCTTGAGTTCTCTCATTCGGTGCTGCAGAGTCATCCGCACTCTCCCGCCCGTTTGGGAGCTTTGGTATAATCCCCATGGTCCTTACGGAGTCCCCAGCATCCACTAGGACGTTAGAGAAAATAAGAATTTACTTACCGATAATTCTATTTCTCATAGTCCGTAGTGGATGCTGGGCGCCCATCCCAAGTGCGGATTGTCTGCAATACTTGTACATAGTTATTGTTACAAAAATCGGGTTATTATTGTTGTGAGCCATCTTTTCAGAGGCTCCTCTGTTATCATGCTGTTAACTGGGTTCAGATCACAGGTTGTACGGTGTGATTGGTGTGGCTGGTATGAGTCTTACCCGGGATTCAATATCCTTCCTTATTGTGTACGCTCGTCCGGGCACAGTATCCTAACTGAGGCTTGGAGGAGGGTCCTAGGGGGAGGAGCCAGTGCACACCAGGTAGTCCTAAAGCTTTTACTTTTGTGCCCAGTCTCCTGCGGAGCCGCTATTCCCCATGGTCCTTACGGAGTCCCCAGCATCCACTACGGACTATGAGAAATAGAATTATCGGTAAGTAAATTCTTATTATTAATGACGTACCCTTTCCCGCCAGAGGATAGGTCACGTTGGGAAACATCCCCTAGGGTGGATAAAGCGCTCACACGCTTGTCAAAAAAGGTGGCACTACCGTCTCCGGATACGGCCGCCCTAAAGGAACCTGCTGATAGAAAGCAGGAGGCTATCCTGAAGTCTGTATATACACACACAGGTATTATACTGAGACCAGCTATTGCTTCAGCATGGATGTGCAGTGCTGCAGCTGCGTGGTCAGATACCCTAGACAGGGACACTATATTGCTAACCGTAGAGCATATTAAAGACGCAGTCTTATACATGAGAGATGCACAGAGGGACATTTTCCGGCTGGCATCTAAAATAAGTGCAATGTCCATTTCTGCCAGGAGAGGGTTATGGACTCGGCAGTGGACAGGTGATGCAGACTCTAAAAGGCACATGGAAGTTTTGCCTTATAAAGGTGAGGAGTTGTTCGGGGATGGTCTCTCGGAACTAGTTTCCACAGCAACAGCTGGGAAGTCTGCATTTTTACCCCATGTTCCCTCACAGCCAAAGAAAGCACCGTATTATCAGGTACAGTCCTTTCGGCCCCATAAGGGCAAGCGGGTTAGAGGCGCGTCCTTTCTGCCCAGAGGTAGAGGGAAAAAGCTGCAGCATACAGCCAGTTCCCAGGAGCAAAAGTCCTCCCCCGCTTCCTCTAAGTCCACAGCATGACGCTGGGGCTCCACAGGCGGAGCCAGGTACGGTGGGGGTCCGTCTCAAAAATTTCAGCGATCAGTGGGCTCGCTCACGGGTGGATCCCTGGATCTTTCAAGTAGTATCTCAGGGGTACAAGCTGGAATTCGAGACGTCTCCCCCCCGCCGTTTCCTCAAATCTGCCTTGCCAACAACTCCCTCAGGCAGGGAGGCAGTGATAGAGGCAATTCACAAGCTGTATTCCCAGCAGGTGATCGTAAAGGTGCCCCTACTTCAACAAGGACGGGGTTACTATTCCACAATGTTTGTGGTACCGAAACCGGACGGTTCGGTGAGACCCATTTTAAATTTGAAATCCTTGAACACATATATAAAAAAATTCAAGTTCAAGATGGAATCGCTCAGGGCGGTTATTGCAAGCCTGGACGAGGGGGATTACATGGTATCACTGGACATCAAGGATGCTTACCTACATGTCCCCATTTACCATCCTCACCAGGAGTACCTCAGATTTGTGGTACAGGATTGTCATTACCAATTCCAGACGTTGCCGTTCGGTCTATCCACGGCTCCGAGGGTCTTTACCAAGGTAATGGCCGAAATGATGATACTCCTTCGAAAGAAGGGAGTTTTAATTATCCCGTACTTGGACGATCTCCTGATAAAGGCGAGGTCCAGGGAGCAGTTGTTAGTCGGGGTAGCACTATCTCGGGAAGTGCTACAACAGCACGGCTGGATTCTAAACATTCCAAAGTCACAGCTGGTCCCTACGACACGTCTACTGTTCCTGGGGATGGTTCTGGACACAGAACAGAAAAAAGTGTTTCTCCCGGAGGAGAAGGCCAAGGAGTTGTCATCTCTAGTCAGAGGCCTCCTAAAACCAAAACAGGTGTCGGTGCATCACTGCACGCGGATCCTGGGAAAGATGGTAGCTTCCTACGAAGCAATTCCATTCGGCAGGTTCCATGCAAGAACCTTTCAGTGGGACCTGTTGGACAAGTGGTCCGGATCTCATCTTCAGATGCATCGGCTGATAACCCTGTCTCCAAGGACCAGGGTGTCTCTGCTGTGGTGGCTGCAAAGTGCTCATCTTCAGGAGGGCCGCAGATTCGGCATACAGGACTGGGTCCTGGTGACCACGGATGCCAGCCTTCGAGGCTGGGGGCAGTCACACAGGGAAGAAACTTCCAAGGACTATGGTCAAGTCAGGAGACTTCCCTACACATAAATATTCTGGAACTGAGGGCCATTTACAATGCCCTAAGTCAGGCAAAACCCCTGCTTTAAAACCAGCCGGTACTGATCCAGTCAGACAACATCACGGCAGTCGCCCATGTAAACCGACAGGGCGGCACGAGAAGCAGGACGGCGATGGCAGAAGCCACAAGGATTCTCCGATGGGCGGAAAATCACGTGTTAGCACTGTCAGCAGTGTTCATTCCGGGAGTGGACAACTGGGAAGCCGACTTCCTCAGCAGGCACGACCTCCACCCGGGAGAGTGGGGACTTCATCCAGAAGTTTTCCAACTGATTGTAAACCGTTGGGAAAGGCCACAGGTGGACATGATGGCGTCCCGCCTAAACAAAAAGTTAGAAAGAAAGATATTGCACCAGGTCAAGAGACCCGCAGGCGATAGCTGTGGACGCTCTAGTGACACCGTGGGTGTACCGGTCGGTTTGTGTTACCTCCTCTTCCTCTCATACCAAAGGTACTGAGGATAATAAGGAGAAGAGGAGTAAGAACTATACTCATTGTTCCGGATTGGCCAAGAAGAGCTTGGTACCCGGAACTTCAAGAAATGATGTCAGAGGACCCATGGCCTCTGCCGCTCAGACAGGACCTGCTGCTGCAGGGGCCCTGTCTGTTCCAAGACTTACTGCGGCTGCGTTTGACGGCATGGCGGTTGAACACCGGATCCTGAAGGAAAAGGGTATTCCGGAGGAAGTCATTCCTACGCTGATTAAAGCTAGGAAGGAAGTAACCGCAAACCATTATCACCGCATATGGCGAAAATATGTTGCGTGGTGTGAGGCCAGGAAGGCCCCAACGGAGGAATTTCAGCTGGGCCGTTTCCTGCACTTCCTACAGTCAGGGATGACTATGGGCCTAAAATTGGGTTCCATTAAGGTCCAGATTTCGGCTCTATCGATTTTCTTCCAGAGAGAACTGGCTTCACTACCTGAAGTTCAGACTTTTGTTAAGGGAGTGCTGCATATTCAGCCCCCTTTTGTGCCTCCAGTGGCACCTTGGGATCTCAACGTGGTGTTGGATTTCCTAAAGTCACATTGGTTTGAGCCACTTAAAACCGTGGAATTGAAGTATCTCACGTGGAAAGTGGTCATGTTGTTGGCCTTGGCTTCGGCCAGGCGTGTATCAGAATTGGCGGCTTTGTCATGTAAAAGCCCTTATCTGATTTTCCATATGGATAGGGCAGAATTGAGGACTCGTCCCCAATTTCTCCCTAAGGTGGTATCAGCCTTTCATCTGAACCAGCCTATCGTGGTGCCTGCGGCTACTAAAGACTTGGAGGCTTCCAAGTTGTTGGACGTAGTCAGGGCCCTGAAAATTTATGTTTCCAAGGACAGCTGGAGTCAGAAAGACTGACTCGCTATTTATCCTGTATGCGCCCCACAAGTTGGGTGCACCTGCTTCAAAGCAGACTATTGCTCGCTGGATCTGTAGTACGATTCAACTTGCACATTCTGCGGCTGGACTGCCGCATCCTAAATCGGTAAAAGCCCATTCCACGAGGAAGGTGGGCACTTCTTGGGCGGCTGCCCGAGGGGTCTCGGCTCTTCAACTTTGCCGAGCAGCTACTTGGTCGGGGTCAAACAAGTTTGCTAAATTCTACAAGTTTGACACCCTGGCTGAGGAGGACCTAGAGTTTGCCCATTCGGTGCTGCAGAGTCATCCGCACTCTCCCGCCCGTTTGGGAGCTTTGGTATAATCCCCATGGTCCTTACGGAGTCCCAGCATCCACTTAGGACGTCAGAGAAAATAAGAATTTGCTCACCGGTAATTCTATTTCTCGTAGTCCGTAGTGGATGCTGGGCGCCCATCCCAAGTGCGGATTGTCTGCAATACTTGTATATAGTTATTGTTTAACTAAAGGGTTATTATTGAGCCATCTGTTGAGAGGCTCAGTTGTTATCATACTGTTAACTGGGTATTGTATCACGAGTTATACGGTGTGATTGGTGTGGCTGGTATGAGTCTTACCCGGGATTCAAAATCCTTCCTTATTGTGTCAGCTCTTCCTGGCACAGTATCCTAACTGAAGTCTGGAGGAGGGTCATAGTGGGAGGAGCCAGTGCACACCAGCTAGTCTAAAGCTTTCTTTTAGTTGTGCCCAGTCTCCTGCGGAGCCGCTATTCCCCATGGTCCTTACGGAGTCCCAGCATCCACTACGGACTACGAGAAATAGAATTACCGGTGAGTAAATTCTTATTTTAAGCAATAACTATATACAAGTCTTGCAGAAGTAGTCCGCACTTGGGACGGGCGCCCAGCATCCTCTACGGACTACGAGAAAAATATTTACCGGTAGGTTTAAAAATAAGATTTTACTTACCGGTAAATCTATTTCTCGTAGTCTGTAGTGGATGCTGGGGACTCCGTAAGGACCATGGGGAATAGACGGGCTCCGCAAGAGACAGGGCACTTTAAGAAAGAATTTGGATACTGGTGTGCTCTGGCTCCTCCCTCTATGTCCCTCCTCCAGACCTCAGTTAGAGAAACTGTGCGGTATATCCTAATTTTAGGCCGAAATTCACTCCAGTTTGCACAGGAAGTGAAGGAAATGGCCCAGATGGAATTCTTCCGTAGGAACATTCCTGGCCTCACACCAAGAAACATATTTTCGCCATATACGGTGATAATGTTTAGATGTCATGTCCTTCCTAGCCTTTATTAGCGTAGGAATGACCTCATCCGGAATACCCTTATCCGCTAGGATCCGGCGTTCAACCGCCATGCCGTCCAACGCAGTCGCGGTAAGTCTTGGAATAGACATGGCCCCTGTTGCAACCGGTCCTGTCTTAGAGGAAGAGGCCACGGATCTTCTGTGAGCATTTCCTGCAGATCCGGATACCAGGTCCTTCGTGGCCAATCTGGAACAATGAGGATTGTTCTCATTCCTCTCCCTCCTACCATTCTCAACACCTTGGGTATGAGAGGAAGAGGGGGAAATACATAGACCGACTGGAACACCCACGGTGTCACTAGGGCATCTACAGCTACTGCCAGAGGGTCTCTTGACCTGGTGCAATACCTCTGTAGCTTCTTGTTGAGGCGGGACGCCATCATGTCTATCTGTGGCAGTTCCCACTGACTTGCAATCTGTGCGAAGGCTTCCTAAAGAAGTCCTCTCTTGGATGCAGGTCGTGTTTGCTGAGGAAGTCTGCTTCTCAGTTGTCCACTCCGGTAATGAACTGCTGAAAATGCGCTTACATGATTTTCCGCCCAGCGGAGAATCTTGGTGGCTTCTGCCATTTCCACTCTACTCTTTGTGCCGCCTTGGCTGTTTACATGAGCCACTGCGGTGATGTTGTCTGACTGGATCAGAACCGGTAGGTCGCGAAGCAATGTTTCCGCTTGCCGAAGGGCGTTGTATATGGCCCTCAGCTCCAGGATGTTGATTTGAATACAAGTTTTTTTAACTTGACCCAAAGACCTCGGAAGTTTCTTCCCTGTGTGACTGCTCCCCCACCTCGGAGGCTCGCGTCCGTGGCTACCAGAATCCAGTCCTGGATGGCGAACCTGCGACCCTGCAGAAGGTGAGCACTCTGCAGCCACCATAGGAGAGACACCCTGGCCCTAGGGGACAGGGTGATTAACTGATGCATCTGTAGATGTGATCCGGACCACTTGTTCCGTAGATCCCATTGGAAAGTCCTCGCATGGAACCTGCCGAAGGGAATGGCCCCGTAAGATGCCACCATCTTTCCCAGGACCCGAGTGCAGTGATGCACTGACACCTGTTTTGGCTTTAATAGGTGTTTTACCAGAGTCATTAGTTCCTGGGCCTTCTCTATCGGAAGATAAACCCATTTCTGGTCCGTATTCAGAATCATACCCAAGAAGGGCAGACGAGTCATAGGAACCAACTGTGACTTCGGGATATTGAGAATCCAGCCGAGTTGCTGTGACACCTTCAGCGAAAGTGACACGCTGTTCAACAACTGCTCTTTTGATCTCGCCCTTATTAGGAGATCGTCCAAGTATGGGATAATTGTGACTCCTTGCTTGCGTAGGAGCACCATAATTTCCGCCAATTACCCTGAAATTGGTAATGACAATACTGTACCGTAATTCTTAGTTACGCCTGATGGGGTGGATAAATGGGAACATGAAGGTATGCAGCCTTTATGTCTAGATACACCATAAAATCCCCCCTCTTCCAGGCTGGCGATGATCTCTCTGAGCGATTCCACTATGAATTTTAACCTTTTCAAGTATAGATTCAGAGATTTTAATTTTAAAATAGGTCTGACCGAACCATCCGGTTTCGGGACTACAGCCAAGGTTGAGTAATATCCCCTTCCTTGTTGAAGGAGGGGAACCTTGAGCACCACCTATTGGAGATACAATGTGTGAATTGTATTTAATATTATCTCCCTTTCTGGGGGGAGAAGCCGGTAGGGCCGATAAGGAAAACCGTCGAGGAGGCACTTCTTCGAATTCCAGCTTGTAGCCCTGAGAAACAATTTCTATTGCCCAGGGATCCACCTGTGAGTGAACTCAGATGTGGCTGAAGAGCTCCTCGTACTTTCTTATTTTTCTGCGACCGAAAGGACTGCATTTGATAATGTCGTGCTTTCTTAGGCTGTGAGGGACTATAAGGCAAAAGATCAGATTTACCAGCTATAGCTGTGGAGGCCAGGTCCGAGAGCCCTTCTCCACACAATTCCTCACCCTTGTAAGGTAAAACCTCCATATGCCTCTTTTAGTCGGCATCACCTGTCCATTGCATGTTCCACAGGACACGTCTAACAGAAATCGACATAGCGTTGACTCTAGAACCCAGTAGACCAATGTCTCTTTGAGCATGTCTTATATATAAGACAGCATCTTTTATATATCCTAGGGTCAATAACATGGTATCCTTGTCTAAGGTTTCAATCTCCGCTGATAAGGTATCTGTCCACGCTGCTACAGTGCTATAAACCCCTGCCGACACAATCGCCGGTCTTAGTAGTGTACCAGAATGTGTGTAAATGGACTTCAAAGTACTTTTCTGAATGCTGGCCCTCATTCCGAGTTGTTCGCTCGTTCTTTTCCTTCGCATCGGTGCGATTTTCCGCTAACTGCGCATGCGCAATGTTCGCACTGCGGCTGCGCCAAGTAAATTTGCTAAGAAGTTTGGTATTTTACTCACGGCATTACAAGGTTTTTTCTTCGTTCTGCTGATCGGAGTGTGATTGACAGGAAGTGGGTGTTTCTGGACGGAAACTGGACGTTTTATGGGTGTGTGTGAAAAAACGCTGCCGTTTCTGGGAAAAACGCGGGAGTGGCTGGAGAAACGGGGGAGTGTCTGGGCGAACGCTGGGTGTGTTTGTGACGTCAAACCAGGAACGACAAGCACTGAACTGATCGCACTGGAAGAGTAAGTCTCGAGCTACTCAGAAACTGCAAAGAAAAATCTTTTCGCAATATTGCGATTTCTTCGTTCGCAATTCTGCTAAGCTAAGAGTCACTCCCAGAGGGCGGCGGCTTAGCGTGTGCACTGCTGTGAAAAGCGGAAGGCGAGCGAACAACTCGGAATGAGGGCCGCTATCTGCAGGATCCCTGAGGGTAGCTGTATCTTGGTATGTCAGCGCTACCTTTTGGGGAAACGTGTCAACGCCTTGTCCACCCTAGGGGAGGATTCCCATCGTATCCTGGCCCTAGCAGGGAAAGGATACGCCATGAGAATTCTTTTGGGAAACTGCAGTTTCTTGTCTGGAGATTCCCGCTCTTTTTCACACAATTCATTTGGTTCATGAGAGGGGGGAAATGTTATGTCATCTTTCTTCCCCTTAAACATGTGTACCCTCGTGTCAGGGACAGATGGGTCATCAGTGATATGCAAAACATCTTTTATTACAATACTCATATATTGAATACTTTTCTGCCAGTTTTGGCTGCAACTTTGCATCATCGTAGTCGACACTGGAGTCAGACTCCGTGTCGGTATCAGTGTCTATTATTTTGGATAGTGGGCGTTTTGAGACTCTGAAGGTCCCTGCGACATAGGGACAGACATGGGTAGATTCCCTGTCTGTTCTCTAATCTTTTGTGCAATAAATTTACCTCAGCACTTAATTCCACATATCCAGTCATGTGTCGGCGTTGTCGACTGAGACACCACACACACACATTTGCTCCATCTCCTCCTTAGAAGAGCCTTTTACCTCAGACATGTCGACACACACGTACCGACACACCACACACTCAGGGAATCCTCTTATCTGAAGACAGTTCCCCCACAAGGCCCTTTGGAGAGACAGAGAGTATGCCAGCACACACCCAGCACCAATACCCCAGGAAAAACACACAATGTGTTTACCCAGTAGCGCTGTAATACTATTATTTGCTGCCAATTATGTGCCCCCCCCTCTTCTCTGAAACCCCCTTTCACCGTGGATAAGCAGGGGAGAGTCCAGGGAGCTTCCTCTCAGCTGTGCTGTGGAGAAAATGGCGCTGGTGAGTGCTGAGGGAGAAGCCCCGCCCCCTCGGCGGCGGGCTTCTGTCCCGCTTAAATACAATAAAAACTGGTGGGGGCTCTTTATATATACAGTGCCTAGCTGTATATATATCTCTTTTGCCAGAAATGAGGTTTATATTGCTGCCCAGGGCGCCCCCCCCTGCGCCCTGCACCCTTACAGTGACTGCCGTGTGTGAGGTGTGTGGGAGCAATGGCGCACAGCTGCACTGCTGTGCGTTACCTCAGTGAAGGTCATGAAGTCTTCTGCCGCCTCTGAAGTCTTCTTTTCTTCTCATACTCACCCGGCTTCTATCTTCCGGCTCTGTGAGGAGGACGGCGGCGCGGCTCCGGGACGAACTCCAGGGTGAGACCTGTGTTCTGACTCCCTCTGGAGCTAATGGTGTCCAGTAGCCTAAGAAGCAGAGCCTTGAAACTCACCGAAGTTGGTCTGCTTCTCTCCCCTCAGTCCCTCGATGCAGGAAGTCTGTTGCCAGCAGGCTCCCTGAAAATAAAAAACCTAACAAATATACTTTTCTCAGAAAGCTCAGGAGAGCTCTCTGAAAAGCACCCAGTCTCCACTGGGCACAGTATCAAACTGAGGTCTGAAGGAGGGGCATAGAGGGAAGAGCCAGTGCACACCAGATCTAAAGTCTTTCTTAAAGTGCCCATGTCTCCTGCGGAGCCCGTCTATCCCCATGGTCCTTACGGAGTCCCCAGCATCCTCTAGGACGTAAGAGAAAGTTGAATTGAGATGAGGAAGCCGAGAGGAGGAGGAGGAGGAGGAGGGGGGGGGGGGGGGACAGGGGAGAGCAGCGCTACAGCAGTGTTGTAGGAGGATGTAGCACCCCGTCTCCAGCCGTGAGTGGCGTCTGTGACACTTCCTCCTGCATATGCTGTGCTGTGGCCGCTGCTCTCTCCGTCTTCTCACGGCTCCCCCCCCCCCCCGGCTCCTCCTCTCAGCTCCCTTATCACAATCCGACTTTTTTGAAAAAGTCGGATTCAGATGGTCTGAAATAGGGCCCCGTTTCCGACAGAAGCACGCGGATCGGCAGCTATTCTGCTGATCCACATGCATTCCGACAAGTCGAATTACCCGACTTGTTGGATAAAAAAGTTGGGGATTGAATAGGTCGGAACCCCTTCCGACCTGAAAAAGTCGAAAACTGCCGTCTTTTCGACTTCAATTGAATATACCCATAAGTTTAAAAGCGCTCTCATTTCTAAGTAAAATTCTGTCACATTAAGCAGTAGAGCTTTGCTGGTATAACGTAAAACGGTTCTCCACACCATAGGGTGCAGATTCGAGCAGCTGTCAGCCGGACCTATTCAATGAAATGCCGCATCCCTGTACGTTAAGCCCCAGAGGGTGCCCTTAACTCAGAAATTTCCTTGCAGCCTCAGGAGCTGCCACCAGAGGGCATTTCTGACATTGTCACATCGGATGTAACCGTGTCAGGTAAGAGCCCGTCTTGGTGTAATTGCATCTGATGCGACCATTCCATGCAAGGGATTAATGTACAAACAATTCTCTTGCCTGTGTGCTTGCTCAGATGTTTGCTGTAGATAATATACTTCATATGTATGCCATAGATGCCCAAATTCTAGCGCTTGCCGCAGATGCCCATCACTTCATGTGGAGATTGGCCGCATACCCACTTGTATTTCTTTAAATTTTTAATGCTTATAAAATACATACATTGTTACTAGGGAATACATACGATTTACCGGCGGATGGGATTCCGTCTGTCAATATCCCGACAGTGGCTTCGCATCCGCCAGAATGCCGGCAGCGGGGAGATCGCTAAGAGTCCCCTTGCAGGCTCGCTGCACTCGCCACCCATGAGTGGAAATAGCCCTGGTGCGCTAGGAGTCCAGCTGTCAGTATTGTCAGCTGACGGGATTTCGGCGTCGGTATACTGAATGCCGGGATCGCGACAGCTGCCATTTTTACTGCAACCTGCTACTAGCGTTGTAGGCATTCCTGATGCCTTTATTAAACATGCAGAAAAAGAGCACGGAAACCGGGACATTAATGAAATGCCAGTGCGTTGATACTAGAAGCCAGGATTTCTAAAGCCAGATCTGTATACATTTATATTAGTGTCAGAAACATTAGTTGAGCTGATATAAAGACACAAGGGACAGATGTATTAGGCCTGGAGAAGTGATAAAGCAGTGATAAGTGGAAGGTGATAATGCACCAGCCAATCATCTCCCAACTACATTACATAATGGAGCTGATTGGCTGGTGTGTTATCACTTTGCATTTATCACTTATCCAGGCTTAATACATCTGCCCCTCAGTTCTGTAGCGTAAACCGTCTCTTGACCTGATTTGCCATATACCTACTTTTCTTGTGTGTGTTTCTAAAAGCTCAGGTTATAGGAAACACATTTGACATGCATTATTAGTGTTTTGAATTGCACTGAGGAACTCGACAGGCTTTCTCTGCATTTAACAGCAATGAAAGCGAAGATTAGAGCACAATGCGGAACGGCACCACAGCGCTCGTAACATCGGTAGTAGACACATGTAAGACACTCCGGTGGATGTGAGCTAGATGGATAATACCAAATAATATAATGCAATCGATACAAGTTTATATTGCAGATACGCTTATAAATGCATTTAGTCTGTAGATTTTTTTTTCTTCCTTTTTAATTTGCATCTGTGACCAAACAGGAAAAGTCCATCTTCCTGTAGCCATACACGTGAAAAGATGTATGTTAAGCTGGATACACACTGGAGGGCCGATATGCCGTTTTGTTACGACATATCGCCTACATCGCTCAGTGTACGCATGATTGCGCGCTCTCGGTCACTAGTCTTCCATGCTGCACATCAAACCTAGCGATATCGCTAGCGATTATGTGCCTATCAGTGTGTACAGCTAACCGATATGTTGTAGTGGTTTCACGCCACCTTCATGCCACTCCCTAGAATGGAGTGGCATGAAGATTGCTCCAGTGTGTACAGGAGCAGCGATACATCGCTAGCGACCTAACGATACAACATATTGGGTCGTTAGCAAGATTGCAGTGTGTATGTGCTCAATATCGCTTGTTCGGGGCTCAAGGGAAATCATAGAAACATAGAATTTGACGGCAGATAAGAACCACTTGGCCCATCTAGTCTGCCCCTTTTTTTTGATCCTTTAGGTAATCTCAACCCTTTTTGAACCTTAATTCTTTGTAAGGCTATTCATATGCCTATCCTAAGCATGTTTAAATTGCTCTACAGTCTTAGCCTCTACCACCTCTGATGGGATCAGTAAAGTCATAATGATTACTGGTCGCTCCAGTGTGTACCCACCCTTACTTATAGCCAATGCATAGTTCCTTATTTATTATTTGTGGAGACACCCCTTAGGCCAGGCCTGGCCAACCTGTGGCCCTCCAGCTGTTGCAAAACTACTTATCCCAGCATGCCCCGCCACAGTTTTAGCATCCCCTAACAGAAAAACTGTGTTAGGGCATGCTGGGACTTGTAGTTTCACAACATCTGGAGGGCCATAGGTTGGTCAGCCCTGCCTTAGGCAGTATGAAATGTGACTGGATTAAGAATTTTATTGAAATAACAGTAATATGTAGGTGTAGGATAAATTGTGCTAAAATCAGGGTGATCTAAATGATGCCTTGTATGTGTAATACCCTGGAGATATTAAAAAAATGGGGAACCCCTTGGTTTTTTTTTTATATAGAGGAACTACAAAGCCCAGGGTAGAACATGGGCTGAACTTTGCTCTCGCTGTCAGCTTAACACAGGCGAGTTTGGTGCCACTGTAGTTGGAAGATTCCCCCCCTCCTCAGCAACACCTAAGCCCAGGAAGATTGCCCCCTCAGTGATTGGACCCCCCAGGTTGCAGGGCAGAAGGCACCTGGGCAGAAGACACCTGGGGCGGTCTGTTGCTGGGGCTCAGGAGCCAGTGGGGACCCAGGAGAGGGGAGGTCTGCCAGGAGAGGTCCTTTTAAAAGAGGCATCACTGCGCGGGAGAAGAGAGAGCCCCCGGAGGAATGGGAAGATTACCTGGGAAGGTGTCACGATGTAGCCGGCAGGAGTCCCTCACTGCAGTCTGCTTGCTGCCTCAGCCGAGCCGCCGCCGGGATGTAGAGCGACGACCTGCCTTGGGAAGAAGAGTAGCCGCCTGCCACGCCGTGTGGATTGTCGGCGCTGAAGAGGACCGGAGACCCTGTCTGAGAAGAGCTGGCCGCGGCAGTATCAGCGGGGACGAAACGCGGAGAAGAGCCGCCGCTGCTGAGAGACTGGGGCGCTGAGCTGGAGGAACCGCAGTCCGTCCAGGTATGCAGCGATGGCCTTCGTCCCCTGGATCCGGCAGAAGAGCGGCCTCTGGGTTAGTGAGGAGCGCGCAGGCATAGCAGAGGACGACCCCGGATGAGAAGACCCCTGCAAGGACCCCACTGACTCCTGAAGATGACGGCGCAGAGAGGAGGATCCCTGATGGAAGGACGGCGCGGCTGCAGCGATGGAGAAGAGCCTGAAGTGCGGAGGACAGCGAAAAGACCAGCGCAAGGGCGCATCCTTGGCACGGTGCTCTGCATCCCGGGTGGCGCCGAAGACCAAGGTGATTGGAGGTGGCAGAAGCGCCGCAGCAGGTGGTGAGACCCTGATTGCCCTTCCGCTGCTGTACTCTGCATCTGTTTAACCCCTTCCGCTGCAACAGTCTGCCCTGTTAGTGCCATCCGCTGCAAAAACTCTGCAATGGGGGAACAAGTTAATAAGGCGGTAGGCTCCCCTTCAGCAGTGCCCCGCAAGACAAGTTTAATAGAGGAGGTGAGCTCCCCTCATCACCAGTGCCCCGCATATTAATGTAATAAGGGGGTAGGCACCCCTATATTTGTGTTTCCCCTGCAACCCTTCCACTGCCTAAACTCTGCGCTGGGGGAACATGTTTTAAAGGAAAGGTGGTAGGCACCCCTTCTGGTTATAGTTAAAAGGAGGTAGGCTCCCCTTCAGTGTTGTGCCCCACAAGTTCTCATTTAAAGGTAGTAGGCTCCCCTGTTCATTGTTAGAAAAGGGGGTGGGCTCCCCAGATTGAATGAGACGTCAGGAGTGAGATATATTTATATTTGTGCAACTGTCTGCTATTCTGCAAATGCTTTAGTACCTACGAAGGTGGGCTGATTATTGACTGTATTATAAAAGCTCCGCCCACCGGTGCTTATGCAAGATAATGGGGGTCATTCCGAGTTGTTCGCTCGCTAGCAGATTTTAGCAGCATTGCACACGCTAGGCCGCCGCCCTCTGGGAGTGTATCTTCGCTTAGCAGAATTGCGACCGAAAGATTAGCAGAATTGCGAATAGAAAATTCTTAGCAGTTTCTGAGTAGCTCGAGACTTACTCCTACACTGCGATCAGCTCAGCCCGTTTCGTTCCTGGTTTGACGTCACAAACACGCCCTGCGTTCGGCCAGCCACTCCCCCGTTTCTCCAGACACTCCCGCGTTTTATGCTGGCACGCCTGCGTTTTTCCGCACACTCCCAGAAAACGGTCAGTTTCCACCCAGAAACACCCACTTCCTGTCAATCGCTCACTTCAACGATGGTAAATCTACTAAGTTTTGTGCTAAAATACTTAGCGCATGCGCACTGCGTACCATGTGCATGCGCATTTTCGCCTTAATTGCTCCGTTGCGAAAATTGGCAACGAGCAAACAACTCGGAATGACCACCAATATTTGTGTGCTGTGTATTACTACAGAGGCGGGCAATTATTGACTGTGTTATGCAAGCTCTGCCCAGCAGTGCCTGTCAAAGCTGATGTTCTTGTTTGCTTATTTAATTTACAAGGCTGGTATTTATTGACCGTGTTATATAGAGACGCTAGCCTGCTCACCTGTTCCCGCAATTTACCTGCTTTATTTGTCAACGCTGGTTATACGAGATTGTGCTATATAGAGACGCCAGCTTGCTCACCTGTTCCCGCAAATTACCTGCTTTATTGTCAACGCTGGTTATACGAGACTGGGTTATATAGAGACGCCAGCTTGTTCACCTGTTTCCGCAATTAACCTGCTTTTGTTGCTGGTTATGAGAGACTGAGCTATTTCAAAGACCGCGCCAGCTTGCTTACCTGTTCCTACAATTTACCTGCTATTGAGGTTGTTGGTTATTATTTACTGAACTTTGCTGTCACTGTTGCCTTTATCATTTAATAATAAAATGGGGTTGGATCCTGTATATGTGTGTTGTCATTGTGTCTGAGGGGTAAAGCAGGTCTGCCGCTCTGATCACCCGAACCTGAGTTATCTTGGTACCCCACACTTAGTTTAAGTTCTGGCACCGGATTGTGGGTGTTACATATCGTCAAAATATGTGATCACTGTAACCTTTTGGAAAAAAAAAAATGGAACCAGGGAGTTGATGTATCACGTACTGAATACAGTGGAGACATGGATAAGTTGCTCATAGCATGGTACTACTGTACCTTTTTATTTATAAAGTGCATTCTATAAAATGATAGGTAGAACTTGATTTGGTTGCTATGGGCAACGTCCCCACTACTTCACTCTTTTTTTTTTTTTCACTGCTTGATTCAGTACAACTGTGCAGGAAGCTTCCTGCAGTGGGCTACCGCTTACATCCCCGATGTCCACCACTCGGCCTCTGTAACTGGACTGTGGAAGCAGAAGCTGGGAATTAGATTGCTGCCATTTTGTTATCCATATAGGACATGGGGACTAGCGCTCCTTCTGATGGAGATTGGGTGAATCCCTGAGAAGAATCCCTGTATAAGATTTGTCTATCTGTAAAAAGGATTATGGTTAAAAAAAAAATATGGAGGTCATCATGTCGACGGTTATCGTCCTTACCTACAGAACAGTTGAATCGCCGCACCACTGATTGTCAACATTAATAGCATGTCAAATGTCATCAATGTTGACATGGTGAATGTCGACACACTGAAAAACTCTGCATCACCACCTTGCTGCCATTCTCATATCAACATTCTAGCCTTCAAGGAAATATCGGACCCATAATGGAATATTCTAAATGAGGGAATGGGTAATGTAAAATTCCTCAGTGACTGTGTAATCTCAATTCATTCCTGTTCTGTGTCCAGTGTTCTAAGTTTCTCTGTGCAAATAGGGCTGTCCAAAATGAATGTCAAAATTTTACAATGAACATGGGTTGTTTTAAGCAGTTTCTAGTGACATGGGAGACCACCTGTGCATCCCGAAAATGGGTCCCTGACCCACAAATGTGATTTTTTTTTTTTAAATGTCTAATCAAATAATATTGTTTAATAAAAACTAGCCCTTGTTTCTCTACAGTTATTTTTTTTGCAGGTACTTTTTACTATACAGAACCCTTCTTCAGTGTCCTATCCATCAGTACCACTTTGCACAACATTTTTGTTGGTTTTATGACTAAAACAAAATGAAATTGTTTAATTAAAGACTGCTGTGTGAATTGGCATGACACTGGTTTTATGCAGAACATGTTTAAATGATATAGCTACGGTGTGCAAAAATAAAGATGGCCTTGGCTAAATGTCTCCTACCTGCCATTAAACTCTGTTTCTGCTACGAAAAAGCTTCAGATTCTGTCACAGATGTCAAATGAAAATACACCCACTCGCTGGCTGCTGTGGGTACTCTATTCCATCCCTAAATACTCTGAGACAAGCTGTTCGCAGAAACATTTGACGTTTTCATTGATGTTATAAATGTGCAGACTAGAGCTTGGCATGTTAGGGAATTAGTGGTTACCCCTGCAGCTTATACAGGATCATGGCGTGTCTGGTACATTTTACCTGAAGATCAGCAGAATTAAATCACTTTTGCCTTTGCCTTCATAGATTTCACCTTTTTTTTTTTTTTTTTTTTTGTAATTTTTTTTTTTCTAGTATTTTCTTTTCTCATGCTCTCTGGAAACCATTTTGCTGTAGCCGTTCTCTAATAAAATCTTGTTTATCAGTGGAGACGCCAAGTAATCCCTGTCATGGATGCTAAACAACTTGCACTGCGGTGCTTTATTTTTCACTTTGTTGACACAGCAGTTATAGAGCACGGTTTGGTTGTACTTTAATGGCTAACCTAATTTATTGCACGAATGCAGTCCTGGCACATACTTTATAAAGCTGCCACTTCTTGTTTTGTATTTATCTTTTATTTGACCTTATTTTGTTTTCTTCCCTCCTGATTTACCTTGAGCAGGATTTTTGTGAGCTACAGTGGTCCGCAGGAATGCTCGTATACATAGCTTTGCATTAATGTCTGTCGTATATCATTTACCATCTGCTGGCCTCCCTTATATGCATAAAATTGTTGTTGTAGTATAGAGGAGAATAAACAGTTTAGTGTCTGCATGCCTGCGCGCAGCTCCAGATTAACAGAGTTAAGTACTGTGGCAAAATATGCTTTTTGTAATTTGAGTTTCACATGAGTTTTTTTTTCTTATTATTTTTGTAATATTTTGTTAGGAAAAGGAGAAAGTGTCAAAGAAATTCAGGCTTTAACAAGTTCTACTGACTTGGGGCAGTATGGGCAGCTGTAGAATATAGGGAAAACTGACTCTTTAGCTGATAATGCACTAGAACTCCCAACATGCTTTGAGGTTTTAATATTGTAGTATTGCGTTCAGTTTTGGAAACATCACTTTTGGAAGGATATTGGTAAAACAGGAAAGATCTAGAAAAACTAAACAAAATGATGCAGGGTATAAAACATGAAACACATGCAGGATTTAATGTTCTTCTTGGGGAAGAGACACATTCATCATTGACCTCACCAGGGTTCAGGAGATTTTTTTTTAAAGTGAAGTCAAGCTCCAGTAAAAGGGGGGTACAGTCTTAAATTTGTAGGGGAAAGCTCAAGAGTAATGTTAACAAATTTCGTTTTACTGAGAGAGTGTGGCATGAAATGTTGACATTCAGAGTGTCGGCAGTTATAATGTCGTCACTGCTATTGTAGCCTAACTAACCATAGTTACAGGCTAGTCCTAATTGCTTCCTATCCCTAACTGTAGTTACATCTTAACTCTAATTGCAGGTTATCCCTGACCTTAGTTACAGCCTATTTCTAACAGTAGTTACACCCTAACCCTACATGCAGCCTATCCATAACCATAGTTACAGCCTGACCCTAATCATAGTCACAGCTTAACTCTAATTGCAGTTTATACCCAACCTTAGTTACAGCCTAATCCTAATTGCAGCCTATCCCTAACCGTAGTTACAGCCTAATCCTTTTGCAGAATAACCCTAATTGCAGCCTATCCCAAGCTATAGTTACAGCCCAACCCTAATTGCAGTCTATCCTTAACCTTAGTTTAAGCCTAGTCCTAATTGCAGCCTATCCTTAACCATAGTTGCAGCCTATTCCTAACCATAGTTACAGCTTAACTCTAATTGCAGCCTATCCCTAACCATAGTTACATCCTATTTGCAGCCTACCCCTAATTTCATGTGTCAACATTCTGGCTGTCAATATTTTAAACATGTCGACATGTCATTGTCTGCACGATTAATGACAACATTCTTATTGAGATTCTTGGAATAAACTCCTAGAGTGTACTGGGTAAACGGAGCAGATGGGCATCTCACCCATCATGATTTTACGAGTGTTTTTTAATGCTAGTAAAACTATTTAAACCACTATGAGCAATGTAAATGTTGGTTCCGTAGACCACATGCCAACTAGCGCCTGCATCTTTTGGTCACTTCCTGCTTAGTACTTGGGCATCGGAAGGTAAGTGCAGTGTCTTTTAATGGGAGTACTTACTTTATTCACATTAAATTCTCCCTGCCCACCAGTTATCTCAAATCATTTCCATACGGATAAGCTTCTGAAATGTGTTCCTATAGATATGTGATTATAAGTATCATCTTCTTTATATAAGCCAAGTTGTACTGCAGCAGTAATGGCCCATAAAGTATAAATAGTATTTTCAAGTATTTCAGCCTAACAAAAGCATGTAATTCTACAGAATATAGAACATTATCTTCCGGTAAAACGCTACACTGGTGACAGTATGTAAGAAATGGCCATGAAGATAGAGAATCAGTGAGCACCAACTTCTCACCACTTACATCCCAAGACATATTTATTACCACTGTGCGCTTTCAGCCTTGTCTAAAAATATTGGCGCTCGTTCTGTTTTCTGCACACGGCACAATACATCACATGCCTCTAAATAAAGTCATACAATACGCAGTAACTGTGATTTCCAGTTGTGTCTATATAATGGTGTTATGGCTTCCAGTTTTGCTTAGGAGATTGGAGTTTGTTCAGCTCTTTATCTGTGTTATTGCCCCAGTGAAAGATGTGCGCACAGGAATGGCCGTACTACACATGACTGTGGCTGACTTCTACTGTGATGTATGGGCGAGTTACTGCCGGCGGCATGGAATGATGCCACAGGCAATTTAGAAGGCTAAATAATGCTGCAAGTGAAACTGATATATAGGATTCTATATATTTTGTGCTTGTGGTTATACGTATCAACGCCTCTTTGACCATCACCTGCTCACTTTTAACCTATCTCTATCTGCTTCTCCATCTTTACCACCTAAGACTACCATCACTAAGTGTAATATTGAGGCTATTGACACCACTTCCCTGTCTTCCATGTTTGACTCACTGCTCTCTCCTATTCTCTCTCTTTTCTGCCCTGGACAAGCTACTTCCCTTTACAATGCATCCCTTACCTATTCTCTTGACTCTGTCGCCCCACCATCCACTATTCACCCTCGCAGATCGACACCTCAACCCTGGCATTCCAAATGCACTAGATATCTGCAAAAATACTCACGTACCGCTGACTGAGCGACAGTGGAGGAAATCACGCAATAAGGCCGACTTCCTCCACTACAAATTTATGCTCTCATCCTACTTTGCTGCCCTTACCCTTTCTAAACAATCTTACTTCAAATACCTTATCTCCTCCCAATCCTCAAACCCCAGGCGCCTCTTTGCCACTGTCAACTTGCTCCTCTGCCCACCCCTGCCTCAACTCTCCTCTTCACTTTCTGTTCTTGACTTTGCCACCTACTTCACATGCAAAATTGACTCCATTCATCAGGACATAACATCCCACCAGAACCTGAGCAACCCCCCTCCTCCATTTCTCAACCTCCCCCCCTCTCCTTCTCTCCTACCAACTCTGACATCTTTCTTCCCTGTATCTGGAGAGGAAGTCATGGTCCTCATCCGGTCTTCACCCCCCTCCACCTCCCCACATGACCCTATTCCCAGCCGCCTTCTCCGCTTCCTCTCTTCTTCTGCCTGATCCCATCTTGCCCATCTACTCAATCTCTCACTCTCCTCAGGCACTGTCCCTTCTACCTTCAAGCATGCACTTGTCTCCCCTATTCTTAAAAAACCTTCCCTTGATCCAACCAATCTCTCCAACTACCGACCCACCTTTCTTCTCCCTTTTGCCTCCATACTCCTTGAGCGTATTGTCTACAACCGCCTCACTGTCTTTCTTTCTTCCCACTCACTGCTTGACCCTTTCGTGTCTGGTTTCCGTCCTCAGCACTCCACTGAAACTGCCCTTACGAAAGTCTGCAATGACCTCCTTGCTGCTAAATCCAGGGGCCACTACTCTGTGCTTATTCTCCTTGACCTCTCTGCTGCTTTTAACACTGATCCTTTACTCCCTTGCTTTGCGTGATTCTGCTTTCTCCTTGCTGTCCTCCTACCTTTCTGACCATTCCTTCTCTGTCTCCTCTCATGACTCCACCCCCCACCCCCCACACACACTTCCTCTACTAGTAGGTGTCCCCCAAGGTTCTGTTCTTGGGCCTCTCCTTTTCTCTCTCTACACATCCTCATTAGGTGAGCTCATTAGCTCTTTTGACTTAAAATATCATCTCTACGCTGATGATACTCAAATCTACCTTTCCTCCCCTGACCTCTCCCCTGCTCTCCTCACTCGTATCTCCAACTGTCTCTCTGCTATCTCCTCCTAGATGTCCCAGCGCTTTCTTAAACTTAACATGTCTAAGCCTGACCTGATCATCTTCCCTCGTTCCTGCATAACCTCACCTCCCACAATTTCATTATCCATTGAAGGCACAACTATCTCCTCTAGCCCCCAAGTGTGATATCTTGGAGTAATCCTTGACTCCTCCCTCTCCTTCAAACCACACATTCAGTACCTCTCAAAAACCTGGCATTTCCATCTCAAAAACATCTCCAGGATCAGACCCTTTCTCACCCAGGATGCTACTAAACCCTCATCCACTCACTGGTCATCTCCAGATTGGACTACTGCAATCTACTCCTATCTGGCCTCCCTCAAAAGTGCCTCTTCCCCACTTCAGTCTATCCTCAATGCTGCTGCCCGTCTCATCTTCCTCACCAAACGTACTACATCCACATCCCCTCTCTTGCAGGACCTTCTCTGGCTACCCTTCCCATTCAGAATCCAATTCAAGCTTCTCACATTCACCTACAAAGCCCTCACCCACTCTTCTCCCTCTTACATCTCTGACCTTATCTCTCTTTACATTCCCACCCATCCTCTTCACTCTGCTAATGCACGCCGTCTCTCCTGCCAACTGATTACCTCCTCCCACTCCTACCTACCAAATTTTGCACGTCCTGCTCCCTATCTCTGGAATGCTCGACCTCTCCCCATCCGACTCTCCACCTCTCTACAAAACTTCAAACGGGCTCTCAAGACCTACTTCTTCACCAAACCCAGCCAACTCTCCTCCTAACCCTCTTGTCTATGCTCACTGTCTACCCCTTCTGTGTCACTCCGGTCTGTTAGCCCCTCACCTTTTAGAATGTAAGCTCGCAAGAGTAGGGACTTCTTTCCTCATGTGCCTTTCCTTTTCTTACTTAAACTACAGTATCTTATACTCCATACTCCCTTTGATGGCACATAACCCCGGGTTTTCTATATCTGTCCTATATTGTCTTGTACTGTAAGTCCTGTTTTTTTGTTTGCTCATTTAATTATGTACTGTGTAATGCGTGCTGCGGATCCCTTTTGGTGCAATATAAATAAAGGATGATAATAATAATAATAACAACACAATAATTGTAGGAGCTGCTTATTTCCAGGGTAGCAAGAATGGGAAATTCATAGCCGTGTTTTCTTTTCTGTTCAGGAAACCGTAGAGAAATTTGTTCAAGCCAACGTGTGTGAGAAGGCACTGGTAAGTGAGTTGTCAAATCTGTTCTGGTGTGGTGTTGTATCTGTTCTGTTTCAGCCGACTAGTCACCTGGCGGCAGCCATTTTGTGGTATCAACCGATGCAGCCTATCACATCACCAGGAATTAATGACATCACTGAGGAACTTTGTCTCTTCCCTCAGTAATGTCACAAGTACCTAATTCAGTGGTTCCCGAACGTGGTCTTCAAGGCACCCAACAGTCCAGGTTTTAGGGATGTCCCTACTTGTGCACAGATGTTATAATCAAACTGACTGAGGTACTAATTAAGTTGCCTCTGTCTAAGCTGGATATCCTTAAGATCTGGACTGTTGGGGTGCCTTGAGGCCTGCATTTGGGAACCCCTGACCTAATCCATTGATAGGCTGGATATAGGTTCCACCTAGTGCCGTCCGCTGTATGTAGGTGACGGGTCCACATTGAGCCCTACATAGATTTTCTCAATAGACCTCTTATTTTTCTGGTTCTTTAGAAAAACACTGCTGCAGTTTCTGAAATTCCGACAGTAAATGTGATCGCTGATGAGGAATTTCTGCCTTTTCAAGATAACATATTTGACCTTGTTGTCAGCAGCTTAAGGTATGAGGTTTCAGTATCTGTCATTGAAAAGTTTTGCACCTGATTTCTGCACCATATATGAGCAACGCTACAGTCAGGTGGTTTTTCCTTGTGTAGTACACCATTTGTGGCCCCACATGCACGGTTTCTAAGAGCCACTTTTCCACTCTTTAAACTCAGCGGAGCAGCTCTTCAGAGAGCAGAATTCAAATAAGACGAAGAAACATTTATGGACATTACAGTTTACCAGGGGGTTACTAGGCAAATATGCTGTTGTCCAAGCTTTTGTTTAGTACAATGGAGTTTAATTATTAGACAATTTCAATGGATAGGTTAGGCACAGTTTACACAGCACTTTTTTTCCTTGCTTAATAGGAAATATATATTATCATAGGGCTTCCTGGGTATAGCTGCTGCTTCTCTCTCAGTACTGTGTTTAGTAAACCTTCTCTGAAATTCCTGTTCTCCGTATCATTCCCACTTTTCAGCTTCTGCCTTTTACTGCAAATTATTGCACTGCATTCATGAAACTCAAACTGTAGGTGGGATGAAATGGCGTCCGAGTTTGCTGGAAGTGTGGGATGCCGGCCAAACTCGGACGTTTTTTTAAAGCAACAGTCATTTTTTGCCTTGCAAATGACTGTTGCTTTAAAAAAAAAAAAAAAAAATCCCACCTTGCCTGTTATCTGGTGCACAGCCTGTGGGTCAGGAAACCAAGGGCCTGCTGCAGCGATGTACACCAATACATTCTTAACTGCAGATTTGTACGCAGCAGCTTTGCGGAAATATGCATATGTCGCAGCTGTAGGGAGATGTGTAGAGACGCCCATAATTGGCGCCTCTGATCCACTGCCTAGGTACAATGACTCAACCATCGGGAGAACATCAACCATCGGAGAAAACTTATGGGCGCGCAACATGGCAGCTGCAAGTAAGATTCAAAAGCCATTGTAACAGCGTATGAGACCGCAGTCGCAAACTGTGACACGCCTGTTTGAGTTGCCACTGCCCCATTACCTCCCTGAAATGGTCCCTCACTGTCCGTCACTTTGCAAATAAATGTTCACTGTGACCACCATCACAAGACCATTCCAGCACATGTGCAGTGTGACTTATGTGCATGAGCAGTGCAAAAAAATTGCTCAACTGCATACAAAATAGACATTGTGTACATGTGTACATCTCTGAATCAGGCCCAAGCTTGGGCTCCATGTAAGATCACACCATTTGTCCTACGATGGACTCACACTATCTCTCTCTCTCTCTATTTGTCCTACGGTGGACTACCTCTATCCATTTGTCTTATGGGAGGGGATTTCTCCACTGTCAAACTATTCTTTTAGGAACCACTTACATTCAGGGTCAAAGATCAATAGCACTTGAGAACCCAAAACACTGCCACACTGATGTATTTGGGTCCTGGCTATAAAGAAAAAAAAGTTTGAACATCACTGATCTTTAGTATAGTTGCTAGGTTCTAAATATAAGGATAAAAAATATCTGTCTTGGGAATAAAATGCAATCACTGCATCTGTTCTTTGGTTTGTGAAATGTACTAGGACAGTAGTTCTTGTAATCAACCATCATTACTGCAATTATTATTTTTCTTATACTAAAAGATATGTTTTTGTTAATACTGTTGTTTGTTTGTTATGTGTTTCAGTTTACACTGGGTGAATGATCTACCTAGGGCATTTCAAGAGGTGAGACGTTTTGGAGTAGTCTGTTATTTAGCTGTCATCAGACTTCAGCTATTGGGATTTTTAATTATGATTAAGGACTTCATCATGTAATTACTTCTTCATTATTTAAATTACTAATAGGCTATAAAATTTACTTTATGAATCACATAAAAGGTCATATCTGACAGAGTGTGTATAATGCAGATTACATGTGAATGAAATCTGGTTGTAATACAGGTAATCGTTTTATATTTACTTCAAATTATGATATATATACAAATACACATACACAAGCAATTGTAGGGGCATTTCCAGCTGCCCAGATCCCCCCCCTTCCCAAGCCAGCAGCTCAAATCCTGACCAAAATAGCAGTAGTATACAGTATACGAGGGGTGTGCAATAAGTTTCCGGATGTGCATCGATTTCGACAGCTGCAGGTGTCGCTGTCCATTCACCACAGCAAGAACAGCTCTGTCCCTGGCCGCGGCAACTGCCAGGCCTCAGGCTGCACATGAGATGTCGCAAGACATGCAAGATCTCACTCGTGCAAGATCTCACCTGTGTCTCTCCTCCTGGCCGGGAGGAGAGACTAGTGCTGATGCGTTGTGGGGGTCTGGCAGCGATCACTGGAGGGGGGAGTTGTCACTCCCCCACTGTGGCAAACGAGATGTTTATACATCTCATCGCTATTGCTTCCTGCTTCTGCATTTGCCCCTGATATACTGTATACAGACAGATATAAGGGGAGATGTATCAAACCTTCAAGAGGGACAAAACGGAGCAGATGCCAGTAGCAACGCAGCTTCTAAGGTTTTATACATCTCCTCCACAGATAAATATTATTTGTTTGTTTTATTTACAGTCGGGATTGAAAGTTACAAGGTATTAACTCTGCAGGGTGCCCAAACTTTTGCAGATGCCATTTTTTGTTTTAAAATCAAACTTTTTTTGACATGTTATAAGAACATCTAATCTGTAATTTGATGCCTTTTGGAAATTTTTCCATCTTTCCTTGGCTTCTTTTTGCACATTAAAATAAATTTTGCCTGGGGTACCCAAACTTTCAATCCCCACTGTATATTCATTTTATTTATTTCTCCTTCGTCCTAGAGGATGCTGGGGACTCCAAAAGGACCATGGGGGTATAGACGGGATCCGCAGGAGACATGGGCACTTTAAGACTTTAAATGGGTGTGAACTGGCTCCTCCCTCTATGCACCTCCTCCAGACCTTAGTTAGATTCTGTGCCCAGAGAGACTGGACACACACTAGGTGGAGCTCTAAAGAGTTTATCTAGAAAAGACTTTCTGTTAGGTTTATTGTTTTCAGGGAGCACTGCTGGCAACAGGCTCCCTGCTGCGTGGGACTGAGGGGAGAGAAGCAGACCTACTTCTGTGAGTTAAAGGCTCTGCTTCTTAGGCTACTGGACACCATTAACTCCAGAGGGTCTGATCACTTGGTATAGCCTATCTGCTCGTTCCCGGAGCCGCTCCGCCGTCCCCCTCACAGAGCCAGAAGAGAGAAGCCGGGTGAGTAACCGAAGCAAAGAAGACTTCAGTGAAGGCGGCAGAAGACATCAGAGTCTGAGGTACCGCGCAGCGGTCGTGCTGCGCGCCATTGCTCCCACACACCAATGGCACTACTTGGGTGCAGGGCGGGGGGGGGTGCCCTGGGCAGCAATAAGACCTCAAATCAGCCTGGCAAAAGTACACACAGTGCATAGACGCTGTATACTACTCCCGCCAGTATAAAAAAATAGCGGGACATAAGCGCGCCATTACGGGGGTGGGGCTTGGTCCTCCCAGCTCTAATGAGCGCCATTTTATCTCCACAGTGAAGCTGCATGAGACGCTGGCCCTGACATCCTCCACTTCTGTGACAAGTAACAGGGTGCTAAAATTGGTGTTGATTGTTATCATTAAAAGCGCTGTCAGGTCGGGTGCATTTTATTTATATATATATATATATATATATATATATATATATATGTATATGTGTGTGTGTGTGTGTGTGTATAGGGTGAACTAACAGTGCCAAAAAATACAGTAGAATTAAATTTTTCACAGTATGTCGGTTATAGGTTTACCCAAAAAAATCTAGTCACTGTATGCCACTCCCCTTTTTTTTGTGTATGGGGCGTCTGCTAGATCTTAAATAAAGCCCGCACTTGTATGTGTGCAGGATAGATAAATATTGGAAAAAGCGAATAAGATCGGAGCGACCACAGGTGGCAAATATTCTTAGTGTAAAAAAATACACAGCCGCTAAGAATATTTGCCACCTGTGATCGCTCCGATCTTATTCGCTTTGTCCAATATATATATATATATATATATATATATATATATATATATATATATATATATATATATATATATATATATATATATATATATATATATATATATATATATATATATATATATATATAGTGTGTGCTTTCAGACTGGGTGTGAGCTGGCAAACTCCATCTGTGTTTCTCTAATAGGCCTTATTGTGGGTCTGTCCCCTATAACCCAGTGTGATAGTGGTGTCGGTACGAGTGTGTCCACATGTCTGAGGCTGAAGGCTCTTCCCAGGAGGAGGCTGGAGTAGAGACAGAACAGTGTGAGGGAGTGAATCTGTCGGCACCGGAGATTGCTGATTGAGTAAGTATGTTGGGTGCCTTGAATGCAAATGTGGCTTCATTAAATAAGAGATTGGATAAATCTGAGGCTCAGAACCAAACATGGAGACAATCCATGGAAGATGCATTATCCCAAACGCAGGCAGACACTGATACCGACACGGATTCGGATTCCAGTGTCGACTATGGTGATGCCAGGTTGAATCCTAGACTGGCTGAGAGCATTCAGTACATGATTGTGGCAATATAAGAAGTGTTGCATATCTCGGAAGACCCTGCTGTTCCTGAGACAAGGGTCTGTATGTTTAAGGGAAAGAAAGCTCCGGTAATGTTTCCTCCCTCTCATGAACTGAACACTCTTTTTGAAAAGGCTTGGGAAGTTCCTGACAAAAAGTTGCTGATTCCCAAGAGAATTATTATGGCATACCCGAGGATAGGAAAAGGTGGGAGTCGACCCCCAATGTGGACAAGGCTCTAGCACGGCTGTCCAAGAAGGTGGCGTTTCCGTCCCCTGACACGGCGGCCCTAAAAGATCCTGCGGATCGTAAGCAGGAAACTACTTTGAAATCTATTTATGTCACTACGGGTACACTGCTCAGACCTGCAGTGGCATCAGCATGGGTGAGTAGTGCAATTGAGAAGTGGGCAGATAACTTATCATCTGACTTGGACACCCTGGATAGGGATAGCGTTCTTTTGACCCTGGGTCATATCAGGGACGCTGCAGTCTATCTAAGGGAGGCTGCGAGAGATATTGGCCTCTTGGGATGGGCCAATGCCATGGCAATCTTGTCTAGGAGAGCTTTATGGACTCCTCAATGGAATGGGGATGCTGACTCTAAGAGGGCTATGGAGGCGCTGCCGTATAAAGGTGGTGTTTTGTTTGGTGAGGGCCTAGCGGACCTGGTATCTACAGCTACCGTGGGTAAGTCATCTTTTTTACCTTTTGTCCCTCCACAGTAAAAGAAGACGCCTTAGTATCAGATGCAGTCCTTTCGGTCTAGTAAATTCAAAAAAGGACGAGGGTCCTCCTTCCTTGCTGCTAGAGGTAAGGGAAGGGGAAAAAGATCACCGGCTGTGGCAAGCTCCCAGGAGCAGAAGTCCTCCCCGGCTTCTGCCAAGTCCACTGCATGACGCTGGGGCTTCGCTGCGGGAGTCCTCACCGGTGGGGGCGCGTCTTCAACTCTTCAGTTGGGTCTGGGCTCATTCAGGCCTGGATCCTTGGGTGCTGGAAATTGTGGCCCAAGGACACAAACTTTCAAATCGGCCTTGCCAGCTTCTCTTCAGGAAAGGGAAGTGGTGTGCGCTGCAATACAAAAGCTGTGTCAACAACAAGTCATTGTCGCGGTACCCCCGTCACATCGAGGAGAGGGGTTTTATTCAAGCCTGTTCGTGGTCCCGAAGCCAGATGGCTCGGTCAGACCGATTCTGAATTTAAAATCCCTCAATCTGTATTTGAAAAGATTCAAATTCAAGATGGAATCTCTCCGAGCAGTGATTTCCAGTCTGGAAGGGGGGGATTTTATGGTGTCAGTCGACATAAAGGATGCTTACCTACATGTCCCCATATATCCTCCACATCAGGCTTACCTGAGGTTTGCGGTTCAGGATTGTCATTACCAATTTCAGACGTTGCCGTTTGGTCTTTCCACGGCCCCGAGGATTTTCACCAAGGTAATGGCGGAAATGATGGTGCTCCTGCGCAAGCAGGGTGTCACAATTATCCCGTACTTGGACGATCTCCTGATAAAGGCGAGATCAAAGGAGCAGTTATTAAAAAATGTTGCGCTCTCCCTGACAGTTCTGCAGCAACATGGTTGGCTCCTTAATTTGCCAAAGTCACAGTTGATTCCGACAACATGGCTGTCGTTCTTGGGCATGGTTATGGACACGGAACTGCAGAGAATTTTTCTCCCAATGGAAAAAGCTCTGGAAATACAGAGGGAAGATGGTGGCGGCCTACGAGGCCATCCTGTTTGGCAGGTTCCATGCCAGGGTTTTTCAGTGGGACCTGTTGGACAAGTGGTGTGGGTCTCACCTACACATGCACCGGAAGATAAGCCTGTCTCCCAGGGCCAGGATTTCTAGAGGGACGCAGGTTCGGGATCCAGGATTGGATCCTGGTGACCACTGATGCAAGTCTCCGAGGGTGGGGAGCAGTCACACAGGGACAAAATTTCCAGGGAAAATGGTCAAGCCAGGAGGCTTGTCTGCACATAAACATTCTGGAATTAAGGGCCATCTACAACGGCCTTCTCCAAGCAGAACATCTTCTTCGTGGCCTGCCCGTCCTGATTCAGTCGGACAACATAACAGCGGTGGCGCACATAAACCGCCAAGGCGGAACAAGGAGCAGAGCGGCGATGGCGGAGGCCACAAAAGTACTTCGCTGGGCAGAAAAACAGACAAGCGCTCTGTCAGCGGTCTTCATTCCAGGCGTGGGCAACTGGGAAGCAGACTTCCTCAGCAGACACGATCTCCATCCAGGAGAGGGGGGGTCTTCATCTAGAGGTCTTTGCAGAAGTGACAAGTCGTTGGGGAATTCCTCAAATAGACATGATGGCGTCTCGCCTCAACAAGAAACTTCAGACATATTGTTCCAGGTCGAGGGACCCTCAAGCAGTAGCAGTCGACGCCCTGGTGACACCGTGGGTGTATCAGTTGGTCTATGTGTTCCCTCCACTTCCACTCATCCCAAAGGTGATACGGATCATAAGAAGAACAAAGGTTCAGGCGATACTCGTTGTTCCAGATTGGCCACAGAGGGCCTGGTATCCGGATCTTCAGGAATTACTCATAGAAGATCCCTGGCCTCTGCCTCTAAGAGACGATCTGTTACAGCAGGGGCCGTGTGTGTTCCAAGACTTACCACGGTTGCGTTTGACGGCATGGCGGTTGAACACGAAATCCTAGCGCGTAAGGGTATTCCCGGTGCGGTTATCCCCACTCTACTGAAAGCTAGGAAGGAGGTAACGGCGAAGCATTACCACCGTATTTGGAAAAAATATGTGTCTTGGTGTGAATCCAAGAAGGCTCCAACGGAAGAATTTCGGCTGGGTAGATTTCTCCATATTTTACAAGCAGATGTGGATGCAGGCCTGAAGTTAGGCTCCATTAAAGTGCAGATTTCGGCCTTATCAATTTTCTTTCAAAGGGAATTGGCCTCGCTTCCGGAGGTACAGACTTTTGTAAAAGGCGTGCTGCACATCCAGCCTCCATTTGTGCCCCCAGTGGCACCATGGGACCTTAACGTAGTGTTACAGTTCCTTATGTCACATTGGTTTGAACCTTTACAAACGGTTGAGTTGAAATTTCTCACTTGGAAAGTGGTCATGCTATTGGCCTTGGCGTCCGCAAGGCGGGTGTCGGAATTGGCGGCTTTGTCTCACAAAAGCCCCTATTTGATTACCCACGAGGATAGAGCGGAGTTGAGAACTCGTCATCAATTTTTACCAAAGGTGGTTTCTTCGTTTCACATGAACCAACCTATTGTGGTACCTGTGGCTACTGAAGCCTTGGCTGATACAAAGTTTCTCGATGTGGTCAGAGCTTTGAAAATTTATGTTGCCAGAACGGCTCGTATTAGGAAAACGGAGGCTCTGTTTGTCCTGTACGCTTCCAACAAGATTGGGGCTCCTGGTCCTAAGCAGACTATTGCACGCTGGATCTGTAGTGTGATTTGGCATGCTCATTCTACGGCTGGATTGCCGTTACCGAAATCAGTGAAGGCCCATTCTACCAGGAAGGTGGGCTCATCTTGGGCGGCTGCCCGGGGAGTCTCGGCGCTACAACTTTGCCGAGCAGCTACTTGGTCGGGTTCAAACACTTTTGCAAAATTCTACAAGTTTGATACCCTGGCTGATGAGTACTTCAGGTTTGCTCAATCGGTGCTGCAGAGTCATCCACACTCTCCCGCCCCTTTTGGAGCTTTGGTATAGACCCCATGGTCCTTTTGGAGTCCCCAGCATCCTCTAGGACGAAGGAGAAAATAGGATTTTAATACCTACCGGTAAATCCTTTTCTCTTAGTCCGTAGAGGATGCTGGGCGCCCGTCCCAGTGCGGACTCCATCTGCAGTACTTGTTCATGGTTATTGCTTTTGTTACACAAAGGTTGTGTTTTGGTTTCAATCAGCTGATTGTTGCTGATTTTTTGGTTCATGCTGTTAACTGGTTTAGTTAAATGCCATGTTGTACGGTGTGTTGTGGTGTGAGCTGGTATGTGTCTCACCCTTGGTTAACAAAAATCCTTTTCCTCGAAATGTCCGTGTCCCTGGGCACAGTTCCTTTAACTGAGGTCTGGAGGAGGGGCATAGAGGGAGGAGCCAGTTCACACCCATTTAAAGTCTTAAAGTGGCCATGTCTCCTGCGGATCCCGTCTATACCCCGCATGGTCCTTTTTGGAGTCCCCAGCATCCTCTACGGACTAAGAGAAAAGGATTTACCGGTAGGTATTAAAATCCTATTTTTCTTTCTGGTACAAAAAAAGTGAGTTATGCGGTTTAGTTTAAGTATGGGAATAAGTCAGACACATTTTATTAAGGCCTAATCCAGCATGGATTGCATTTGAAAAGCTGCTGGCTTGCAAATGTGATCCATAGTAATACAAATGCAGTAGAAAGTATTAAACACCTCTTTGTAGCCTGGGCTCAACGTCGCAACCGATTGGTCGCAATGTTCCCCACAGACTACCAGCTGAGTAAGCCTCAGTTTGCTCAGGCTGGCTGGCGAGGCCAAGGAAACCGCGTCTTGCTATGCAGTCCTGAAAAACAGGGGCGCCATGACCCGGTTTCCGGCAATGCCAGCCACACCCGTCCCACTCCCCCGAATGCCAGTATTGTGCAGAACGGGCCTTGCGCATGCGCAGTTTCCTGATAATCGGGACACTGCGCTGAGGATAGCAGGAGCGATCCACTCTAAATAACCCCTTCGTTTTTACGTCCTCTTTCCATTGAAGAAATGATACAGATTGCCTCCAGTAGTTAGGTGTCTGCTGTTCATATTTAGCTGCCTCTGATACATGGTCCTGGCTGGTTGATGCAGGATCAGAGGCAGTTATTATGAACTGGGATAAAGCTTAATCTCATGGGAAAATAAATACAACTACAATATTTTTTTTGTTTTATTTTGTGTGTCAGATCTATCGTGTGCTGAAGGAAGATGGCGTTTTCATTGGGGCCATGTTTGGTGGAGAAACTCTGTACGAGCTCCGCTGCTCCTTGCAACTGGCAGAGATAGAAAGGGAAGGAGGATTCTCGCCACACGTGTCTCCATTCACTGCTGTCAATGACTTGGGAAACTTGTTGGGAAGGGCTGGCTTTAACATGTTAACCATTGTAAGTATAAAAAGAAAATGACATAAGACCAGTTAAATCTTTATGTTGTGTCTGACTTTGGGCAGGGGTGGGCTGGCAGTAATGCAGAAGGTTAAGCCCCCCGTCCTACTTCCCCCATCCACTTATGTTTTTGCAAGCTAGCATTGATAGAGTCAGTGTGTAGGTAGCAAATAAAAGCGTGGGGATTCTGTTCATATTTTGATTAAAACATTTAAGCTTGAAGCCCGTCGTCAAGGGACCCAAATCTCTGCAGGTCCCTACACTAGCATATATACCTGGTACACCATTACATTGTGGTTAAATGTACTCGCTTTCTAGATACGGACGGGAACATCTATACAAGGAATCGCTTTTGACCCAAATCCAACTAGGGTGTGTAATTCAGAGTTGATCACAGCAGCAAATTTGTTAGCAGTTGGGCAAAACCATGGGGGTCATTCCGACCTGATTGCACACTGCACTTTTTCGCAGCCATGCGATCGGGTCGGAACTGCGCAGGCGCGGCGGCCGCATTGTGCAGGCGCGATGTTGCCGGGCAGCGACGCTGCGTACGAAGAAAGCGGTTGCAGCGGCGACTGCAAGAAGATTGACAGGAGGAAGGCGTTCCGGGGAGTCAACTGACCGTTTTCCAGGAGTGGTTCGGCGAATGCAGTCGCATCCAGGCGTTTGGAGGGCGGATGTCTGACGTCAATTCCGGGACTTGCTTCGCTGAAATCATCGCACCAGGTAAGTATGTCTAGGGCTAGTCTTGTTTTACACAAAACTTTTTTTAGCATAGCAGGGCTGTACAAGCGATCGCAGCCTTTCTATGCTAAAATACACTCCCCCATAGGCGGTGTCTAGTTGATCGCATGAGCAGCAAAAAGTTGCTGCGTGCGATCAACTCGGAATGACCCCCCATGTGCACTGCAGGTGTGGCAGATATAACATTTGCAGAGAGAGTTAGATTTGGGTGGGTTATATTGTTTCTGTGCAGGGTAAATACTGGCTGCTTTATTTTTACACTGCAATTTAGATTTCAGTTTGAACACACCCCACTCTCTCTGTAACTCTCTCTGCACATGTTATATCTGCCCCCCCTGCAGTGCACATGGTTTTGCCCAACTGCTAACAAATTTGCTGCTGCGATCAACTCTAAGTTAGGCCCTAGGCCTTTTATAGCCTTGATTGTAAGCAGTCAAGATAGCACTGGGCACGCTGCACTGGGAGGTAAGTCCATGTAACAACACTGTCATGGTGTGCTGGGCATATATGCTAGGATAGGGACCTGCAGAGAATTGGGCTCCCCTGAAACGGGATTCAAGCTTAAATGTTTTGATCAAAGTATGTTTTTGGTTTTGTTTGCTACATACACACATATATTCAGTATATTATTGGTATTGCCAATAGCAAAAGTCTTTCTGTTTTGTACATGGCATTAATCCTGCCACGTAGCTGGTACCATGTACAATATGGGTTATCCCGAGTGTGGGCATATTTCTTTTCAGCCCTGAGAGATTGACATCCTGAAAGATAATATTCATTGCTGTGCCCAGAGAAGCAAGAGGCTTGGTGAGAGATTGTGAGGTATATGTACAAATTGATGAGTTTGTGCTCAAGATTTAAAGTGGAACTAATATTAAGTGCAAAAACGCCGACTTTGCATTTATAGTGCTGCATTATATTTTGAGCTCACACCCGCCAAGAAGCAAGTTGTCGCTTTGTAAATATGCCTGTGTGTCAGACAAAATTAAAAGCTCAGACTTTATGGGAAAGAGATTTGAATAGGTCCTTTACTGATGCAGATTGGGACAGTATATTTAGATCTTGTTTTAAAGTCTCCAAATGTGTTAACCACTCCGAAATGTTCTACAAGCTTATACAGAGGGCCTACTTCACCCCTGAAAGACAGCACAGAATCTGGCCTTCACAATCTAAATCATGTTGGAGGAAATGCGGCTCTACGGGGGATATCTTTCATATCTTCTGGGCATGCCCTCGTGGGATCCGGTCTGAAGATCAACAGTGTCTAGGTCGACAATGTTTAGTTCGACCACTATAGGTCGACAGTCACTAGGTCGACATGGATGGAAGGTCGACAGGGTTTCTAGGTCGACATGTGCTAGGTCGACAGGTCTAAAGGTCGACATGAGTTTTTCACATTTTTTTTTTTGTGGATTTTTTCATACTTAACGATCCACGTGGACTACGATTGGAGCGGTAAAGTGTGCCGAGTGAAGCGGTAGCGGAGCGAAGGCACCATGCGAGGGGACGCGGTGCACTAATTTGGGATCCTGGTCACTTTACGAAGAAAACGACACCAAAAAAAAAAAAAATCCTTATGTCGACCTTTAGACCTGTCGACGTAGCACATGTCGACCTAGAAACCCCGTCGACCTTCCATCCATGTCGACCTAGTGACTGTCGACCTATGGTGGTCGACCTAAACATTGTCGACCTAGATACTGTCGATAAAACGAACCACACACGCCCTCGTATACAACCACTTTGGAGAGAAGTTTTAAATATGGCTAGCATGGACCCAGCTCTAGCGCTATTTCACTTGTACGTAGATCGCCTCTCCGCAGGTGATCGCTACGTCTTGGGGCATATCTTGATAGCCGCTAAAGCTCCTATAGCACAATTGTGGAAATCTGAGAATGTCCCCACCTTAGCGTTCATCCAAAATACGATTCACAAACATTTCAGTTTTGAAACAGCGGAGGCTAAATATTCCTCCTCGGCTAACTCTATCCACTTGAAATGGTTAGGATGGTCCGATTATAGAAGTAGAGAAGGTAGGCTAACCGTTTACAGCTCTCCAATTGATATGTCTGTGCTTGGCCCTTCCAAGATTGACCTCTACGAGAATGCTTTGATACCAGATATTTTCTCTCCATGTCTTCTCTCAGTGCTTTCTCCTTTTCTTGTATCTGTACGCCTAATGTAGCCAATTGTATATTCCTCCGACTGTGCGTTGTTTGTATTTGCATATGGTAACCATTCCGGACTTCCCCTGTGTTTCCCTTATCTCTTTTTTCTGTTCCCCATTTCTGTGTGTAAACTTTTCAATAAAAATTTAATGTTTAAAAAAAAAAAAATATATATATATATATATATATATATATATACCTGTGTGTGAAGATGATCAGGAAAATCTCCCCTTGGAAAAAACTCCATGGGAGTCAATCCTATTAGCTGCAAAGGGTGTGAGTTAACGTTGCACTGGTATCAGAGCAACGATACTCCAACTCGCCACCCTTGTGACACAATCTCGCCCCAGAGTCACTCATTTTTGTACACTGCCCTGCGGGGCTGTGAACAAAATAATGAGTCTGAAGGTACGGTAAGTATGACCTATAGCCATATTTACTGGTGCCATCAGAAATCTTGTAGCTTTAGTATTGACCCCTGTAGATTCACCTACATCTGGTTCATGAAATATTCTATGGTAACTGCTCTGTAACTTTTTTTAAAGACCCATTAGGATTTCACAGCACTCCTTTAAAGTTATGTTACTCGCAGACACTGTGCCCTCTTTTGCCCATCCTAACTTGCAACTTACATAATTTATAAAGAATTTGCAGTGCCAATGTCTGACATGGAGCAGATGAACGAAATCCGTAATTATGGGGGACATTTACTAAGCAGTGATAAGAGCGGAGAAGTGAGCCAGTTGATAAGTGGCCCCATCAACCAATCAGCAGCTCTGTATCATTTTATAGCATGCAAATTATAGATGTTACTTCAGTGCTGATTGGTTGCCACGAGCAACTTCTCCACTGGCTCACTTCTCTGCTCTTATCACTGCTCAGTAAATGTCCCCCTTAGTCTTTATCTTAGTGTTGCCTGATGTGTAATAACACTCCTCTTATCTGTGCAGGATACAGATGAGATTCAGGTTCACTACCCCGGAATGTTTGAACTAATGAAAGATTTGCAAGGCAAGTACCCCACTTATCATATTTACTTGTTTACGGACATTGCTCCTAATGTAAAACTGATGGCGTACACCGCAACCAATCCCATCATTGCTTTGATCAGTGTAGTGAAATGCAATATCTGCTTGTTGAGAGTTACCAGGGAGTGGAAGGCTTCATGCCGTTACTGGACTAGCTAACCAAATATGACACAACAGAAGCCTGGGTTCATTTATACTCACAGTGTAACAGATTTTAAAGACCAGATGTTCCAGTTGGCATTGACCAAAACTTTGTATTATCAGGCAGAACAAGCAGACGTAATCATGACAGATCTTTGTTCGTGGCCAGTATGTTAATCCTTACAACTGTCTGGGCAGCAAAAAGCTGAAATCTGTACCAACTAAGATAAATGATATATGCAGTAGAACCAATTATTGGCAGGATATCTCTGCAAGGCTTAAAGTAACATTGTAGCTTAAAATACTTTGTTATGCTATAAAATAGGATTTTTTTTTTTTTTTTAAATTCTGAGCATTTAAGACAGTGGCCCTCATTCCGAGTTGATCGCTCGCTAGCTGCTTTTAGCAGCAGTGCACACGCTAGGCCGCCGCCCGCTGGGAGTGTATCTTAGCTTAGCAGAAGTGTGAACGAAAGGTTAGCAGAAATGCTTGGAAAAATGTTCATACCGTTTCTGAGCAGCTCCAAACCTACTCCTACTTTGCGATCACTTCAGTCAGTTTAGTTCCTGCTTTGACGTCACAAACACGCCCTGCGTTCGGCCAGACACTCCCCCGTTTCCCCAGGCACGCCTGCGTTTTTACCTGACACGCCTGTGTTTTTTAGCACACTCCCGGAAAACGGCCAGTTACCACCCAGAAACACCCACTTCCTGTCAATCACTCACCGATCAACAGAGCAGAAAAGCGTCGCTCGCTCCTGTGTAAAACTGCATTGTTTTGTGTGAAAGTACTTTGCGCGTGCGTACTGCAGCCCGTACGCATGCGCAGAAATGCCGCTTTTTCACCCAATCGCCGCGCTGCGACCGAAAGCAGCTAGCGATAAACTCAGAATGAGGGCCTGTGAGCGCTACACTTAGTATATGACACAATTGCAAACAGATACAAACCGGAGGGAATGATGCATCTATGCCTGGGAAAGCCTATTTGCAAGTGGTCAGGATCAGGACAGTAGTGGATGATGCTGACGACAGTCGCTGGTGCTATCAAACCGCAATTTTGAACGCTCCGAAGACAATAGTTTATCACATGGGCATAGATTATGCCTTTGTGTGCATTCTTAAGCTAAATTGGGGAAATGTACTAAGCTTTGGAGAGAGATAAAGTACCAGTCAATCCTAACAGGCTTTGAGGCAGATGTATTAACCTGGAGAAGGCATAAGGAAGTGATAAACCAGTGACAAATGCAAGGTGATAAACGCAGCAGCCAATCAGCTCCAATATGTAAATTAACAGTTAGGAGCTGATTGGCTGCTGCATTTATCACCTTGCATTTATCACTGGTTTATCACTTCCTTATGCCTTCAACAGGTTAATACTTTGTTTGAAAAATGACAGCTAGGAGCTGATTGGCTGGTACTCCCTCTCTCTCTCTCTCTCTCTCTCTCTCTCTCTCTCTCTCTCTCTCTCTCTCTATTTTATCGCTCTCCAAGGCATCGTACATCTGCCCCAATGTGAGTTTATACTGTTGTGTTCCAGCCTTTATTGTTTAATTTGTGCTTATTACCAGATGCGTCGTTTGAACGTGAAATAAATGGTTTCCACCAGGTTCCCGGACTCTGTATATGTGTGTAAATATGATATTTTTGCAAAGTTAAGTTATGTTCAGTTTTTGTCCAACACTGCATCATCCCCGTGATATTTATTATATCTGAAAATGTTGCAGAAAAATGAAACCATAGACTGTGAGCTCTCATACTGTAACTTCGTATTCCACCACTAGGTGGTGCACAGATACTGCAGTAATACATTGTGGCTAATGCAGCACCACCAGTGTCTTACATTACTTTGCTGGATGACATGTGTAGTTTACAGTATGTCATGGCTAGAAACATTCTTCACATTCAGAAGACAAAAGTTAGTGATGCATCAGTGTGGACTTAATAACGGTATTTGTTTATATGTGTGTTTTAGTTCAAAAGGGCCGGCACAGGCATTGCAACCTGTAATGAAGACATATTGGGCCTAATTCAGACCTGATCGCTCGCTAGGGGCTTTTTGCAATCCTGCGTTCGCATAGTCGCCGCCCATAGGGGAGTGTATTTTCACTTTGCAAGTGTGCGATTGCATGTGTAGCAGAGCTGTGCAAACAGATCTTGTGCAGTCTCTGCACAGCCCAGGACTTACTCAGCCGCTGCGAACACTTCAGCCTGTCCGGGACCGGAATTGACGTCAGACACCCGCCCTACAAACTCTTGGACACGCCTGCGTTTTTCCAACCACTCCAGAAATCGGTCAGTTGCCACCCACAAACGGCTTCCTCCTGTCAATCTCCTTGCGATCGCCCGTGCGAATGGATTCTTCCCACAAACCCATCGCTGAGCGGAGATCCGCTTTGTATCCGTGCGACATTGTGGTGCATACGCATGCACAGTTTAGACCTGATCGCAGGCTGTACGAAAACGCAGCCTAGCGATCAGGTCTGAATTAGGCCCATTGTCCCTACTGTGTGTTGAATTCGTGCCAGTGGAACTAATAAAGTATTATGAAGCTGACAAGCAAACTTTTAAAGTGTAAATGTGATATTTAATAATCTGACATTGGTATTTCAGTGAGATGTTTAATACGAGGGTGATTCAATAAGTAAGGTAATGAGACCTCTCACGTGTGTAGTGTTCTCTATTTTCATTCTAACGTCCAGCCAGGCCAGAGTAGGTAGACCACTGCTTCCCCTCTGCGCCTCAGATCACACATACTGTCTCAGCATCAGGTGTAAGATGGCGGGCTGACCGAAACATGGTCACACATTGAGGTGTGTAGTGTGATCAGATTTCTGCGTCTAAAAGGCACATCAGCAGCTGAAATTCATCTCCAAGTTGTCCGGGTGTGCGATGATAACGTCATGTCACGGAAACAGGTTTGGGTTTGGTGGGCTGCCTGTGGTGGACGTGCTTGGTCGGCCGGATCGCTTCTTCGACATCTGCCCTACCGTTATCAAAGGCAGTGTGCCAAACCTGTTTCCATGACATGACGTTATCACCGTACACCTTGACAAGTTGGCGATGCTAGACGCAGCAATCTGACCATACTACGCACCTCAGTATTTGACCATGTTTCCACAAGCCCCGCCATCTTACATCTGATACTGGGACAGTATGACTGATACTGAGGCGTGAGGGGATGCAGTGGTCTACTTGCTCTGGCCTGGCGGGAAAATAGAATGAAATAGAGAACATTACACACGTGACAGGTCTTGTCACCTTACTGATTGAACCACCCTTGTATACTGCATATAGGTTTTTGTTTTTTTCCCTTGCGTCCTAGAGGATGAAGGGGACTCCGTAAGGACCATGGGTACAGACGGGCTCCGCAGGAGACATGGGCACTCTAAGAGTTTAGATGGGTGTGAACTGGCTCCTCCCTCTATGCCCCTCCTCCAGACCTCAGTTAGATCCTGTGCCCAGAAGAGACTGGATGCACTACAGGTGAGCTCTACTGAGTTTCTCTGAAAAGACTTTTGTTAGGTTTTTTATTTTTAGGGAGCACTACTGGCAACAGGCTCCCTGCTTCGTGGGACTGAGGGGAGAGAAGCAGACCCACTTTCCTGGACTGGTGGGCTCTGCTTCTTAGGCTACTGGACACCATTAGCTCCAGAGGGTCGGAACACAGGTGTCGTCCTTGCTGTTCGTCCCAGAGCCGCGCCGCTGTCCTCCTCACAGAGCCGGAAGATAGAAGCCGGGTAAGTATATGAAGCAAGAAGACTTCAAAGGCGGGATAAGACTTCGGTTCTTCATGAGGTACCGCGCAGCGATCGCGCTGCGCGCCATTGCTCCCACATCACACACGGGCACAGCAAGGGCGCAGGGGGGGCGCCCTGGGCAGCAATTTTTACCTCACATAAGCCTGGCACATAAATCGATACTGCGGAGGCAGTATATGAAAAATCCCCTGCCAGTATAAAGAAAAATAGCGGGACCAAAGCCCGCCGTCGAGGGGGCGGAGCTTGATCCTCCAGCAGAGAAGCTGCTCCCGGATTCTCCCCTGCTGAACAAGTAACAGGGGGCAAAAACGAGGGGGGGGGGGCACATTTATTTGGTGCTAATTTGTGTATAAAAGCGCTATACAGGCTGGGACTTTGTTTCAGTATCTAGTGACGCTGGGTGTGTGCTGGCATACTCTCTCTCTGTCTCTCCAAAGGGCCTTATTGTGGGTCTGTCCCCATATTCATATATCCCAGTGTGTGTGGGGGTGTCAGTACGTGTGTGTCAACATGTCTGAAGCAGAAGGCTCGTCTAGGGAGGATGCAGAGCAGATGGTGGTGGTGTCTCCGTCGGCACAGCCGACACCTGATTGGTTGGACATGTGGAATGTGTTAAATGCTAATGTGACTTTATTACATAAGAGATTGGACAAAGCAGAGTCCAAGGACAAAGCAGGGAGTCAATCCATGGCTTTGACTGTGTCACAAGACCCTTCAGGGTCCCATAAACGTCCCTTTTCCCAGGTAGCAGACACTGATACCGACACGGATTCTGACTCCAGTGTCGACTGTGATGATGCAAGGTTGCACCCAAGAGTGGCCAAGAGTATTCAATATATGATTATTGCAATAAAAGATGTTTGCATATCACAGAGGACCCCTCTGTCCCTGACACGAGGGTCTGCATGTTTAAGGAAAAGAAACCTGAGGTAACGTTTCCCCCATCTCATGAGCTGAACGCTTTATTTGAAAAGGCTTGGGAAACTCCAGACAAGAGACTGCAGGTTCACAAGAGAATTATCATGGCGTATCCTTTCCCCTCAAAGGACAGGTTACGGTGGGAATCCTCGCCCACGGTGGACAAGGCCTTGACGCGCTTATCCAAAAAGGTGGCACTACCGTTCCCGGACACGGCGGCCCTAAAGGATCCTGCGGATCGCAGGCAGGAAGCTACCTTAAAATCAGTTTATGCGAGGGTGGGTAGCGCAATTGCAGCATGGGCAGATAACTTGTCATCTGACATTGACACCCTTGATAAAGATAGTATTTTGTTGACCTTAGGTCACATCAAGGATGCAGCGTTATATATGAGAGAGGCTGCGAGAGATATCGGGCTGTTGCCAACTGCCAATGCCATGGCAGTTTCTGCTAGAAGGTTCCTGTGGACCCGTCAATGGACTGGTGATGCTGACTCAAAGAGACATATGAAGGCTTTGCCTTACAAAGGTGATAGTTTCAGCTGCCATACAAAAGCTGTGTCAACAGCAGGTGATTATCAAGATTCCCCTAGGGCAACAGGGGAAAGGGTTTTATTCAACCCTATTTGTGGTCCCGAAGCTGGATGGCTCGGTCAGACCAATTCTGAATCTAAAATCCCTAAACCTATATTTGAAAAGGTTCAAATTCAAGATGGAATCTCTCCGGGCAGTGATCTCCAGCCTGGAAGGGGGGGAATTTATGATGTCACTAGACATAAAGGATGCATATCTTCATGTTCCTATATATCCGCCTCATCAGGCATACCTGAGATTCGCTGTACAGGATTGTCATTACCAGTTTCAGACGTTGTCGTTTAAGCTTTCCACGGCCCCGAGAATTTTCACCAAGGTAATGGCGGAAATGATGGTGCTCCTGCGCAAGCAGGGGGTCACAATTATCCCATACTTGGACGAACTCCCGATAAAGGCAAGATCAAGAGATCAGTTACTAAAAAGCGTGTCTCTCTCCCTGAGAGTACTACAACAACACGGCTGGATTCTAAATCTACCAAAGTCGCAGTTGGTTCCGACAACTCGGCTGTCATTTTTGGGCATGGTTCTGGACACGGGAAAAAAAGAGGGCTTCTCTCCCAATGGAAAAAGCCCAAGAACTCCAGAACATGGTCAAGGACCTGCTGAAACCAAAAAGAGTGTCAGTTCATCAATACACTCGAGTATTGGGAAAGATGGTGGCGGCCTACGAGGCCATTCCGTTCGTCAGGTTCTATGCGAGAACTTTTCAGTGGGACCTTCTGGACAAGTGGTCAGGGTCCCATCTACAGATGCATCGAAGGATAAGCCTGTCCCCCAGGGCCAGGGTCTCTCTCCTGTGGTGGCTCCAGAGTGCTCACCTTCTAGAGGGTCGCAGGTTCGGCATTCAAGATTGGGTTCTTGTGATCACGGACGCGAGCCTCCGAGGATGGGGAGCAGTCACACAAGGAAAAAATTTTCAAGGAATATGGTCAAGCCAGGAGGCTTGTCTACACATCAATGTGCTGGAGTTAAGGGCCATATACAACGGCCTGCAACAGGCGGAGAATCTTCTTCGCAACCTACCCGTTCTGATCCAGTCAGACAACGTCACAGCCGTGGCGCATGTAAACCGCCAGGGCGGGACAAGGAGCAGAGCAGCAATGGCAGAAGCCACCAGGATTCTTCGCTGGGCGGAAAATCATGTAAGCGCTCTGTCAGCGGTCTTCATTCCGGGAGAAGACAACTGGGAAGCAGACTTCCTCAGCAGACACGATCTCCATCCAGGAGAGTGGGGACTTCATCAAGAGGTCTTTGCAGAGGTAACAAGTCGTTGGGGACTTCCTCAAATAGACATGATGGCGTCACGCCTCAACAAAAAGCTTCGGACGTATTGTTCCAGGTCGAGGGACCCTCAGGCAGTGGCGGTGGACGCCCTGGTGACACCATGGGTGTTTCAGTCAGTCTATGTGTTCCCTCCACTTCCTCTTATCTCAAAAATATTGAGAATCCTAAGACGAACAAGAGTGCAAACAATACTAATTGTTCCAGATTGGCCTCGAAGGGCCTGGTATTCAGATCTTCAGGAAATGGTCACAGAAGATCCGTGGCCTCTTCCTCCCAGGAAGGACCTGTTGCAACAGGGGCCCTGTGTGTTCCAAGACTTACCGCGGTTACGTTTGACGGCATGGCGGTTGAACACCAAATCCTTGCTAGGAAAGGTATTCCGGGGGAAGACATCCCTACTCTAATCAAAGCTAGGAAGGAGGTAACGGCGAAGCACTATCACCGTATCTGGAGGAAATATGTATCTTGGTGTGAAGCCAAGAATGCTTCTATGGAAGATTTTCAGCTGGGTCGTTTTCTCCATTTTCTGCAGACAGGAGTGGATATGGGCCTGAAGTTAGGCTCCATTAAGGTGCAGATTTCGGCCTTATCTATATTCTTTCAGAAGGAATTGGCGCCTCTCCCAGAAGTCCAGACTCTTGTAAAGAGAGTGCTGCACATCCAACCTCCTTTTGTGCCCCCAGTGGCACCTTACCGTAGTGTTACAGTTCCTTAAATCGCACTGGTTTGAACCTCTTCAAACACTTGAATTAAAATTTATCACTTGGAAGGTGGTCATGTTGTTGGCCTTGGCATCTGCGAGGCGGTTGTCCGAATAGGGGCTCTTGTGAGACAAAGCCGCCAATCTGATTTTCCATGTGGATCGAGCAGAGTTAAGGACTCGTCCTCAATTTCTGCCTAAAGTGGTTTCGTCGTTTCATATGAACCAACCTATTGTGGTGCCTGTGGCTAAGGGTGACTTGTAGGATTCCAAGTCCCTTGATGTAGTCAGGGCCTTAAAAATTTATGTAGCCAGGACGGCTCGGGTTAGGAAAACAGAGGCACTGTTTGTCCTGTATGCAGCCAACAAGGTTGGCGCTCCTGCTTCTAAGCAGACTATTGCTCGCTGGATCTGTAACACGATTCAGCAGGCTCATTCTACGGCTGGATTGCCGTTACCAAATTCGGTAAAGGCCCATTCCACTAGGAAGGTGGGCTTTTCTTGGGCGGCTGCCCGAGGCGTCTCGGCATTACAGCTTTGCCGAGCAGCTACTTGGTCGGGTTCAAACACTTTTGCAAAATTCTACAAGTTTGATACCCTGGCTAATGAGGACCTCATGTTTGCTCAATCGGTGCTGCAGAGTTATCCGCACTCTCCCGCCCGGTCTGGAGCTTTGGTATAAACCCCATGGTCCTTACGGAGTCCCCAGCATCCTCTAGGACATAAGAGAAAATAAGATTTTAAACCTACCGGTAAATCTTTTTCTCCTAGTCCGTAGAGGATGCTGGGCGCCCGTCCCAGTGCGGACAAATTCTGCAAGGCTTGTATATAGTTGTTGCTTACATAAGGGTTATGTTACAGTTGAGATCAGTCTCTGGCTGATGCTGTTTTGTTCATGCTGTTAACTGGTTTAGTATATACCATGTTGTACGGTGTGTATGGTGTGGGTTGGTGTGTATCTCACCCTTAGATTAACAAAATCCTTTCCTCGTACTGTCCGTCTCCTCTGGGCACAGTTCTATAACTGAGGTCTGGAGGAGGGGCATAGAGGGAGGAGCCAGTTCACACCCATCTAAAGTCTTAGAGTGCCCATGTCTCCTGCGGAGCCCGTCTAAACCCATGGTCCTTACGGAGTCCCCAGCATCCTCAACGGACTAGGAGAAAAAGATTTACCGGTAGGTTTAAAATCTTATTTTATATTGACATATGTGTATGTTTGTATCTACAGTATTGGTAAAGCTAGAATGTTCACTTGTTAGCATTGTGACTACTAACCAGTGGCTTGGTAATCTGCATGCTTCTGATTAAGGGGGTAATTCCAAGTTGATCGCAGCAGGATTTTTGTTAGCAATTGGGCAAAACCATGTGCACTGCAGGGGAGGCAGATATAACATGTGCAGAGAGAGTTCGATTTGGGTGGGGTGTGTTCAATCTGCAATCTAAATTGCAGTGTAAAAATAAAGCAGCCAGTATTTACCCTGCACAGAAATAAAATAACCCACCCAAATCTAACTCTTTCTGCACATGTTATATCTGCCTCCCCTGCAGTGCACATGGTTTTGCCCAATTGCTATCAAAAATCCTGCTGCGATCAACTTGGAATTACCCCCTAAGTGTACATATGATGGCAGAACAGTGCTATACTTACAGTGCTGTATCTTTTGCTGATTTTTGAAAAGTATACTAAGACAGACTGGGTTCTAGTAAATGGAACGCTTGTTTGTTATAGGTATGGGAGAGAGTAACTGTGCTTGGAACAGGAGAGGTTTATTGCACAGGGATACAATGTTAGCAGCTGCAGCCATATATCAAGGTAACGTACAGTATCTTTCTTTTCCTAGAACCATTCCCTCTAGCTGCTAATGTCTGTGTCAGTATGTAAGCCAGTATTGACTGGCAATAAATGCAGAACTCTCACACACTAAATAATAAGATAATCACCTTTCTCTAGATGCTACTTTTATTTGCATATAAGAAACTGACCCCTTTTATAGTTCAAATTCTTAAGCGGTCTCCCAAATGTTTCATCAGCTTCACCTAATATCACATGAACCTTAATCTATCTGCAGAAACGATTTTGGCACCTTGTCGGTTGGTCGCATTAAAACACCTGAGGAGTGCTTCTCTGCTGCATGAGGTGCCTGTAATGGCGCTGCGTAGTGTAATGGTGCCGATCAGTAATGGCGCGGTAGGAGATGCGCGCTTACTAGCCGGGAAGGAGAAGCCGCCCGAAGCGTAGCTCCACTCCCTGCCAATTGCACCTAATTCAAACCTGCCCAGTGTAAAATAACCAAGTAGCGGCAGGTGCTGAAGTACCGCCACGGCTATAGGACGGCTCCGGACTCCGCTGGGGGAAAGTGCCCTGCAGAAAGGTGCATGATCCGGAGACTCTGCTAGTCAGAGCTCCGGTTTATACTCACTCTCCTGCCTTGCTAGCCGGCAGGGCACAGGCTGTGGGGACCTGACAAACACTGCACGCAGCACCACTGGAATTACCCCTGGGACTGATGTCCCTGTAGCTGGGAGCTTAGGCTGCCGTTTAAGAAAACAGTGCCAGAGTCCCACCAGTAGGTCCCACGGTGCAGACAGACAGGGGCAGTAGGCTGTCTGTCTGTCCTCAGCTTCTTTTAAGAATCTTCTCTGTAGAAGCCCAGAGAGAGGACCGGCTCCCTCTGGCACATTTTTCAAACTGGTCTGTAGGATGGGGGGGGGGGGGGGGGGGGGGGGGGGTCATAGAGGGGAGGAGCCAGTCACAATTCTAAAGAATTTAAAGTGCCGGCTCCAATTACCCACCATCTATACCCAACCATAAAGACCTTCCAGTGTCCCCTGGTAGATGAAGGAGAAAAGTGGGAGTAATATGTTCATGATTTATGTCCCATCCCTTTGCCTAATGCTGTATATTAAAATATCTGCTTCAGAGGCCGGATATTGGGATAGATGTACTAAAGCTGGGCATACACTATAAAATTATCTGGCAGATCTGGCTGGTTGGAATGAAAATCTGGTAATGGATGAGAGCAAATGACAATCGACCATTTACCCCCAAACACTGGAAAACGGACAAAAAACTGCTGTTCATGCAAATTGGTTAAATCACTTTAATTGGTCTGAAAGCAGAACCAAGCCTGATCTTCATCAGCTGTTGGTAGAAGGGCCCAACCCCAGCACAAGGGAAAACCCTCCCACAGATGCTCAGTTAAAGAGGGGAGTCAGATCCTTCAACCAGAGCTACATGCAGTATACTTTGGGGTCTTTGTAGTAAGCTATGGAGATAGACAATGCGGAGAGAGATAAAGTACCAACCAACCAGCTCCTAGCTGCCATTTTTCAAACACAGCCTGCTGCTAAGACGGGCTACCCTCCCTCCTGGGGGCTCACAGTGTGGGAGCTCGTTTTCTGAATTTCAGACAAGTGTGGTCAGTGACCTGCACAGACGCCTGTGTAAGATACATTATTTTCCAGGGTTACAAGCTCGATTTTCAGTTCAAACCTCCTCCAAGATTTTTTATAACTGGTTTATGGGAACGTCAGGATTCCCTTCTCCAGGCAATTCAAAGACTTCTAGAGATAGGAGTCATTGTTCTAGTTCCTCTCCACCAACTAAAACAGGGATTTTATTCCAGTTTATCCGTGGTGCTGAAGCCTGACGGCTCGGTGAGACCCATTCTGAATTTGAAAGTCTCAATCCCTTTTTGAGAGTTTTCAAGTTCAAAATGGAGTCCCTGCGCTCTGTTATAGTAGGTCTAGAGGCAGAGGAATTTATGGTGTCAATCGACATCAAAGATGCTTACCTTCATATACCAATTTGGACTCCACACCAGAGTTTTCTCAGGTTTGCGGTCAAGGATTTACATTTTCAATTCCGAGCCTTACCTTTCAGTCTTTCTTCAGCACCTATACAAAAGTAATAACAGTAATGATGGCGCAATTGCGCTCTCAGGGGGTGAATATTGTTCCCTACTTGGACGATGTGCTCCTAAAAGCTCAATTAGAATACAAGTTGGTAAACAATATGAAAGTTACACAAGACACTTATTGCACACGGATGGATCATAAATATCCAGAAGTCTCCGTTACAACTGATGCAGCGAAATTAATTCCTAGGAATGATCATGGACACTGTGCTTCAGAAAATAATTCTCCCTCAGGACAAAATACAGTCCATTCAGGAGTTGGTTTGTCTGGTCTTACAACATCGCAGAGTTTCAATTCATCTTTGCATTCGACTTCTGGGAAAGATGGTAGCTGCTTTCGAAGCAGTCCAGTACGGCAGATTCTACTCCAGGCCTTTTTAAACTAGATCTCCTTTCCCAATGGTCAAGTTAACATCTTTTTATGCATCAAATGGTTCAGCTATTACCCAAGACACATCTGTCATTGCTTTGGTGGCTGAATATGACAAATCTGTCCAGGGTCAGGAACTTTGTCATCACAGGTTGGGTGCTTCTCACAACGGATGCCAGTCTCCGTGGATGGGGAACGGTGACTCTGGATTGTGAATTCCAGGGCCGTTTGACTTCTCAGGAACGCACTCTACCTATCAATATACTGGAACTTTGCGCGGTCTACAATGCTCTCACGTTAGCAATTCATCTCCTGCAAGGACGTGCAATATGCGTACAGTCGGACATCGCCACTGCAGTGGCATACATAAATCAGCAAGGCGGAACCCGCAGCAGAGCAGCTATGAGAGAGGTCACCAGGACCCTAGTTTAGGCCGAAAGACATGCAGAAGCTATATCGGCAGTGTTCATACCTGGTGTGTAGAACTGGGTGGCCGATTACTTAAGTCGTCAGGATATGCATCCAGGCGAATGGGAATTACATCATCAAGTGTTTCAACAATTGATAAATTGTTGGGGACTCCCACAAATAGATCTTATGGCGTCCAGACAGAACCACAAACTTCCTCGGTACTGCTCTTGCATCAGAGATACTGAGGCAGAGGCGGTGGATGCGTTGACGTTTCCCTAGAATTTCCGCTTTGTGTATATTTTTCCTACGTTTCTCCTGTTACCTTGTCTACTCAAAAGAATCAAGCGAGAGACGGCCAGGGTTTTACTCGTGGCTCCAGACTGGCCTCGAAGAACGTGGTACAGCGACTTGCATCATTTACTCATAGACGACCAGTGGCCTCTACCTCTACGGCAGGATTTGCTAGTACAGGGACCTTTCGTTTTATCCAAACCTAGAGCAGCTACGTTTGACGGCGTGGCTGTTGAAAGGGAGATCCTAAGACTCAAGGGTATTCACCAGTTATTCCTACCATGATGAGTGCTAGAAAGGAGGTCACCTCAAAGCACTATTACTGCATATTGGGATAATACATCTCATGGTGTGAGCAGCAGCAGTTTTCTGCTACTTCCTTTCGATTGGCCAGACTTCTGCTTTTCCTCCAGGCTGGTTTCTCGGCAGGTTTAAGCATTGGATCTCTAAAGGTTCAAGTCTCCGCCCGTTCGATTTTTATTAATTTTTTTTCCCAGAAAAAAATTGGCATTACTGCCTGAAGTACAAACTTTCATTCAGGGAGTTATCCAGGTTAAACCACCGTTCATTCCTCCCACAGCTCCTTGGGATCTATCCTTTTTACAATCATCATTATTTGAACCTCTGGAATCGGTGGAGCTTAAGTTTCTTACATGAAAAGTAGTTTTTCTTCTGGCCCTGGGTTTCTGAATTGGGAGCTCTTTCCTGTCATCCGCCATATCTAATATTTCATGAAGACAGTGCGGAACTCTGCACTCATAGATCTTTCATACCTAAGGTTGTTTCTGCATTTCATATTAACCAACCTATTGTGGTCCTGGTGTTCTCAGGTGATTCTCCCTCTTCGGAATCACTAGATGTTGTTCGGGCCCTGCGTATTTATTTAGAGAGAACAGCGGATTTATGCAAGACTGATGCTCTTTTTGTTCTCTATGATGCTGCCAAGCCGGGTTGGTCAGCCTCAAACAGACTTTAGCTCATTGGATTAAATTTACCATTAGACAAGCTTATCTCGCAGCCTCTCTTCCTCCACCGAGTCCGGTGTCAGCCCATTCAACGCGGTCGGGGGGGTTCTTCTTGGGACGCTGCTAGGGGAGTTTCTTTGACACATTTGTGTAGAGCAGCAACTTGGTCGGGGAAACATACATTTGTCAAATTCTACAAATTTGATACCTTTTGCTACTTCGGCTTCTTAGCTTGGCCGAGCAGTACTGCTGCAGTCTCAGCGCTTTCCCGTCCGGACTGGGAGCTCTGAGACGTCCCTACCGTAAAGACCTTCCAGTGTCCCCTAGTGGATGAAGGATGTAACAGGAGCCTTGCTAGAATGCACTCTGCTACAAAAATTCCACCAGCGACCGACTCCAGACTTGTGCAAAAGCAACAAATACCTTTTATTCACGTTGCTCAAATCCAAAGATATACATAAACCAAAGATGACTGTCTTTAGTATAAACAACCAGGGAGGTTAGGCCCTGCCTCACTCCCTTTTACTAAATAAGTAACCCTTTAGGTCTCGGCATCCTGACACTAGTGCCCCAGTCTTCCGGATCCCACTGTCCCTAGCAGGCCTATCACCTGGACACTAACTGCCTTCAGGAGCCCTGACTCATGGGAGAGACTCTGCTTTAAACCCAGCACCCAGGTGCTGGCTGATGAAGCAGCTTCTTGGGCTAAGAAGCCTATAAGACCTGGTCTGGGCCAAATGGATGGGAACCTGGTCCATCCACACTTCCCACCTACGTCCAGGACCCTGTGTGTAGCTTACAGGTGGCAAAGTACCTCTCCTGCCACAAGGAGAAAACTGAATTTTGGTACTTACCAGTAAATCCATTTCTCCGATTCCACAGGGACACTGGACGCCTTCCCAGCGCTTGGCGTCTCTTTGTTTGTTTATTCCTTTTGTCAGGATACGGAGTTTTCCATTTTATGTATGGTTAATTACCTGTTATGTTGTTTGGTGACAATTACTGTTATTATTATTTCTTCTATTTGTATTACTGTTTTGATTTTTTTCTATTTCACCTATTCCTTTGTCGAGTGTTTCGAGCCGTCTCCTCTCGGGCTTAGTTTTCAAACTGGTGTGTAGGGGGATGCATAGAGGGGAGGAGCCAGTCACAATTCTAAAGAATTTAAAATGCCGACTCCACTTAGCCACCATCTATACCCCACCGTAAAAACATTCCAGTGTCCCCTGTGGAATTGGAGAAATGGATTTACCGGTAAGTACCAAAATCCCGTTACTTACGGACTTTTCAGAATAATAGTGTTCAATAATGAACAGCCACCTGCTAATAAAAATAAAATGTGTTAATAGTGTGAGTAGAGTGTACACAGAAAGCTTTCCAGCTTCTTCCTCAAATATCCCAATCCTCTCTGCTGCAGACCGGGTGCCTTTTTTCATCTTCCTTTGGTATAATGCATGAATAAGTCTATAAGATGTGTCTCCTCTTTCTGTAGAGATGTATGGAGAAAAGGATGGTTCCGTGCCAGCTACCTTTCAAATCTACTTTATGATCGGGTGGAAACCTCATAAGTCACAGGTAATGCTTCTGATACAGACTGTTAATAATAAAAATGACCCCTCTGTTTGCTATTTACTTATGGATAGTGGTTCAGGCAACAAGATGGCTGCCCCCACTGTGTATCAGTTAGCATGATTACCCGTTGTATATTCAGTGGTGCAGTGTGTGCAGTATGGGTCCCCTGGAGTCAGGGGTCCTTCTGAACAGCACTCCCTGCAACACTATAGATAGACCAGTGATGGTAGCATGCTGCGGTATCGGACTGGGTCATGAATAGCCCACAGGGAGAGTACAAGGTTTTATATAATGCCAGACGTTATTATCACTAGGGACTGCATTCAGGGTTGTACACAAACTCTCTGTCACTCTGCGCATATGACAAAATACCTTAGTGATGCCGCTCGCAGGGAGGATTTATTCGCAAAGTGACTGACAGTCAGGGTGTGTGTGGGGGAGTAGCAGCAAAAACTCAGGCGCGTCACAGCACCTTTCCGGAGATGTCTCAATCTACAGCTGCGATCCTGTATGCAGAAAACATGGCACCAGCGTCTCAGTTCCCGCTGCCATGCTGCACGACCATAGGGTTACTTGGAAGGACTTAAGACCACCGCTGCCTGTTTGTACGCAGTTGCCGGGATCTGGGAAGCTGCAGGTGGGCTTCTCAGTACATTTCCAGGCAGCTACAGCGTTAGCATATTCTCACACATCCATGTGTTAGCATACAATCAGGCCCTATCACCTAATCCCAATATTAATTCCGCAGTACTTTAAACAGTCTTTATAATTGAAGGTATAACGTTCATGTTTGTATTTAGTGCTACATACCTCACAACTGTCCTTGTCAGGAGTCCTGAGGGAGCGAGGTAGTAGACACAGTCAGTTTAGGCAGATGAGAACCTGTGTGACTATTTGCATCGGTGCACACAGTGGCTTGGTTGTGATTATATATGGTCAAGAATGTGGCAATTAAACAGTTTAATGCAAAAATGCAAAATCATGCACTTGGGTCTCAAAAATCCATAGGCTTAATATAGTATTCATATACTATACTGGAAACTACTGAGGCATTAAGGGATCCAGGTGTCACTATTTCAGGTGGCTTAAAGGCAGGTAAGCAATGTAACAAAGCAATGAGGAAGGCCAGTCAGATGCTTGGTTGCATTGGGAGAGGAATCCGCAGCAGAAAGAAAGAAGTAATAATGCCACTGTGTTCAGTGATGGGGAACCTTAGCACTCCAGCTGTTGTTGAACTACACATCCCAGCATGCCCTACTACAGTTTTGCTATTTGGCCATGCTAAAACGGTAGCAGGGCATGCTGGGATGTGTAGTAAAACAGCTGGAGCGCCAAGGTTCCCCATCACTGAATACAGTGGCATTATTACTTTGTGTAATGTATTGGTACGACCTCATCTAGAATACTGTGTTCATTTCTGGAGGCCATATCTCCAGAAGGATATAAATACATTAGAGATGGTACAAATAAGGGCAACTAAAATTGTGCATGGCCTACATCACAAAACATACCCAGAAATACTAAAACATATTAACATTTATAGTTTGGAGCAGAGAAGTTTAAGGGGGCGGACATGATAGAACTTTAAAGTTTGTCAAGGGTTTAAACAAGGTGAAACATTCTTCGAAGAAAGAGAAGTATTAGAACTTGAGGACATACACTGAAACTGGAGGGTGGTAGGTTCATGGGAGATTTGAGGTAAAATTACTGCACAGAAAGGGTAGTGGACAAGTAGAATAGCCTCCCATCAGAGGTGATAGAGGCTAAGGGGGTCATTCCGAGTTGATCGCACGTAGCGTAGCAACTTTTTGCTGCCCATGCGATCAACTAGACGCCGCCTATGGTGGAGTGTATTTCTGCATAGCAGGGCTGTGAATGCTTGTGCAGCCCTGCTATGCAAAAAAAGTTTTGTGTAAAAGAAGACCAGGGTAAGACTTACTTACCCTGTGCGATCGATCCAGCGATGCAGGTTCCGGAATTGACGTCAGACATCCACCCTCCAAATGCCTGGACACGCCTGCGTTGGACTCACCACTCCTCGAAAACGGTGAGTTGCCGCCCAGTTCCGCCTTCCTCCTGTCAATCTTCTTGCTTTCTTCGGTCGCGGTGTTGCTGCCCATTGCCGGGCAGCGACGCACCTACGCAATGCGGCCGCCGCGCATGCGCAGTTCCGACCCGATCGCACGGCTGCGAGGAAGTGCAGCGTGCGATTGGTTCGGAATGACCCCCAAAGACAGTAGAGGAATTTAAACATGCATGGAATAGACGGGTGGCACTCGATATACCGGCTGTCGGGATCCCGGCGCTCAGCGTACTGGTGCCGGTATACCAACAACTATTCTCCCTCTTGGGGTGTACACGACACCCCTAGAGGAAGAATAAATATTGTAGTGCGCCACTGTGTCCGCAAGGGACTCTTTTGCGCTGCACCCCGCTGCCGGCATTCTGGCTGTCTGGATCCCGGCGCCGGTATCCTGACAGCTGGCCATTTCTAGTACACCCGGAATAGACATAAGGATATCCTTATTAAGAACGAAGGATCAAATAGGGTTTAAGGAAACTCTGGGGTATATGCAATTGCGGTCAAATTCCCGAAAATGTCGAAAAACTGGACATTTTCGCCAAAAAAAAATAATTCGACAATGCAATTCAGTACTTTTCGTCAAAAAAACGGACTTTCAAAATTCGACTTTTTGAAATTCGACATTTGTCAAATTCGACATTTCTGCAATGGTACAAATGCGGCAATTCGACAAAAGTATATTCAATTGAAAATTGTAAATTCGACAACAGTGCTTTTAGACAGTAAATTCGTCATTTTCAATCCGCCACACTTTGCTGGCGGAATCTAATAAAAAATTTAAAAACATGTTTTTTTTGGTGTTTTTTTTATTGGTAATAGCATATCTATTTATATTAGAAGGGATTAGGTACTTGGTTTGTCTATTTTGGAGGCACAAGTGTTATTTATATATTTTTAAAAATATTATTTTTTATTTTTTTTAAATGGAATGGTATAAATCAGAAGAAAAAAAATGCGTGGGGTCCCCCCTCCTAAGCATAACCAGCCTCGGGCTCTTCGAGCCGGTCCTGGTTCTAAAAATCCGGGGGGAAAACTGACATGGGATCCCCCGTATTTTTAAAACCAGCACCGGGCTCTGCACCTGGTGCTGGTGCAAAAAATACGGGGGACAAAAAGCGTAGGGGTCCCCCGTATTTTTTACACCAGCATCTGGCTCCACTAGCTGGGTAGATAATGCCACAGCCGGGGGTCACTTTTATACAGCGCCCTGCGGCCGTGGCAGTAAATACGCAACTAGTCACCCCTGGCCGGGGTACCCTGGAGGAGTGGGGACCCCTTCAATCAAGGGGTCCCCCCCCCCCCTTCAGCCACCCAAGGGCCAGGGGTGAAGCCCGAGGCTGTCCCCCCCCCCCCCCCCCCCCATCCAAGGGCTGCGGATGGGGGGTTGATAGCCTTGTGAAAATTGAAAGAATATTGTTTTTTCCAGTAGTACTACAAGTCCCAGCAAGCCTCCCCCGCAAGCTGGTACTTGGAGAACCACAAGTACCAGCATGCGGGATAAAAACGGGCCCGCTGGTACCTGTAGTTCTACTGGAAAAAAAATACCCAAATAAAAACAGGACACGCACACCGTGAGAGTAAAACTTTATTTCACACATGTCGACACACACATACTTACCTATGTTCACACACCGACCTCTGTCCACTTGTCCAAGTAGAATCCACGGTGTGCCTGAAAAAAAAATTATACTCACCTGATCCAGTGTCCTGTGGTCTTTTATTATAATCCACGTACTTGGCAAAAAAAAAAACGAACACCCGGACCAGGCGGACTGAAAGGGGTCCCATGTTTACACATGGGACCCCTTTCCCCGAATGCAGAGACCCCCCCGTAACTGCTGTCACAGAAAGGTCTCTTCAGCCAATCAGGAAGCGCCACTTCGTGGCACTCTCCTGATTGGCTGTATGCGCGTCTGCTGGCAGACAGCGCATCGCACAGCTCCCTCCATTAGTTTCAATGGTGGGAACTTTGCGGTCAGCGGTGGGGTTACCCGCGGTCAGCCGCTGTCCGCGGGTGACCTCACCGCTGACCGCAAAGTTCCCACCATTGAATATAATGGTAAGGCTTTGCGATGCGCTGTCTGACAGCTCAGACGCGCATAGCCAATCAGCAGAGTGCCACGACGTTGCGCTCGCTGATTGGCTGAAGAGACCTTTCTGTGACAGCAGTCACGGGGGGGGGGGGGTCTCTGCATTCGTGGAAAGGGGTCCCATGTGTAAACATGGGACGCCTTTCAGTCCGTTTGGTCCGGGTTGCCGTTTTGTTGTTTTGCCAAGTACGAGGATTATTTTAAAAGATCCGGACACTGGATCAGGTGAGTATAATTTTCTTCACAGGTACCCCGGATTCTTCAGTGACGAGGGGGGCGTGGCAGTCGGCGGGTCAACATAGGTAAGTATGTATGTGTCGGCATGTATGACATAAACTTTTACTTTCACGGTGTGTGTCTCCTGTTTTTATTTGGGTATTTTTTTCCAGTAGAACTACAGGTACCAGCGGGCCCGTTTTTCCACCCGCATGCTGGTACTTGTGGTTCTCCAAGTACCAGCTTGCGGGGGAGGCTTGCTGGGACTTGTAGTTCTTCTGGGAAAAAACAATATTCTATCATTTTACTCAAGGCTTCACCCCTGGCCCTTGGGTGGCTGGGGGGGGGACCCCTTGATTGAAGGGGTCCCCACTCCCCCAGGGTACCCCGGCCAGGGGTGACTAGTTGGATATTTAATGCCACGGCCGCAGGGCGCTATATAAAAGTGTGGCATTATCTGTCCAGCTAGTGGAGCCCGATGCTGGTGTAAAAAATATGGGGGACCCCTATGCTTTTTGTCCCCCGTATTTCTCTGACGTCCTAGTGGATGCTGGGACTTCAGTAAGGACCAGGGGGATAGCGGCTCCGCAGGAGACTGGGCACAAAAGTAAAAGCTTTAGACTAGCTGGTGTGCACTGGCTCCTCCCCCTATGACCCTCCTCCAAGCCTCAGTTAGATTTTTGTGCCCGAACGAGAAGGGTGCATGCTAGGTGGCTCTCCTGAGCTGCTTAGAAGTAAAAGTTTAAATAGGTTTTTTATTTTCAGTGAGTACTGCTGGCAACAGGCTCACTGCATCGTGGGACTAAGGGGAGAAGAAGCGAACTCACCTGCGTGCAGAGTGGATTGGGCTTCTTGGCTACTGGACATTAGCTCCAGAGGGACGATCACGGGTTCAGCCTGGATGGGTCCCGGAGCCGCGCCGCCGGCCCCCTTACAGAGCCAGAAGAGCGAAGAGGTCCGGAGAAAGCGGCGGCAGAAGACGTTCCTGTCTTCAAATAAGGTAGCGCACAGCACTGCAGCTGTGCGCCATTGCTCTCAGCACACTTCACACTCCGGTCACTGAGGGTGCAGGGCGCTGGGGGGGAGCGCCCTGAGACGCAATAAAACACTATAAAAACCTTATATGGCTAAAGAAATGCATCACATATAGCTCCTAGGCTATATGGATGCATTTAACCCCTGCCAGTTTTCCTGAAAAAAGCGGGAGAAAAGGCCGCAGAGAAGGGGGCGGAGCCTATCTCCTCAGCACACAAGCGCCATTTTCCCTCACAGCTCCGCTGGAAGGACGGCTCCCTGACTCTCCCCTGCAGTCCTGCTACAAGAATCAGGGTAAAACAAGAGAGGGGGGGCACTATTGGCAGCTAATATATAATACAGCAGCTATAACAGGGAGTAACACTTATATAAGGTTATCCCTGCATATATATAGCGCTCTGGTGTGTGCTGGCAAACTCTCCCTCTGTCTCCTCAAAGGGCTAGTGGGGTCCTGTCCTCTATCAGAGCATTCCCTGTGTGTGTGCTGGGTGTCGGTACGATTGTGTCGACATGTATGAGGAGGAAAATGATGTGGAAGCAGAGCAATTGCCTGTGTTAGTGATGTCACCCCCTAGGGAGTCGACACCTGACTGGATGGTCGTATTTAAAGAATTACGTGACAATGTCAGCACTTTGCAAAAAACTGTTGACGACATGAGACAGCCGGCAAATCAGTTAGTGCCTGTTCAGGCGTCTCAGACACCGTCAGGGGCGCTAAAACGCCCGTTACCTCAGATGGTCGACCCAGACACGGATACTGAATCCAGTGTCGACGGTGAGGAGACAAACGTAATGTCCAGTAGGGCCACACGTTACATGATCACGGCAATGAAGGAGGCATTGAACATTTCTGACACTACAAGTACCACAAAAAAGGGTATTATGTGGGGTGTGAAAAAACTACCAGTAGTTTTTCCTGAATCAGAGGAATTAAATGAGGTGTGTGATAAAGCGTGGGTTTCCCCCGATAAAAAACTGCTGATTTCTAACAAATTATTGGCACTATACCCTTTCCCGCCAGAGGTTAGGGCACGTTGGGAAACACCCCCTAGGGTAGATAAGGCGCTCACACGCTTATCAAAACAAGTGGCGTTACCGTCTCCTGATACGGCCGCCCTCAAGGAACCAGCTGATAGAAGGCTGGAAAATATCCTAAAAGGTATATACACACATACTGGTGTTATACTGCGACCAGCAATCGCCTCAGCCTGGATGTGCAGCGCTGGAGTGGCTTGGTCGGATTCCCTGACTGAAAATATTGATACCCTGGATAGGGACAGTATTTTATTAACTATAGAGCATTTAAAGGATGCATTACTATATATGCGTGATGCACAGAGGGATATTTGCACCCTGGCATCAACAGTGAGTGCGATGTCCATTTCTGCCAGAAAGGCGTTATGGACGCGACAGTGGTCAGGTGATGCAGATTCCAAACGACATATGGAAGTATTGCCGTATAAAGGGGAGGAGTTATTTGGGGTCGGTCTATCAGACCTGGTGGCCACGGCAACGGCTGGAAAGTCCACCTTTTTACCCCAGGTCACCTCTCAGCAGAAAAAGACACCGTCTTTTCAAACTCAGTCCTTTCGTTCCTATAAGAACAAGCGAGCAAAAGGTCACTCATTTCTGCCCCGGGGCAGAGGAAGAGGAAAAAGACTGCACCAGGCAGCCTCTTCCCAGGAGCAGAAGCCCTCCCCCGCTTCTGCCAAGTCTTCAGCATGACGCAGGGGCTTTACAAGCGGACTCAGGCACGGTGGGGGCCCGTCTCAAAAATTTCAACGCGCAGTGGGCTCACTCGCAAGTGGACCCCTGGATCCTGCAGGTAGTATCACAGGGGTACAAATTGGAATTCGAGACGTCTCCCCCTCGCCGATTCCTGAAGTCTGCTCTTCCAACGTCTCCCTCCGACAGGGAGGCAGTATTGGGAGCTATCCACAAGCTGTATTCCCAGCAGGTGATAATCAAGGTACCCCTCCTACAACAGGGAAAGGGGTATTATTCCACGCTGTTTGTGGTACCGAAGCCGGAGACGCTGCCGTTTGGATTGTCCACGGCACCCCGGGTCTTTACCAAGGTAATGGCCGAAATGATGATTCTTCTTCGAAGAGAAGGCGTCTTAATTATCCCTTACTTGGACGATCTCCTGATAAGGGCAAGATCCAGGGAACAGTTAGAGTTCGGAGTAGCACTGTCTCAGGTAGTGCTACGTCAGCACGGGTGGATTCTAAATATCCCAAAATCACAGCTGATTCCAACAACACGTCTACTGTTCCTGGGGATGATTCTGGACACAGTCCAGAAAAAGGTGTTTCTCCCGGAGGAGAAGGCCAGGGAGTTATCCGAGCTAGTCAGGAACCTCCTAAAACCAGGCCAAGTGTCAGTGCATCAATGCACGAGAGTCCTGGGAAAAATGGTGGCTTCTTACGAAGCAATTCCATTCGGAAGATTCTATGCAAGAACTTTTCAGTGGGATCTGCTGGACAAATGGTCCGGATCACATCTTCAGATGCATCAGCGGATAACCCTATCTCCAAGGACAAGGGTGTCTCTCCTGTGGTGGTTACAGAGTGCTCATCTTCTAGAGGGCCGCAGATTCGGCATTCAGGATTGGATGCTGGTGACCACGGATGCCAGTCTGAGAGGCTGGGGAGCAGTCACACAGGGAAAAAATTTCCAGGGCTTGTGGTCAAGCATGGAAACGTCTCTTCACATAAATATCCTGGAACTAAGGGCCATTTACAATGCCCTAAGTCAAGCAAGGCCTCTGCTTCAGGGTCAGTAGGTATTGATCCAATCGGACAACATCACGGCAGTCGCCCACGTCAACAGACAGGGCGGCACAAGAAGCAGGAGGGCAATGGCAGAAGCTGCAAGGATTCTCCGCTGGGCGGAAAATCATGTGGTAGCACTGTCAGCAGTGTTCATTCCGGGAGTGGACAACTGGGAAGCAGACTTCCTCAGCAGACACGACCTCCACCCGGGGGAGTGGGGACTTCACCCAGAAGTCTTCCAAGTGATTGTAAACCGTTGGGAAAAACCAAAGGTGGACATGATGGCGTCCCGTCTCAACAAAAAACTGGACAGATATTGCGCCAGGTCAAGGGACCCTCAGGCAATAGCGGTGGACGCTCTGGTAACACCGTGGGTGTACCAGTCGGTGTATGTGTTCCCTCCTCTGCCTCTCATACCCAAAGTACTGAGAATCATAAGAAGGAGAGGAGTAAGAACTATACTCATGGCTCCGGATTGGCCAAGAAGAACTTGGTACCCGGAACTGCAAAGAGATGCTCACGGAGGACCCGTGGCCTCTACCTCTCAGAAAGGACCTGGTCCAGCAGGGACCTTGTCTGTTTCAAGACTTACCGCGGCTGCGTTTGACGGCATGGAGGTTGAACGCCGGATCCTGAAGGAAAAAGGCATTCCAGATGAAGTCATCCCTACCCTGGTCAAGGCCAGAAAGGATGTAACCGCAAAACATTATCACCGCATTTGGCGGAAATATGTTGCGTGGTGTGAGGCCAAGAAGGCCCCTACAGAGGAATTTCAACTGGGTCGTTTCCTGCATTTCCTGCAAACAGGACTATCTATGGGCCTAAAATTAGGGTCCATTAAGGTTCAAATTTCGGCCCTGTCAATCTTCTTCCAAAAAGAACTGGCTTCAGTGCCTGAAGTTCAGACGTTTGTCAAAGGGGTACTGCATATACAGCCTCCTTTTGTGCCTCCAGTGGCACCTTGGGATCTCAATGTAGTGTTGAATCTCCTAAAATCACATTGGTTTGAACCACTCACCACTGTGGAATTGAAATATCTCACATGGAAAGTGGTCATGCTGTTAGCCCTGGCTTCAGCCAGGCGTGTCTCTGAATTGGCGGCTTTATCATATAAAAGCCCTTACCTAATTTTTCATTCAGACAGGGCAGAACTGAGGACTCGCCCTCAATTTCTCCCTAAGGTGGTTTCAGCGTTTCACATGAACCAGCCTATTGTGGTACCTGCGGCGACTGGGGACTTGGAGGACTCCAAGTTGCTGGACGTAGTCAGGGCCCTGAAAATATATGTTTCCAGGACGGCTGGAGTCAGAAAATCTGACTCGCTGTTTATCCTGTATGCACCCAACAAGCTGGGTGCTCCTGCTTCTAAGCAGACGATTGCTCGTTGGATTTGTAGTACAATTCAGCTTGCACATTCTGTGGCAGGCCTGCCACAGCCAAAATCTGTAAAAGCCCATTACACAAGGAAAGTGGGCTCATCTTGGGCGGCTGCCCGAGGGGTCTCGGCTTTACAACTTTGCCGAGCAGCTACTTGGTCAGGGGCAAACACGTTTGCTAAATTTTACAAATTCGATACCCTGGCTGAGGAGGACCTGGAGTTCTCTCATTCGGTGCTGCAGAGTCATCCGCACTCTCCCGCCCGTTTGGGAGCTTTGGTATAATCCCCATGGTCCTTACGGAAGTCCCAGCATCCACTAGGACGTCAGAGAAAATAAGAATTTACTTACCGATAATTCTATTTCTCGTAGTCCGTAGTGGATGCTGGGCGCCCATCCCAAGTGCGGATTGTCTGCAATACTTGTATATAGTTATTGTTACAAAAAAATCGGGTTGTTTATTGTTGTGAGCCATCTTTTCAGAGGCTCCTACGTTTATCATACTGTTAACTGGGTTCAGATCACAGGTTGTACGGTGTGATTGGTGTGGCTGGTATGAGTCTTACCCGGGATTCAAAATCCTTCCTTATTATGTACGCTCGTCCGGGCACAGTATCCTAACTGAGGCTTGGAGGAGGGTCATAGGGGGAGGAGCCAGTGCACACCAGCTAGTCTAAAGCTTTTACTTTTGTGCCCAGTCTCCTGCGGAGCCGCTATCCCCCTGGTCCTTACGGAAGTCCCAGCATCCACTACGGACTACGAGAAATAGAATTATCGGTAAGTAAATTCTTATTTTTTTGCACCAGCACCAGGCGCAGAGCCCGGTGCTGGTTTTAAAAATACGGGGGATCCCCGGTCAGTTTTCCCCCCCGGATTTTTAGAACCAGGACCAGCTCGAAGAGCCCGAGGCTGGTTATGCTTTGGAGGGGGGACCCCACGCAATTTTTTTTCGTGGTTTTTCCCATTTTTTTTACATTTTTATGTGTCTAATCAAAATCCGTCAAATCGGCCGTTTTTCGACAGCGGTACTGTCGAATCCGTTTTTTATTGAATATGTTGAATTCCGGCACCCACTTGCCGGAATTCGACGGTCAAATTGTGTCGAATTAAAAAACGGGCGAAAAATTGCCGCGAATCGCCGGCAATCGCATATACCCCAATATGGTTAGAAAAAGGGCAGATTAGATGATCCAAGTGGTTCTTATCTGCCGTCACATTCTATGTTTCTATGTATATAGGGGTCACTGGGTTCAGAGACCAGCTTCTGCTGTCATCCATCCAGGTCTCTACTACAGGATCTCGTCATCTGACCTAGCTATGCACCAATGTCCCCTGATATACTGATTACTATCACACTCCAGATCTGCTGTTTGTTTCCTGCAGATACCGTTCTGTTCTATAAGAAAATGAAAGGTTGACCCTTATCAACAATAATTACAGTATATGATATCAAGTTGCAGGTTAGATTTAGGCCCATATTAAGTACTCTTTCTTTACCTTTACAAAACACGCAATTACATAATAGAAGTCACAATTATATACTCAAACGCACTGTTCCATATTTTAATTATTTCTCAAGTGTCACAATCAGGGCTGCAGGTCTTCATGGTGCAATCAATTACGTTTAATATTTAGTTACGTTAGACTTGCTCTATGCCCATTATTATTAAATAAGTCAAACATTTTTTACTATTTTGTGTTAAATTAATTTCATGTTTTTCAGTCTTCTAAACCGCATTAAATGTATTACATGTATTGGACTGGAGGAGATTGTGTAGTGATTTAATATAGTCTGAGGACTGCAGCAGAAAACCGAACCTGAAACATTTCTTCTTCTCATTCTTTACCTAGGCGAAGCCTGCAAAGAGAGGGTCTGCAACTATGTCATTTGGAGATCTTGGGAAAGTAAATGAAATTATATCAAAAACAAAAAAAGATGAAAAGTAAACTTGTCACTTTTCTCAATACATTTGTCTGTGCATAATAACTAAAATGTAGTTTTATAATAATAAACGTTTTCTAAAACTGATAGCCTTAAAAATGTTGGTGGTTCTTGTACGTAGATATATAAACACAGATCCAGTTAAAGGGGGGTTTCCAATTAGCGCTGATGCCGCTTCGTCCTATAAAAACATCCGGCTATTGCGATTAATGACCGACGGTCATTATCGCGGTATCCAAATAGAGGCCTCTTTTATCGGCTGATATTGGACCCGCGATCGTTCGATAACACATGGGAACAGGGATAAATCCCCGATCCCATGTGTTTATCATGGCTTCGGTAGGACACTTATCGCGGTGTCAAAGTCAGAAAAATATCACTATGCACACTGCCATATTTGCACCTCATACATGTCCGCTCTGCGCATGCGTACGCTCTCCCGTGCGTGCGCATACCCGCTGTTACGTGCACCCGCAGGCGCACGGGATGTGCATTTACGGTAGAGTTTATGTGTGCGTAGCGTGCGACTCAATCGTTACATATTTTAACCATATAATGTATTTTGTAGATCATGGTCCCTTTGATAGATTCTGAAAGTTTAGTTAATGTAGCATGTTCATGGACAGAGAGATCCCTCTTTGTCTGATACAAAGGGTCAGACAAGGATTATACAGTGGTGTTTAGTATCCATCGGAAGAGTATTTAATTAGAAATATTCCGGTGTTGGTTTGAAGCGAATGAATCGCTCGTGCGAATAGTTATGGACATAAGAAGTTTATGTCCATTTACTATTATTTGCACTTACTTATCCATGCGGTGGGAAACCTAGTTTCCCACCCACCTGAGCAGTTGGAAGTAGACATAGCCCACCTGTATGAATCAACCTATGACCTTTTGTTTTAGTGCGAAGACGAATTCCTGTGTCCAATGAACAATGAGATTGTAGGGACCATTGAATTGTATTGTGTGTGTGGGGCATAAATAGACAAGCCGACCATATCCAGCTCACTCTCTTCAACGGTTCTCATTGCTGATAATCGGGAGCTGGATATCGAGGCGCATGCGATCGTTCCCCTTGTGCGTAAGTTTTTCTCCGCAATCATATTGTTTTTCTTGTTATTCTGAGCCATATCTCTCTATCTCTCTCTCTCTCTCTCTCTCTCTCTCTCTCTCTCTCTCCTCTTTCTCTCTCGTATTCCCTTAAACGTAATAGTATTGTATTGTATTTCCTGTGTAGTTATCTGGTTAGTTAGTCTATGTTATATTGTAGTGTATGACTTGTACTGTATTATTCTTTTTGCAAGTATAACATTCATATAAGGCGTTAGACCCTAAGCCCGGTAGTTGTGTATTTCTTATAGTGTTAAGTATTCTCAGAGCGTCGGTGACGCTCGAACAGCTTTTAAGTTAATAAGGTTACACTGTGTTGCATCTACACCCTATCTCTACACTAAGGTTTTACTGCATATTACATTGTTTATGGTTTAGATATAAAGGTTTAACATTGTGAGCGTCTGCGCCGCTGGTGATCTCCTCGTGGTCCCGAGCGTCCGCTACGCTATAGCGAACCATTACATTAGTCGGCAGCCAATAGCGTGCCTGCCTGTGATCTCTTGGCCGTGAGCGAACGTGACGCTTGAGCGTCTCGACCACGGCTAAGCGATTGTTACGCAACGTGCGTACCCTTACGGTACTCCATACGTCAATAGCGTACAGTGTTCTTAGACCTCTTAAAGCTAAATATTTATCTTATTTAAAACCCTTTATCAATTGGCGGCTCGTCCAGTCCTTCACATATCTCTGCTAGGTAATTTCAGCAGACATTATCCATCAGCAAAGGGCGGGAGATCATATTCCTCGTAGTGCTGTTTGGATAAGCGTCTGCTTCGCTTAGTAAAGGGTGCTGAGGGAATCCGGAACCGGAGGTAAGAACAACACGCTAGTGTCTTTTAAAACTGTTTATTTCTGTCTTGCGTACGCACGCACATATCTGCATTTCTTTTTCATTCGTGTATTTTCATATCACTCTCCTGTTTGCCATTTTATAATTGATAAACGTGCTAAGAGAGATTTGTCGCTATTTCATAGTTAAAGTGTAAAAGTAATATATTAAGGGATAAAGTGTAAAGCACACACACAGCTCTACCTAAAGGTACAAGGAGAGATTGGTGTGGGGTTCGGTAGATGATCATCTACATTGATAAACGTGTTAGTTGTGTTACGGTGGACATTGGCTTTGTGTACACGTGTCTCTAACAAAGGGCTGAGACTCGCGTACGCAAAGGCCGACGCACGCAGCGTAAATTACGCAACGGAGCGTCCGGGTACGCCCACGTAACTCAAATCACACGCTAGTGTTATATTTTAACAGGCGAAAAGGTGGCAACGCGATAAATAGCGCAAGTTTATTTTAGTGTTCGAAATTTAGACTAACAGATCCTTCTCCAAATTCACAACACATCTGGTTTAAAGAAAATTTCTGCGCAGAAATAGAAATAGAAACAAAAGTGTACATGTGATGAGTGAGTGTTTTGTATATATAAGTTTATACAATTTTCAAGGTTGAACCACAAGAAGTCGAGTTCTCGCAGAGGTACATGCATGTAAGTGTCGTACATGGTGGCTAGGGAGGCATCCCTTGTTAAATATAAAATTTGAGCAGTAGAGTATAGCAGACCAGGAGGTCATACTGTAGCACAGACCAGGAGGTCCAGAACAGACCAGGAGGTCCAGGTACAGCAGACAAAGAAGTCCGCTATAGATAGAGATAAGTAGCAGGGTTGGTGCAGAACCCATATAGGCCAATAAAGCTCTGGCTGAAGGAATTCGCAGCCGAAATGTTCGATTCCACTGGTCGCTCTGCACATAAGATTAGTTGCTTATGTGCTGAACGATTGTACCGCACGTAATTGTGTGCATTAGTTAGTCTGACCAGTACCATTTGTGTACGAAACCGGTCATAAACACTATTTGTACATTCTGACGTGATTTGTGTAATTTTTTATTTTCTGAAGGGAAGTTCGCTGGTCACTCAGGAATTGTCCAACAACCAATAGTTACTGGAAAGGGTCAATGCTCTGCGGAACACACTCACATGTTCCAGTAAATAGAGGTTCCTAGGGGCCCTGGGTCGAGTACGCCAGCACTAAGGCAGTGTGTAGGTCGTATTGGTCGGCGTGGGCGAGTGAGTGGGGTACTCGGTAAACCGCCACCGTCAGCCTATCGTGAACATTTTGGTTTTTGTAAGGGTTCGCTGAAGACCCTGATTGAAGGTCAGAGGTGGTGAAAGCAACACCTGCAAGTTATGGGGGCCAATTGTTCAGGAAGGGGGCGATCAACCTCGGTTCGGGTTGATTCAGTGAACCGACCAGTCGGGTCGGCAAGGTACGTAATGTGTGAAAAATATGGTTCACACACAGAGGTTTTATGTGATGAATGGGAGAGAATGACAGTGCATGACGGGGAGAAATTCCCAAGAGTAGGTAGCTTTAGCCCAGAAGTGTTACAAAATTTAAGGAGGAGGATATGTCTCATTAAATCAACAAAGAGACGAATCCAACATTGATTATTTGCAGTTATGGCAACAGGAGGGTGAAATACAGAGAGGATTGGCTCTGGCGGCGGGATCTAATCCTATCAAGAAATTGATAGCCACGGCCCCGCCGCCACCATACATATCAGGAGAGAAATTGGTTGCGGAGAATGACGCACTAGGGTGTAACAAACAAACACTTAGCAACTGTGTAAATGTTAATAAGTTAACCAATGCAAGTATTAACCCGTGCAAGTTGTACCCTGTTTTGAACTTTCCCCAGGAGTGTGATCAAGAGGACGAATCGGCAACAATAGCAGCGCTCTCTCTAGCAGCCACCATATCAGAAACTACAGTAGGCACGGCCCAACCCTTAAGATTAGTAACAAAGGCCCCTAGCGGAGGGACAGGTGAGGTCGTATCTACGGGTAAGTACGGCACCATACACTATGCTGAAACCATTTCACCACAGGCTGTAGAATCTACACAGAATGATGTTGCTAGACTTAATCCTGTTAGGGTGATAGCTGTTCCAAATGGGAAAACAGACACCACAGGAGTCACTCCCATTAGGAACATTGCCATGTATAGCCCATTTTCCCGAATGGAATTAAGAACCATAGTGTCTGAATTCCCTGACCCTAGGAAAGACTTAGTTGCTAGCCAGAAATACATCAGAGACCTAGGGAACACTTTAGAGCCCAATAACAAAGACTGGCAGATATTGCTGAGGGCATGTTTACCCTCCAATGTCGACGCAGCTCAATTTTTAGCTGACTGTGGATTGGATCAGGATGTACCTCTTACAGATGTGTACAACAAAGATAATGTAAAAAGGATAAGTTTACAGTTAAAAGAGTATTTTCCAGCTGTAGTTAAATGGAACAAGATTTTCTCCATTAAACAAAAAGAGTCAGAAACTGCTGCAGATTATTTCCACAGGGCATTACTAGAAATGGCAAAATACACAGGCATAGAGGACATTAAAACAAACATAAACCATCGAGAAGTAGCAGTATCTGTACTAATGGATGGTTTAAAAGAGGCATTAAAGACAAGGGTGCAGATCACGCAACCATGTTGGCGAGGTCTGTCGGTGGCTACTTTGAGAGAGGCAGCTGTTGATCACGATCGGAATATCACCAGACACAGGGAATCACAAGGTGATAAATTAATGGCCGTAAGTATACAGGCCCTGACCACAAGGCAGCCTTTGTATAAATCACCAAACCCTGTGGGTAAGTCAAATGTGGTAACTTGTTTTTCTTGTCATAGACAGGGACACATGGCACGAGATTGTAGAGTGAAAAATTCACAAAACTCATATCAACCCCCTAGACAACGACACGAGACACGACATTGGGAGCAGGGTCCGCAGAAACGGAGTTATGAGCCACATGCAGGGGAAACAAAAAGATACCCCCCGAACAGAGACTGGCAAGCCTCTGGTAGTTCCCATTTAACCCCTTCACAAGTAGTTGCTGCCAGCGGGATTCAGGGAGGTCACCATACACAATAGGGGTGTGGCCATACCTGTAATCTGCAGCCAGTAAAATTGATTGCAAGTCTTGGAAGTGAACCTGAAATTGCAATTAATGTAGCTGGTAAAACATTAAACTTTCTTGTAGATACGGGGTGGCCAAATCAGTGATAAATTCGACAGTGGGCATGAGAACCACTGGTAAGACAATTCCAGCCATGGGAGTAACGGGAGTAGTCCAGCACTACCCTGTTAGCAAACCAGCCGAGATTACAATAGGGCCTTTACATACCAAGCATTCCTTTTTGCTGGCTGCATCGGCACCGACTAATCTCCTGGGAAGAGACTTATTGTGTAAAATGGGGTGCGTCATTTATTGTACTCCTGAAGGTGTATTCTTGGACATACCTGAGAATCACGCTCAGGAAGTGCGAGACATGTTAGACTCCCCATCAAAATTAATGTCACATACCATTATGACAAATAGGACTCCATCCCAAGTAGAAGAAATGACATCCCAGATACCAGAGTCACTGTGGACTAAAGATGGACAGGACACTGGATTAATGGCAAACGTAGCTCCGGTAGTTGTACAAGTAAAAGATGGTAGGATAGCTCCAAAAATCCCACAGTACCCTCTGAAGCCAGAGGTGGAGTTAGGAGTGTACCCAGTAATAGAGCGCTTGCTACAACAGGGCATTCTGGTAAGAACATCCAGCACTGCCAATAGTTCCATCTTCCCTGTGAAAAAGAGTGGGGGGAGGGGTTACCGGCTAGTGCAGGATCTAAGGGGGATTAACAAAATAGTTGAGTCAGTTCCCCGTAGTGCCAAATCCAGCTGTCATCCTTATGCAAATCCCTCCCACTGCGAAATTTTTCACTGTTATTGACTTCTGCTCCGCTTTCTTTTCGGTACCTCTGCACCCTGACAGCCAATATTTGTTTGCATTTACATACAGAGGAGTCCAATACACATGGACTCGATTACCACAAGGTTTCATAGACAGTCCAAGTATATTTTCTCAGGCTTTGCATGATTGTTTACAGTCTTTCCAACCAGGGAATGGATCAGTATTGATACAGTACGTGGATGATTTACTACTGTGTTCAGATTCATTAAATATTTGGGACACTGTCTAACACAAGGACTGAGACACCTGACCGCTGATAGAATTCAAGCAATTAGAGACATGACTCTGCCTCAAACCCAGCAACAGATCAGAACGTTTTTAGGAATGTGTGGGTATTGCCGTAACTGGATCCCAGGATTTTCCATTCTGGCATTACCGTTGCAGGAGATGGTTTCCTCAAACAAACCTGATCGGATTTCGCACACAGACGAGTCCGAGATGGCATTTGAGAGACTTAAACAGTGCCTAACGCAGGCGCCAGCATTAGGTATGCCAGACTATGGGAAACCCTTTGAGCTGTACGGAACAGAAAGTGCTGGTTGCGCGGCAGGCGTCCTAACCCAAAAGCACGGTGATGCCAGCAGGCCAGTAGCATACTACAGCGCTCAGCTAGATACGGTAGCGCGATCCCTCCCCACATGCTTGCGAAGCGTTGCTGCGATAGCATTGCTAGTAACGAAAAGCGAAGATGTAGTGCTAGGTCACAACCTCACAATCCATACACCACATGCAGTGTCAGCCTTGCTAAATTCTGCCCAAACCAGGCACGTCTCATCAGCGCGGTTTACAAGATGGGAATTGGCACTAATGGCCCCCGTAAACATCACCATAAGGAGATGCAGTGCATTAAATCCTGCAACATATCTCCCAGGTGTGCCTGGACAGGCACAAAGGGTGGAGGATGAGAGTGGTGGGGAAGGAGGATTTAATACAAAGGAGGACACACATGATTGTATGGAATATTTGACCCAAAATTTTACCGCAAGGCCTGACATCAGTGACAACCCACTGGAAGATGTAGATCTAACTTTCTACACGGACGGTAGTTGTCACAGACAGTCAGACTCGGGAGACTTGTGTACTGGATACGCAGTCGTAGATGACCAAGGCACCATAGAAGCTGAACCGCTAGGCCCACCTCACTCAGCCCAGGTTGCTGAACTGGTCGCCCTAACCAGAGCATGTGAATTGGCTAAGGGCAAATCAGCCAATATCTACACCGACTCTAGATACGCATTCGGGGTAGTCCATGATTTCGGAGCCCTATGGCGCCTCAGAAACTTCATGACGGCAGCTGGTACACCGGTAGCGCATGCAGCTCACATCAAAAGGCTTCTAACAGCGATACAGGAACCCGACAGAGTGGCTGTTATCAAGTGTAAAGCACACACATATAGCCAGGACCCAGTATCACTTGGTAACAGCCGAGCAGATGAAGCTGCTAAGTTAGCAGCTGGTACCCCCAGACAAACAGACACCACACAATTGATGGTATTTAATACCATCAACACACAGAAGCTGTGTGAAATGCAAAATTTGTGTTCCACACAGGAAAAGGCAGTCTGGAAGGCAAAGGGATATGGCCAGGAGTCCTCAGGACTCTGGACGGATGGACAAGGTAAACCAGTGGCCCCCAGAGCATATCTTCCATGTTTAGCTGAGGCAGCACACGGGCTGACTCATCTGGGCAAGGAGGGAATGTGCAAGTTGGTAAGAGCATATTGGTGCGCCCCAGGATTTTCATCTCATGCGAGTAAGAGAGCAATGTCATGCCTTACCTGTTTGAGAAAGAATATCGGAAAGGCAATACCAACAGAACCATCTCATATCCCACCTACAGGCGGCCCTTTTCAGGTAATACAGATTGATTTTATTCAATTACCCCCTTGTCGAAATTTGAAATATGTACTTGTTTGTATAGATGTGTTCTCAAATTGGGTCGAAGCATTTCCGGCGGCCACAAATACCGCTATGTTTACTGCTAAGAAAATTGTGCAGGAATTTGTATGTAGATATGGTATCCCTAGAATAATCGAAAGTGATAGGGGTACCCATTTTACAGGTGATGTCTTTCAAGGAATGTGTAAGTTGATGGGAATTGATAGCAAGCTGCACACTCCATACCGTCCACAGGCGAGTGCGAAGGTGGAAAGAGTGAACAGCACTATTAAAAATAAACTGAGCAAAGTTATGGCAGAAACAGGATTGACGTGGCCAGAAGCTTTACCCATTGTACTATACAGCATCAGAACCACTCCCAGGTCCCCTCTTAATCTGTCTCCCTTTGAAATCTTGTTTGGTCGACAACCGCATGTTATGATTAACCCTCAGGATGATTTGAAGTGTAACAATGAAGTGACTGTAAAATACCTGGTTAACATGAGTAAACAGCTAAGGAATCAAAATGATAATTTGAAGTTAGTGATTCCTGATTTACCAGATAGTAATTGTCATGACATTGAACCTGGGGATTATGTAATGATACGGAATTTTCTACGCTCAGGTTGCCTTATTGACAGATGGGAAGGACCATACCAAGTCTTATTGACTAGCACTACAGCATTGAAGGTTGCCGAGAGAGAGACTTGGGTTCATTCGTCCCATTGTAAGAAGGTTGCTGATCCAGAGAGGTCCCGTGATAAGGAACAGACGGTAGAGGAAGTTGTATCACTGGAGTGTCTGTTCCAGGAGGACTGAGGCGGCACCTGAGCATTGGAAATCACAAGATCAAAAGCAGTTGTCGATTCCCTGTTCCCTTTTATTGTTTTTCTCCACTTCCCATCCCCTCTCCCTCAAATTATTTTTCCCCCTTCTCATTCATCTCCGTTTCCTCCTATAAGATGGACTTGCCCCAAGAGACTGTGATCCGGATTTTCCTGTTGACCATGATGTTGACCAGAGCAGTCTGTTCCGGCGAGAGTACCATGGAGGTCGAGAGAGGTTCTGGAATGGGTTCTGATGACAAAGATGGAGGCGTAGTTTTCCAAGAACAACTTAATCAACAAGTAAAGGCGAGTATCAGAAAACGATCCGATAGTATTGACAATAGAAGGAATTGTGAAGGATTGTTAGCTGAAGAAAACTGTATCTGTAGGCTCTGTGACAACGTAGTTGAGGATGGGTGCATTAAGAAATGCCAATCCAGTTTTAATATCCACATGGACCGGCATCCATTGAGTGACTATCACTCCTTAGTGGGTAGTGTGTTAAATCAAACAGATTGTTGGGTATGCTCTCAAGTACCTCAAGGTCATAGCAAATCAGGACTAGTACCATTTCCTTTAACGGTAGGGGAGGTACTTGAGCTAAAGGGTGGGAGACCGGTGGACAGGAGGTTTAATATCTCCAGTCCTCCTAGTTTGAAGCTCCACCAATATCATGTGGATAGATCCCTAATATGTTTTAACATTACCAATCCCCGAAAGCCGGGAAATTGGGAAGTGTCATGGAGTAACCAAACCATGACCTTTTCATATAGAGCAGATAGAATGCCTACAGATACAGAGCTTATACGCCACATAGCCAGTAGAGAAAAATCTTTCCGATATAGGTATACCCTAGGAAGTAGGATTACGAGAATTGGAGAGGTATCACCAGGATACTGTGCACATATCGTACAAACTGATACGTGTACTAGACAGATGGGAGAATTAGGGGTAGGAGATTTCACATGGAGGATGTGTAATATGGTTATGTCCTACTCCGTCCCATATGTTCTCCCCGATGATGCATATTTCATATGCGGGAGGAAGGCGTATAAGTGGCTTGCCCCAAACTCTGAAGGATTGTGTTATATTGGAAAAGTACTGCCTGAGGTAATGACTGTATCACATGCCAAAATGAAAGATATACACCGTGTTGCCCAAGCTCCTTATACTCATACTCATTACGAGCACGTAGTTAAACGGCACCTGATAGAAAGAACAGAGCATCCGGCCTCTGACATGATCCATGAATCCACCGGGATTCAGTTTCTAATCGCGTTAGATTTCACTCGCACCGCCAGAGGAGTGTTGAATTATAAATACATATCTGCGCTCGCAAATTTGTTAGACAATATCACAGAAATGTATGATGACACGTTTAGGTATACTGGAAGAGAACTTCAAGCTTATAAAACAGAACTGGTCCAGCATAGAATGGTTCTTAATTATCTCACAGCAGTGACAGGTGGATATTGTGTCACACTGGCAACGCAGTACGGCGTGAAATGCTGCACATATATAACGAATAGTACCGAGGACCCGGTCGAGGTCATAGACCAAAAGATGGACGATATTCTCCAATTAAAATGGGAATTTCGCAGGAGACACAATCTCACTCTTGCTGCTGTGGGTAATGAGCTGACTGGTTGGGTGTCATGGTTGAACCCGCGAAATTGGTTCTCTGGTTTAGGAGAATGGGCTCAAGGAGTCATAATGGATGTAGGGAAGTTTCTCCTATGTATCTTAGGTGTTGTCATAACGATTGGCTTGATATTTAGATGCGGTCAGGCTTTAATGAAGTGCAAACGTCGTACCAGGGTAATGAGTCTAAGGAGTGAGGAAATTATAATTCCAATGGATTTGATTTATGACCCAACGGTAGAAACAATGATGTGATGAAAATGCGATTATACGGTCCGTTTCTTTCACCTGTTTTTCCGTTTTCTCCAAGGTAAAAAGACCCACCAGGACGAGGAATTTGATGATCCTGTATACAGACAACTGATGGATTAAAGAAGAAGTTTTGACAACCTTATACACAGATATTTGATGAACTATGCCATAGACCCCCAGTTTCCCTAGAAAATTTAAAATTACGCTAGCCCAACACTTTTGTAAGTCTATGGACATTGACAAAGCTTTTGCTCACACCTATTGGCAAAAGCCCAAAGAAGACTGCATTCAACAGACACCGAACAAGACTTCAACCGACAAATGTTCATTAACCTGACATAGAATACCACTGCATTTACCATAATTGTGTCTTATCTTCATCTCTACAACCTTCAGGTAATGACACACATAGTCGATAGGGAATACAGGCACAGATATCAGCAATCACATATTCCCCCATTCATGTATCATCAACTAAAATGTGCTTCCCCATTTTGTTACAACCACAGCCGAAAAGAGCTCGGTAAAGTTTGACAGCCCATCCACAGACCCGTACCACGGGATAAGAAGGAATTCAAATGTATACTTCGCAATACCTCGAAGCTTGATTTAAAACACACGGCACGATGATACATGACCCCCCAAACATTGATTCATACACACATGCTTCTGCTATCTCACTAGGTCATACCCTTTTTCCTACCTTCTCCTCTCCTCCCTTACCCAATCATGGAAATGTATTTACACTTGACATATATTTTTCTCGTTTTGAAATGTTTTAGGAAGTGGCAGTTATTGTTGACTGCCAAAGGGTGGACTGTCAAAGTCAGAAAAATATCACTATGCACACTGCCATATTTGCACCTCATACATGTCCGCTCTGCGCATGCGTACGCTCTCCCGTGCGTGCGCATACCCGCTGTTACGTGCACCCGCAGGTGCACGGGATGTGCATTTACGGTAGAGTTTATGTATGCGTAGCGTGCGACTCAATCGTTACATATTTTAACCATATAATGTATTTTGTAGATCATGGTCCCTTTGATAGATTCTGAAAGTTTAGTTAATGTAGCATGTTCATGGACCGAGAGATCCCTCTTTGTCTGATACAAAGGGTCAGACAAGGATTATACAGTGGTGTTTAGTATCCATCGGAAGAGTATTTAATTAGCAATATTCCGGTGTTGGTTTGAAGCGAATTAATCGCTCGTGCGAATAGTTATGGACATAAGAAGTTTATGTCCATTTACTATTATTTGCACTTACTTATCCATGCGGCGGGAAACCTAGTTTCCCACCCACCTGAGCAGTTGGAAGTAGACACAGCCCACCTGTATGAATCAACCTATGACCTTTTGTTTTAGTGCGAAGACGAATTCCTGTGTCCAATGAACAATGAGATTGTAGGGACCATTGAATTGTATTGTGTGTGGGGCATAAATAGACAAGCCGACCATATCCAGCTCACTCTCTTCAACGGTTCTCATTGCTGATAATCGGGAGCTGGATATCGAGGCGCATGCGATCGTTCCCCTTGTGCGTAAGTTTTTCTCCGCAATCATATTGTTTTTCTTGTTATTCTGAGCCATATCTCTCTATCTCTCTCTCTCTCTCTCTCTTCCTCTTTCTCTCTCGTATTCCCTTAAACGTAATAGTATTGTATTGTATTTCCTGTGTAGTTATCTGGTTAGTTAGTCTGTTATATTGTAGTGTATGACTTGTACTGTATTATTCTTTTTGCAAGTATAACATTCATATAAGGCGTTAGACCCTAAGCCCGGTAGTTGTGTATTTCTTATAGTGTTAAGTATTCTCAGAGCGTCGGTGACGCTCGAACAGCTTTTAAGTTAATAAGGTTACACTGTGTTGCATCTACACCCTATCTCTACACTAAGGTTTTACTGCATATTACATTGTTTATGGTTTAGATATAAAGGTTTAACATTGTGAGCGTCTGCGCCGCTGGTGATCTCCTCGTGGTCCCGAGCGTCCGCTACGCTATAGCGAACCATTACGTTAGTCGGCAGCCAATAGCGTGCCTGCCTGTGATCTCTTGGCCGTGAGCGAACGTGACGCTTGAGCGTCTCGACCACGGCTAAGCGATTGTTACGCAACGTGCGTACCCTTACGGTACTCCATACGTCAATAGCGTACAGTGTTCTTAGACCTCTTAAAGGGTTTTAAATAAGATAAATATTTAGCTTTATCAATTATGCTCAGGCACCCGAAGCATAATCCCTGACAAGTGCCAGCATCAGGGGGAGGAGCACGCTGCATTGGGGCTAATTGGATAGCCCCCAGCAATACAAATTACCCGCAGTCATTTACCGGGAGTAATTGTATACCCCCCAAGTGTTCCAGTCAAGCAGTTTTGAAAAATCCTAACATTAAGGGTTCATTAACATTTCTCCACTGATAATGCATTTTGCAGCCACTGACTAATTACAGAAAATTGCATTTAAAATCAATTGAACTGTTTCTCACATTCCCACCAATGTATACTCAAATTTTAATTCCAGACTTAAAACAACCTATTTCTCATGTGTTAATGCATGCTGTCAGCGCAATATATTATATTCATAAAACCTCAGCTCTGCAAAAGGACATTGAAAATCTAAAGCACTATACAAATATGATAATGTAAGTGTCTGTGCCCATCTCTATATTCTGTGTTTTGTTCTATGCATAGAAACATTTGCCAAGAAGCACAAAATCAAAGAGAATGTTTTCACTTCAAAGTTGTGATAATGTTTCAGGTGCAGTTTCACAGTACAGACGAGGACTGACCTGTATGTATTGCTCCAATGTACAGCTGAAGAACATAAGAATATTACAGAATTCAGAAGAAACTGGACTGGTATGCAGGGAATTCCAGGCTACAGCATAGACCAGAGATTCCCAACCTCAGTCCTCCAGGCACACTAACAATCCAGGTTTTAAGGCTACCCATGATTGAGCAGATGGTTAGATGAAAATAACGGAGGTACCAAATCAGTCACCTGTGTTCATGTAATGCTATCTTTAAAACCTGGACTATTAGTGTTCCCAGAGAATCGAGGTTTGGAAACACTGGCATGTAAAAGTATGAGTTAGCAGCAGGCAATTGGAAAAGCAGGGAATTGGGCAATTAATAAATGCTGTGGATGATAAAATCATCTGTGCAAGCATCTATGGTTGGTCTGGGCGTCAGACAAGACCAAAGCCTACCTCCTTTGCCTGATCCAGTTTTTTCCTCCTACTTCCTTAAACCCTATGTATCTCCACAACCCACCCACTACTCACCTTTAGGATGTAAACTGTCATGAGAAAATAAGAATTTACTCACCGGTAATTCTATTTCTCGTAGTCCGTAGTGGATGCTGGGTACTCCGTAAGGACCATGGGGGAATAGACGGGCTCCGCAGGAGACTGGGCACTCTAAAAGAAAGATTAGGTACTATCTGGTGTGCACTGGCTCCTCCCTCTATGCCCCTCCTCCAGACCTCAGTTAGGGAAACTGCTCCCAGCATCCACTACGGACTACGAGAAATAGAATTACCGGTGAGTAAATTCTTATTTTCTCTGACGTCCTAGTGGATGCTGGGTACTCCGTAAGGACCATGGGGATTATACCAAAGCTCCCAAACGGGCGGGAGAGTGCGGATGACTCTGCAGCACCGCCTGAGCAAACTCAAGGTCCTCCTCAGCCAGGGTATCAAACTTGTAGAATTTTGCAAACGTGTTTGACCCCGACCAGGTAGCAGCTCGGCAAAGTTGTAATGCCGAGACCCCTTGGGCAGCCGCTCAAGAAGAGCCCCCTTCCCCGTGGAATGGGCTTTTACTGATTTAGGATGCGGCAGTCCAGCCGCAGAATGTGCAAGTTGAATCGTGCTACAGATCCAGCGAGCAATAGACTGCTTAGAAGCAGGAGCACCCAGCTTGTTGGGTGCATGCAGGATAACAGCGAGTCAGTATTTCTGACTCTAGCCGTCCTGGAAACATAGATTTTCAGGGCCCGGACTACATCCAGCAACTTGGAGGCCTCCAAGTCCCGAGTAGCCGCAGGCACCACAATAGGTTGGTTCAAATGAAACGCTGATACCACCTTAGGGAGAAATTGGGGACGAGTCCTCAATTCAGCCCTGTCCATATGGAAGATCAGATATGGGCTTTCACATGACAAAGCCGCCAATTCTGACACACGCCTAGCCGAAGCCAAGGCCAAATATATATATGACCACTTTCCACGTGAGATACTTCAACTCCACGTTCTGAAGTGGCTCAAAACAATGTGATTTTAGGAAATCCAACACTACGTTGAGATCCCAAGGTGCCACTGGAGGCACAAAAGGGGGCGGAATATGCAGCACTCCCTTAACAACGTCTGAACTTCAGGCAGCGTCTTTCCTAGCCTTTAACAGCGTAGGAATCACTTCATCTGGAACGCCCTTTTTCCGTTCGGATCCGGCGTTCAACCGCCAAGCCTTCAAACGCAGCCGCGGTAAGTCTTGGAACAGACAGGGCCCCTGCAGTAACAGGTCCTGTCTGAGAGACAGAGGCCATGGGTCCTCCGAGATCATTTCTTGTAGTTCTGGGTACCAAGTTCTTCTTGGCCAATCCGGAACTACGAGTATAGTTCTTACTCTTCTTTTACTTACTATCCTCAGTACCTTGGGTATGAGAGGAAGAGGAGGGAACACATCAACTGACTGGTACACCCACGGTGTCACTAGTGCGTCCACAGCTATCGCCTGAGGGTCTCTTGACCTGACGCAATATTTTTTAGCTTTTTTGTTGAGGCGGGACGCCATCATGTCCACCTGTGGCCGTTCCCAACGGTTCACAATCTGCGTGAAGACTTCTGGATGAAGTCCCCACTCTCCCGGGTGGAGGTCGTGCCTGCTGAGGAAGTCTACTTCCTAGTTTTCCACACCCGGAATGAACACTGCTGACAGTGTTAGCACGTGATACTCCGCCCATCGGAGAATCCTTGTGGCTTCTGCCAACGCCATCCTGCTTCTTGTGCCGCCTTGTCGGTTTACATGGGCGACAGCCGTGATGTTGTCTGACTGAATCAGCACCGGCTGGTTTTGAAGCAGGGGTTCTGCTTGCCTTAGGGCATTGTAACTGGCCCTTAGGTCCAGAATATTTATGTGTAGGGAAGTCTCCTGACTCGACCATTGTCCTTGGAAATTTCTTCCCTGAGTGACTGCTCCCCAACCTCTGAGGCTTGCATCCGTGGTCACCAGGACCCAGTCCTGAATGCCGAATCTGCGGCCCTCGAGAAGATGAGCACTCTGCAGCCACCACAGCAGAGACACCCTGGCCCTCGGGGACAGGGTGATCAGCCGATGCATCTGAAGATGCGATCCTCACTTGTCTAACAGGTCCCACTGAAAGTTCCTTGCATGGAACCTGCCGAAGGGAATTGCTTCGTAAGAAGCTACCATCTTTTCCAGGACTCGCGTGCAATGATGCACCGACACCTGTTCTTGGTTTCAGGAGGTCTCTGACCAGAGATGACAACTCCTTGGCCTTCTCCTCCGGGAGAAACACCTTCTTCTGTTCTGTGTCCAGAAACATGCCCAATATCAGCAGACGCGTCGTAGGAACCAGCTGCGACTTTGGGATATTCAGAATCCCGCCGTGCTGTTGTAGCACTTCCTGAGAGAGTGCTACTCCGATCAACGACTGCTCCTTGGACCTCGCCTTTATAAGGAGATCGTCCAAGTACGGGATAATTATAACTCCCTTCTTTCGAAGGAGTATCATCATTTTGGCTATTACCTTGGAACACACCCTCGGTGCCGTGGACAGACCAAACGGCAACGTCTGGAATTGGTAATGGCAGTAATGTACCACAACCTTGAGGTACTCCTGGTGAGGTGGGTAAATGGGGACATATAGGTAAGCATCCATGATGTCCAGTGATACCATGTAATCCCCCTCTTCCAGGCTTGCAATAACCGCCCTGAGCGATTCCATTTTGAACTTGAACTTCCTTATATAAGTGTTCAAGGATTTCAAATCTAGAATGGGTCTCACCGAACCGTCTGGTTTCGGTACCACAAACATTGTGGAATAGTAACCCCGCCCCTGTTGAAGGAGGGGAACTTGTATTATCACCTGCTGGAGGTACAGCTTGTGAATTGCCGCCAGTACTACCTCCCTGTCCTGGGGAGTAGCTGGCAAGGCTGATTTGAGGTAACGCGAGGGGGAGACGCCTCGAATTCCAGCTTGTATCCCTGAGATACCACTTGTAGAACCCAGAGATCCACCTGTGAGCGAACCCACTGGTCGCTGAAGTTCCGGAGACGCACCTCCACCGCACCTGGCTCCGTCTGTGGAGCCCCAGCGTCATGCGGTGGACGTAGTAGAAGCAGGGGAGGATTTTTGTTCCTGGGAACTGGCTGTCTGGTGCAGCTTTTTCCCTCTCCCCCTGCCTCTGGGCAGAAAGGAAGCACCTTCGATCCGCTTGCCTTTCTGAGGCCGAAAGGACTGTACCTGATAGTACGGTGCTTTCTTAGGTTGTGAGGGAGCCTGAGGTAAAAATGTCGATTTCCCAGCTGTTGCTGTGGATACGAGGTCCGAGAGACCATCCCCAAACAATTCCTCACCCTTATAAGGCAAAACCTCCATGTGCCTTTTAGAATCAGCATCACCTGTCCACTGCCGGGTCCATAATACCCTCCTGGCAGAAATGGACATTGCATTAATTCTAGATGCCAGCCGGCAAATATCCCTCTGTTCATCCCTCATATGTAAGACGACGTCTTTAATATGCTCTATGGTTAGCAACATAGTATCCCTGTCGAGGGTATCCATATTATCTGACAGGGTATCAGACCACGCTGCAGCAGCACTACACATCCATGCTGAAGCAATTGCAGGTCTCAGTATAGTACCTGAGTGTGTATATACAGACTTCAGGATAGCCTCCTGCTTTCTATCAGCAGGCTCCTTCAAGGCGGCCGTATCCTGAGACGGCAGTGCCACCTTTTATGACAAGCGTGTGAGCGCCTTATCCACCCTAGGAGATATCTCCCAACGTGACCTATCCTCTGGCGGGAAAGGGTACGCCATCAGTAACTTTTTAGAAATTACCAGTTTCTTATCGGGGGAACCCCACGCTTCTTCACACACTTCATTCAACTCATCTGATGGGGGAAAAAACACTGGCTGCTTTTTCTCCCCAAACATAATACCCTTTTTAGTGGTACCTGGGTTAATGTCAGAAATGTGCAATACATTTTTTATTGCCGTAATCATGCAACGTATGCCCCTTGTGGATTGTGTATATGTCTCATCCTCGTCGACACTGGAGTCAGACTCCGTGTCGACATCTGTGTCTGCCATCTGAGGTAGCGGGCGTTTGTGAGCCCCTGATGGTCTTTGAGACGCCTGGGCAGGCACGGGCTGAGAAGCCGGCTGTCCCACGGCTGTTACGTCATCCAGCCTTTTATGTAAGGAGTTGACACTGTCGGTTAATACCTTCCACATATCCATCCACTCTGGTGTCGACCCCGCAGGGGGTGACATCACACTTATCGGCACCTGCTCCGCCTCCACATAAGCCTCCTCATCAAACATGTCGACACAGCCGTACCGACACACCGCACACACACAGGGAATGCTCTGACTGAGGACAGGACCCCACAGAGTCCTTTGGGGAGACAGAGAGAGAGTATGCCAGCACACACCACAGCGCTATATAAACAGGGATTTACACTACACAGTGATTTTCCCTATAGCAGCTATAATACACAGTTTTGCGCCTAAATTTAGTGCCCCCCCTCTCTTTTTTACCCTATTGAGCCTGGAAACTGCAGGGGAGAGCCTGGGGAGCGTCCTTCCAGCAGAGCTGTGAAGAGAAAATGGCGCCAGTGTGCTGAGGGAGATAGCCCCACCCCTTTTTCGGCGGGCTTCTCCCGCTCTTTATATTAATATTATGGCAGGGGATTTTTACACATATATAGTTTATTAGACTATATTATGTGTTTTTTGCCATTTTAAGGTAATCTAATTGCAGCCCAGGGCGCCCCCCCCCCCAGCGCCCTGCACCCATCAGTGACCGGAGTATGTGGTGTGTATGGGGAGCAATGGCGCACAGCTGCAGTGCTGTGCGCTACCTTAATGAAGACCGGAGTCTTCAGCCGGCGATTTCCAGGACGTTCTTCTTGCTTCTGGCTCTGCAAGGGGGACGGCGGCGCGGCTCCGGGACCGGACGACCGAGGCTGGGCCTCTGTTCGATCCCTCTGGAGCTAATGGTGTCCAGTAGCCTAGAAGCCCAAGCTAGCTGCAAGCAGGTAGGTTTGCTTCTCTCCCCTAAGTCCCTCGTAGCAGTGAGTCTGTTGCCAGCAGATCTCACTGAAAATAAAAAACCTAATAAATACTTTCTTTTCTAGGAGCTCAGGAGAGCCCCTAGTGTGCAACCAGCTCGAGCCGGGCACAGATTCTAACTGAGATCTGGAGGAGGGGCATAGAGGGAGGAGCCAGTGCACACCAGATAGTACCTAATCTTTCTTTTAGAGTGCCCAGTCTCCTGCGGAGCCCGTCTACTCCCCATGGTCCTTACGGAGTACCCAGCATCCACTAGGACGTCAGAGAAATGTCCGTCCTTCTCTTGTTCCATTCCTTCCCTTATCTCATAAAGCTAGGTACACACTATGACATAGTGCAACCCAGCAACGCAACCATACATCTTACGTTTTATTGCTTTTGATAAAATAAGTGTTTGCAAGAATGAAATGAAAGTGAGCCGAAAGAAAGCAACGCGCTCCACAGTTACAGTGACTAAGAACCGTCACAGTAGATAGATACATCATACAAACCTTTACCCATTGCCTTCATTGGAGATCTTGGTGCTGCTATAACTGGGCGGTTAGCATAGAAAGCAGATTTGCCCATATTCCCTGTCTCCTTGGGTGCTTGCATTGGCGCTTGCTCAATACTAGAGGGGAAAGAGCTGTCGGGAGTTGTCAGGTGCATCTAGGGGACTTGGCACTTCGATTTGCTCATAGTGTAAATAGGAGACTTTCCATCACCTTAATCAGAAAGTGGTGGCAATATGGTAGGGCTTCACCTGGACTTTATCATGATCTAATTAATTACCTGTTTAATGTATTGACATACATTACTGACTTTGCGCTTTGGCAGGGATTTACATTTAACATCAGACTCCTGGGTGTATATTTACTAAAGTGCGGGTTTAGAGAAGTGGAGATGTTGCCCATGACAACAAATCGGATTCTAGCTATTATCTTCTAGAAGGTGCTAGAAAAAATAAGATTTTACTCACCGGTAAATCTATTTCTCGTAGTCCGTAGTGGATGCTGGGACTCCGTAAGGACCATGGGGAATAGCGGCTCCGCAGGAGACTGGGCACAACTAAAGAAAGCTTTAGGACTACCTGGTGTGCACTGGCTCCTCCCACTAAGACCCTCCTCCAGACCTCAGTTAGGATACTGTGCCCGGAAGAGCTGACACAAATAGGAAGGATTTTGAATCCCGGGTAAGACTCATACCAGCCACACCAATCACACCGTATAACTCGTGATACTACACCCAGTTAACAGTATGAAATATAACTGAGCCTCTCAACAGATGGCTCAACAATAACCCTTTAGTTAGGCAATAACTATAAACAAGTATTGCAGACAATCCGCACTTGGGATGGGCGCCCAGCATCCACTACGGACTACGAGAAATAGATTTACCGGTGAGTAAAATCTTATTTTCTCTGACGTCCTAAGTGGATGCTGGGACTCCGTAAGGACCATGGGGATTATACCAAAGCTCCCAAACGGGCGGGAGAGTGCGGATGACTCTGCAGCACCGAATGAGCAAACTCTAGGTCCTCCTCAGCCAGGGTATCAAACTTGTAGACTGTTGCAAAAATGTTTGAACCCGACCAAGTAACAGCTCGGCAAAGTTGTAAAGCCGAGACCCCTCGGGCAGTCGCCCAAGAAGAGCCCACTTTCCTCGTGGAATGGGCTTTTACAGATTTAGGGTGCGGCAGTCCAGCCGCAGCATGTGCAAGTTGAATCGTGCTACAGATCCAGCAAGCAATAGTCTGCTTCGAAGCAGGAGCACCCAGCTTGTTGGGTGCATACAGGATAAATAGCGAGTCAGTTTTCCTGACTCCAGCCGTCCTGGAAACATATACTTTTCAGGGCCCTGACTACGTCCAGTAACTTGGAATCCTCCAAGTCCCAAGTAGCCGCAGGCACCACAATAGGTTGGTTCACATGAAAAACTGATACCACCTTAGGAAGGAATTGGGAACGAGTCCTCAATTCCGCCTTATCCATATAAAATACAGATAAGGGCTTTTGTATGACAAAGCCGCCAATTCTGATACACGCCTGGCCGACGCCACGGCCCACAGCATGACCCCTTTCCACGTGAGGTATTGTAGCTCCACGGATTTAAGTGGCTCAACCCAATGCGACTTCAGGAAATCCAACACCACGTTGAGATCCCACGGTGCCACTTGAGGCACAAACGGGGGCTGACCATGCAGCACTCCCTTAACAAAAGTCCGAACTTCAGGCAGTGAAGCCAGTTCTATTTTGGAAGAAAATCGATAGAGCCGAAATCTGGACCTTCATGGAACCCAATTTTAGGCCCATAGTCACCTCTGACTGTAGGAAGTGCAGAAATCGACCTAGCTGAAATTTCTCCTTTGGGGCCTTCCTAGCCTCACAGCACGCAACATATTTCCACCATATGCGGTTATAATGGTTTGCGTTCACTTCTTTCCTAGCTTTAAATAGCGTAGGGATAACTTCCTCCGGAATGCCCTTTTCCTTCAGGATCCGGCGTTCAACCGCCATGCCGTCAAACGCAGCCGCGGTACGTCTTGGAACAGACAGGCCCCCTGCTGCAGCAGGTCCTGTCTGAGCGGCAGAGGCCATGGGTCCTCTGAGATCATTTCTTGGAGTTCTGGTTACCAAGCTCTTCTTGGCCAACCCGGAACAATGAGTATAGTTCTTACTCCTCTCCTTCATATTATTCTCATTACCCTGGGTAAGAGAGGCAGAGAAGGGAACACATACACCGACTGGTACACCCACGGTGTTACCAGAGCGTCCACAGCTATCGCCTGAGGGTCGCTTGACCTGGCGCAATATCTTTGTAGCTTTTTGTTGAGGCGGGACGCCATCATGTCCACCTGTGGCCTTTCCCAACTGTGTACAATCATTTGGAAAACTTCTGGATGAAGTCCCCACTCTCCCGGGTGGAGGTCGTGTCTTCTGAGAAAGTCTGCTTCTCAGTTGACCACTCCGGGAATGAACACTGCTGACAGTGCTAACACATGATTTTCCGCCCATCGGAGAACCCTTGTGGCTTCTGCCATCGCCATCCTGCTTCTTGTGCCGCCCTGTCGGTTTACATGAGCGACCGCCGTGATGTTGTCTGACTGGATCAGCACCGGCCGGTGTTGAAGCAGGGGTCTAGCCTGACTTAGGGCATTGTAAATGGCCCTTAGTTCCAGAATATTTATGTGTAGGGAAGTCTCCTGACTTTTCCATAGCCTTGGAAGTTTCTTCCCTGTGTGACTGCCCCCCAGCCTCGAAGGCTGGCATCCGTTGTCACCAGGACCCAGTCCTGTATGCCGAATCTGCGGCCCCCTAGAAGATGAGCACTCTGCAGCCACCACAACAGCGACACCCTGGCCCTTGGAGACATGGTTATCCGCCGATGCATCTGAAGATGCGACCCGGACCACTTGTCCAACAGATCCCACTGGAAAATCCTTGCATGGGACCTGGCGAATGGAATTTCTTTGTAAGAAGCTACCATCCTTCCCAGGGCTTGCGTGCATTGATGCACCGACACCTGTATACGTATTAGGAGGTCTCTGTCTAGAGACGACAACTCCTTGGACTTCTCCCCGGGAGAAACCCTTTTTATCCTGACAACTCCTTGGACTTCTCCCCGGGAGAAACCCTTTTTATCCTGTTCTGTGTCCAGAACCATACCCAGGAACAGTAGACGCGTCGTAGGGACCAGCTGCGACTTTGGAATATTCAGAATCCAGCCGTGCTGTTGTAGCACTTCCCGAGATAGTGCTACTCCGCCGAACAACTGCTCCCTGGACCTCGCCTTTATAAAGAGATCGTCCAAGTACGGGATAATTATTTCGGCCATTACCTTGGTAAATACCTCTGTGCCGGGGACAGACCAACGGCAACGTCTGGAATTGGTAATAACAATCCTGTACCACAATTTTGAGGTACTCCTGGTGAAGAGGGTAAATAGGGACATGCAGGTAAGCATCCTTGATGTCCAGTGATACCATGAAATTCTCCAGGCTTGCAATAATCGCCCTGAGCGATTCCATTTTGAACTTGAACCTTCGTATATAAGTGTTCAAGGCTTTCAATTTTAGAATGGGTCTCACCGAACCGTCCGGTTTCGGTACCACAACATTTTGGAATAGTAACCCCGGCCTTGTTGAAGGAGGGGTACCTTGATTTCACCTGCTGGAAGTATAGCTTGTGAATTGCCGCCAGTACTAGCTTTCTCCGAGGGCAGCAGGCAAGGCTGATGTGAGGTAACGGCGAGGGGGAGTCGCCTCGAACTCCAGCCTGTATCCCTGTGATACTATTTGCAGAACCTAGGGATCCACCTGTGGGCAAGCCCACTGGTCCCTGAAGTTCCCGAGACGCGCCCCTACCGCACCTGTCTCCACCTGTGGAGCCCCAACGTCATGCGGTGGACTCAGAGGAAGCGGGGGAAGATTTTTGATCCTGGGAACTGGCTGCTGGTGCAGCTTTTTCCTTCTCCCCTTGTCTCTGTGCAGAAAGGAAGCGCCTTTGACCCGCTTGCTTTTCTGAAGCCGAAAGGACTGTACCTGAAAATACAGTGCTTTCTTAGGCTGTGAGGAAACCTGAGGTAAAAATTTTTCTTCCCAGCTGTTGCTGTGGATACGAGGTCCCAGAGACCATCCCCAAACAATTCCTCACCCTTATAAGGCAGAATCTCCATGTGCCTTTTATAGGCAGCATCACCTGTCCACTGCCGGGTTTCTAATACCCTCCTGGCAGAATGGACATTGCATTAATTCTGGATGCCAGCCGGCAAATATCCCTCTGTGCATCCTTTATATCTAAGACGACGTCTTTAATATGCTCTATGTTAGCAAACTATTATCCCTGTCTTAGAGTATTAATATTATCTGACTGGGTATCAGACCACGCTGCAGCAGCACTATTTATGCTGTGGCAATTGCAGGTCTCAGTATATAACCTGAGTGTGTATATACAGACTTCAGGATAGCCTCCTGCTTTTTATCAGCAGGCTCCTTCAAGGTGGCCGTATCCTAAGACGGCAGTGCCACCTTTTTTGACAAACGTGTGAGCGCCTTATCCACCCTAAGGGATATCTCCCAACGTGACCTATCCTCTGGCGGGAAAGGGTACGCCATCAGTAACTTTTAGAAATTACCAGTTTCTTATCGGGGGATCCCACGCTACTTTACACACTTCATTCATTCATCTGATGGGGGAACAAAACACTGGCTGCTTTTTCTCCCCAAAAATAAAACCCCTTTTATGTGGTACTTGGGTTCATGTCAGAAATGCGTAACACATTTTTCATTGCCGAGATCATGTAACGGATGTTCCTAGTGGATTGTGTATATGTCTCAACCTCGTCGACACTGGAGTCAGACTCCGTGTCGACATCTGTGTCTGCCATCTGAGGTAACGGGCGCTTTTTTGAGCCCCTGATGGCCTTTGAGACGCCTGGGCAGGCGCGGGCTGAGAAGCCGGCTGTCCCACAGCTGTTTTACGTCATCCAGCCTTCTATGTAAGGAGTTGACATTGTCGGTTAATACCTTCCACCTATCCATCCACTCTGGTGTCGGCCCCACAGGGGGCGACATCCCATTTATCGGCCTCTGCTCCACCTCCACGTAACCTTCCTCATCCCACATGTCGACACAGCCGTACCGACACAGCACACACACAGGGAATGCTCTGACTGAGGACGGGACCCCACAAAGTCCTTTGGGGAGACAGAGAGAGAGTATGCCAGCACACACCAGAGCGCTATATAATGCAGGGATTAAATTTAACACTATATCTGAGTGATTTTTCCCCCAATAGCTGCTTGTATAAACAATATTGCGCCTAAATTTAGTGCCCCCCCTCTCTTTTTAACCCTTTGAGCCTGAAAACTACAGGGGAGAGCCTGGGGAGCTGTCTTCCAGCTGCACTGTGAAGAGAAAATGGCGCCAGTGTGCTGAGGGAGATAGCCCCGCCCCTTTTTCGCGGACTTTTCTCCCGCTTTTTTATGGATTCTGGCAGGGGTATTTATCATATATATATATATATATATATATATATATATATATATATATATATATATATATAGCCTCTGGGGCTATATATTGTGATATATTTGCCAGCCAAGGTGTTTTATTGCTGCTCATGGCGCCCCCCCCCAGCGCCCTGCACCCTCAGTGACCGGAGTGTGAAGTGTGTATGAGGAGCAATGGCGCACAGCTGCAGTGCTGTGCGCTACCTTGGTGAAGACTGATGTCTTCTGCCGCCGATTTTCCGGACTCTTCTTGCTTCTAGCTCTGTAAGGGGGCCGGCGGCGCGGCTCCGGGACCGAACATCAATGGCCGGTTCCATGCGGTCGATCCCTCTGGAGCTAATGGTGTCCAGTAGCCTAAGAAGCCCAAGCTACCACCAGTTAGGTAGGTTCGCTTCTTCTCCCCTTAGTCCCTCGCTGCAGTGAGTCTGTTGCCAGCAGATCTCACTGTAAAATAAAAAACCTAAAATATACTTTCTTTCTAGGAGCTCAGGAGAGCCCCTAGTGTGCATCCAGCTCAGCCGGGCACAAGAATCTAACTGGGGTCTGGAGGAGGGTCTTAGTGGGAGGAGCCAGTGCACACCAGCTAGTCCTAAAGCTTTCTTTAGTTGTGCCCAGTCTCCTGCGGAGCCGCTATTCCCCATGGTCCTTACGGAGTCCCAGCATCCACTTAGGACGTCAGAGAAATTATAAGTTGAATCTGATTGGTTGCTATGGGAAAAATCTCTGCTGCTATTAACCTGCTCTTTAGTAAATATACCCCCTGGATCTTCAACTAGGATCGGGCAACTAGCATGGAAAATATTTCACTTGCCTGCCTGGAAAAGCTGATGGACATTCACAGTATCAAAGTCTAAAGGGCCCCATACACTAGGACGATGATGCCCGATTTCAGACATTCAGCCCGATATATCGGATGAAATCGGGGATTTTGGAGGCGTTTCCGATCCGATCCGATGTGCGTTCCCGTGAGCATCGGATCAGATCCTTCAGATTGAGTGTGCTGCACAGTCAATCTGGTCCGAACCCGCAGGCATGGCTGGGATCGCCCAAGATACATCGTATGCAAAAGGACAGCATACGATGTATCCTGGGCGATCCTGCTCACCGGGAGGCGGGCAGGGGTGATCGCCTGCGACATGTCAGATGGACATGTCGCAGTAGTGTATGGGGTCCTTTTGGCTTCTGGACAAGAGAATGTAGTCCCACTATAAATGTTGCATAATGTTGTTATTGTGTTTAGTTTTATAGGTAAACTTGACTATGTAAATAAATAAACAGAAACCCCGGGCAGCTACATCACCATAATCCCGTGCTGTTAGGTTTTATTTCTCATATACATGTGTGATGTGTGGAATCTGTTAAACTGATACACAGAAATGTTAAAAAAGCTAAAAAATCAAAAAGTAGATAATTTCTCATGAAAAAAAAATTTTTCTTAATTTTTGATGATTTGTAGGATGCCACAAAAATTCCACCCTGACGTATAGAGTGGTAGTACAAAAGGGATAAATGTAACGCATGTAAAAATATAACACTATGTCCTAAAACAACAAGTAGTATTCATACACAAATACAGTAACGTAACAATGAGGGTAATATAGAACCAGTAACATTATAATGATCTCATTGCTGGCTTAAATGGGATCTGTTTTTTATGTTGACCACTATTGGCCGACATGGTCAATAGGTCAACATGGAAAATGGTCGACGTGAGTCACAATTTTTTTTTTCTTCTCATTTTTTTTTTCTTTTTCCCTTTTTCATACTTTACAATCCACGTGGACTACGATTTGGAATAGTAACCTGTGTCAAGTGCAGCGGTGCACTAATTGGGGTTCCCGGTCACTTTACGAAGAAAACACCAATTTAAAAAAACAACAACAAAAAAACAACTCATGTTGACCTTGTTCATGTCGGCCTAATGACCGTGTTGACCTAATTCAGGTGTCGACCTAGTCACTGTCGACCAATAGTGGTCAACCTAATGACTGTCGACCATGTTACTGCCGACCCTATGATCCACACCCGGCTTAAATACAGAAGCATAGTGAAGGAAACAAGATATAAAGCAGCAAAACTGGATAATGAGCAAACAAAAACAAGGATAAATTTGGATATAAGGCTTGGAAACGAGAGAAAGCAAGGTTAGCAAAGAGAAAGGAGGACTCAGGTTTTCACAGCGATCTTCTAAAATGGAGAGATTTTCCACAAAGTCCCAAGTATTCTGAATAATAGATCACATACCTATAAAAGTGTAACCATTAAGTGAATACCTCTTGGAGAATGATCTGCTGTCTTATAAATATTTGAATGGTGAGTATTGGAAAGTATTCTTTTACAAACCCATCTGTAAAGGTGGTCTTTACTTTGCAGAGCGCTGTGTACTTGAAATGCCGATGATACTTTATAAGCCACAGCAGGACGCCGTTCTCTGCATTAAATCCATCGAAAATATCTAAAGTCTACTTTATGTTTGTGTTCCCAGTTTTCATGGAGAAGTCCTGAGGTGTAGTCTGAATACGTTACTGAAAGGCAGGAGTGCGGTAATAGATAAAGATTCCATAGCTGAATTTTGACAATGGTTTTGTGTGAAATCCTGCCTCTGCGTTGAAACATGACTAATAAAGCTATTATGGTAACTGTGCAACAGTTAGCTTGTCGTATCTTATTTTCCCATTAAGCTAGGCATTTTATAAGTGAATAAAGATAATAGCGCACAAGTTGATTAGCAATTTATGCAAATACCATATGTACTTCTGCACGCTGAGAACTTCTACAGTTGTAATTACAAAAATGAAACACACTTATATAAATATATATATATTGTGACAGGAATCGCATAGATGGAGTATAATCCAACACACTTTATTTCCATCTCGCGCAGGATACAGCTTTACATGCAGGTTTTGCAGGTCAGGTTTTACAGGCAGTTCTTTAAACAGCAGAATAACATTATTGGTTCTGGTAATCGCAAACCGTGCATATTCCAAATGGCTCCTAATGTAACCTCAGACTCCCATCTATCCCCTGACCACTTGCTGGCATGAGGAACCCTCAAGAACCCTCAACTAGTGAACAAAACACATTTTTAAAGACCGTAGACAAGGTGAATTGATTAGCCCAGCTGTGGGTTACAAGACTCGGCTAAAGCCCTGACTGGATTCCATCAGACCTGTTGCTGCTGTTCCTAACTTGTAAAAGTCCGCTCCTACACATTAACCTCATGTGGCATCATGATGTCCCTGCCACAGTGTGTGTGTGTGTGTGTGTGTATAGATATAGATATATATTATGCACACAAATATTCCTAAGCGCCACGGATATATATTTTAGTTATCACACTATATATAGTTGACACTCCCACTTAAAGTAAACTGTGGTGTCTGCTCCAACCCCGAATAAAAGCAAGTGGTGGTAGGTCACTTGGATAGGGTAAGGATGGAGAAGTTAGGGCGACTACTAGTGTCAGTTATTATATATACACACAATCTAAACCAGTATGTGTAGTAAAAAGGTAATTCTTTAGTATATAAAAAATTTTATTTATAACAATAAGACAGCAAGGTTTAAAATATGTCACACAGGATCATATAAAACAGACCCAAAAAATTGAAACAGGTGGAAAAAAAACCCGTTTCGTCCGCTGGACTTTGTCAAGGGGTAGAGAGGGAAAGGAACTAGACTGGTATAAATACCCTTTTTAACTACAAAGAGAGGAAGTGACATCACTTCCTGTGGGGCACTGATGCTGATGGTTGCGTTCATCTAGGCCAATACATTTATTTTCAAAAGCATACTTTCAAGAAAATGGCCGCCGCTGACCATTTCAATAGGCACTAGGCAGCTGATCTCCGGAAGTGCATCACCGGAAGGAGGGGTGCGTTCCACAAGGCGGAAGAAGTAACCCCAACCGGGATCTAGACAGGAAGTACGTAACCGGAAGTAGATGAAAATGTCAGCTGCAACGCGGAAATGACAATTCCAGCCCCTGGACATGCTCAGTCAGTCCAACAGGACACAGGAAGTGGGACGGAAATTCCAGCACCTGGACATGCTCAGTCAGTCCTACAGGACACAAGAAGTGGGGCGGAAATGACGATTCCAGGACAGAACAAGAAGTCCCGGACTCATAAGTTTCTTTATATTATTGGACACTTTTTATAGTGAATATTTAGCTTTCAAAGTTATACACATTATCATTGTCCCTCTACCTTACCGTCTGTATAATTTATTTTATAATAATTGGCCTAGATGAACGCAACCATCAGCATCAGTGCTCCTCAGCAAGTGATGGCACTTCCTCTCTCTGTAATTGAAAAGGCTATTTATACCAGTCTAGCTCCATTCCCTCTACCCCTTGACAAAGTCCAGCGGACGAAACACGTTGGGGATCCTGAATGCACCTCACCTCAAAAAGATAAGCATTTTCTATGGTTACTCTCCAAAATACTTTTTTAACTACTCTGTTGTAAATATGGTAGTTTGACTTTTTGAATTTAGATGGTTTTTTTCAATTGTTTACATTTTTTTTATTTTTTGGGTCTGTTTTATATGATCCTGTGTGACATATTTTAAACCTTGCTGTCTCTTAGGGGGAGATTCAAATGTTTGAAAAGTCAGTCGGGAGTCTGTTTTTCCTGTCTAATAGACAGGAAAAAACAGTCACCCAACCAACTTTTCAAACATTTGAATCTCCCCCTTATTGTTATAAATACAAATTTTTATACCCTAAAGAATTACCTTTTTACTACACATACTGGTTTAGATTTTGTGTGTGTGTGTGTGTATATATATATAATCACTGACCCTAGTAGTCGCCCCTAACATCCCCATCCTTACTGTGTGTGTGTGTGTATATATATATATATATATATATATATATATATATATAAATAAGAAACAAATGAGGCGGCACTCAGAGACTAGTGAAAAAATCCTTGTATTGGCAAAAAGGTTAACGTTTCGGGGACGTGCTCCCCTTCCTCAGAACAACTTGCAAATGTGATAGAAAACATTTAAATACACCTAACTTACCCCAAAGCCTCCCACCAGCGGCGTCCTCCCTCGGCACGTTGCCCGCGGCTCCAGTCTGTCATTTCCGGCTTCCGGCGGCGGAGAGGTGATGACGCGACAGAGCTCCGAACGGTAGTCATGGCAACACAAAGCCTGGCTTGCGCTCGGCTTCCGCGTTCTCACCAACTACCAAGACGTCGGGTGGATGTGACGTCCCGGGACCCGGCTCTGTTGTCAAGGAGACGCTGAAAATAAACAAACAGAAAAACTTTATAGATACACAAAAATGCTTCATGCAATAACCCATAAAAACCATGATAATACATACATAGCAATACAAACACTAGATATACGGATGAATGTGTTCAATTTGATAAAATGTGCAACATAAACAATGTGAACAATATAAATAACAATATGTAAACAATCTTCCTCGGACAAGGTGACCATCGGACACCATGCCCTAAATAGCCTACAAGTGTTGCAGAATAATGTGCATAAACAGTGCACTCAACAAACACCTCCATAGCAGGTGTGCTCTGTCACGATGTGTTTTACAAAAAATCATAACTCTTCTTTCATAAAAATGTATCTATGGAATTTTTTGCTGCAGTGCTGAACAAGCACCTCTATCATGTGTCTAGGCACGACCCTTCTCTGCGTCATCATTTGACATATGTATAAACTACACTACTGTATCCCCACTCAGGTGTTGAAAGAATCATATACTGCAGGGTTAATGCCCATCATAAGAAGTGAACAAGGCCCAGTGTGTCATTCAGTCCTTTCGGACGGAGCGTCTGTAATTTAAAAATCCACTTGGATTCAAGTTGCATCAATTTTCTCCCCCTGTCCCCTCCTCTACTGGACTCGGGGACATGGTCAATGACCCTATGTCTAAGCATCGCCATGTTGTGCTTTTGTTCTAAAAAATGCCTGGCTACCGGTTGTTCTGCCACCCCTGAATTCAAGGCATTGCGTATTGCCTGCCTATGTTGTGCCATCCGAATTTTAAATTGGCACTCGGTCTTACCAACATAATAAGTGCCACACGGGCACATAATCACATACACTACAAACTTAGTGCTGCATGTCAGGGGCCACTTGATAGGAAACCTTTTCCCTGAGTAGGGGTGCGTGATGGAATCCCCAGGTGACATGAACGTGCACGTGGTGCATCCAAGACATTTATAGCACCCATTCTTTCTAGTAAGGAAATGTGTGGGTGTACTCTTGAAATTTGTGATGTCAGTTCTAACTACAAAATCCCGTATGTTACGCCCCCTCGTATAGCTGGGCATTATTCTTTTTTTGTGTAAATTAGGGAGATCCAAGTCAGACGACACAATGGGCCACAGTTTTTTAGCTGCACTGGTGGTCCTAGTGCTAACAGAATTGAACTCGTTGACCCATGTGATGGCATCGTTGGCCTTCTGTGCTGTCCGAGGATTAAGTAAATCACATCTGTCTTTAAGCAGGGCCTTCCTCCGTGCCGTGGCTAACAAATTGCTAGGGTACCCTCTCTGTTTGAATTTCTCTTCCATGTCATCTAGCTGGTTGTCTCTTATATTGCTCTCACTATTAACTCTACACACCCTTAAAAACTGGGAGTAGGGTAGACCTTTTCTGGTAGGGACAGGATGAAAACTGTCGTGTCATAAGAGAGTGTTACGGTCAGTTGGTTTGGAATATAGCTTGGTGCTAATCTTACCAGCCTGTATCCTGATATGGATATCCAAAAAACAAATTTCTTCTCTACTCATGGTCATGGTTAATTTAATGGGACTAGATGAACTATTGTGGGACAAGATGATATCTTCTAGTTGTCCCTCTGTACCCTTCCACATGACCAGCAGGTCATCAATATATCTATAGTACAAGAATATCTAATCTGCAATTTCTGGCTTTTCAAAAAACAAGCTACGTTCCACATCCCACATAAACGTATTGGCGTAAGACGGGGCCACTGAGGACCCCATCGCACAACCAGTCAGTTGTCTATAGAATTTACCATCAAACATAAAATAGTTGTGTGATAGTGTAAAATCAAGTAAATCAAGAAAAAACTCTACATCAGGCCCAACGTATGTGGTATTCCCAACCAATAGCCTTTTTACAGCCAGTAGCCCTGCATCATGGGGAATACAGGTGTATAAACTGGCCACATCCAATGTGGCCAAAACCATGCCCTCAGGGACTCTATCCACAGTAAGAAATCTTTTTAGTAACATACTGGAATCTTTCAAATGCGTAAAAGTCTGCTGCACACATGGTTGCAAATAAGAGTCCAAATAAATGGCCAAGGGTTCACATGGGGACCCGCGCGCTGACGCAATGGGCCTACCCGGGGGTTTCTTGGCATCCTTGTGCACCTTGGGAATAGTGTATAGAATGGGGGTGATGGGGTGCTCAGTAAGCAGCTTATCATGAATCACATGTCCAATAATGCCCTTATCCTTTGCTGAACCCAACAGCTTGATCAATTCTTGTTTATAGGCCTCTGTGGGGTCCCTCTCAAGTAAACAATAAGTCTCCGAGTACCTCAATTGCCTTAAACATTCCTCTCTGTAAACCTGCAGATCTTGTACCACAATGGCCCCACCTTTATCCGCACCACGGATCACAATGTCTCTTCTATTCCCCAAACACTTTAATGCCTGGTATTCTTCCTTTGATAAATTGGAATGGAATGTGTGGGTGTCTATTTTGTTACCTTCTGCTTCGAGCAACCTGTGGAAGGTTTTCAATGAGGCATTGTGTGAAATGGGGTCAAACTTGGAACTGGGGCCAAGTTTTTGTATGCGGGAAGGTAAAGACTCGTTGGTACTTTTGGAAGCTGCTTTGCCAAAAAATTCCTGTATCTTAAGCTTACGGTTCAATTTAAACGTGTCCACCTTCCATTTAAAAGGATCAAGTCGGTTGGTAGGGACATAAGAGAGTCCTTTACTTAAAACATTTACCTCAATCGGTGTGAGGGGGGTAGATGACAAATTTAAGAGCATTGTTTCTTCCCCTTGGGGGGTTTCTTTCCCCCTTTGCCTTTGGTTTTGTCTCCCTCTTCGTGTGTACTTGCGCTTTTGCCCGTGACTCCTGCCCGGGTCTTGATCCCTAAAGGGATGGTACGTAGAGTGGAAGTGCTAGCAGTGCTTTGGTCATCAGATTCACTAGCCGAAGTACTGTGGAAATTAACCCGTGGTTTACGTCTGGCAAATCTTGGAATCTTACCCCGTGTGTCGGTGGGGTTGGAACCACCCAGCCAAGTGTACACTCTATGTTGTGCATAGTCCATCTGTACTTTGGTTAATTTCTCCCGTTTGAATTTTAACAATTCCACTTTGTATTGTTCCAACTGAGTGGATAATTTCAGCAACCACGCATCAGCTTGATCAGCAGCAAGGGTTTTCAGATGCTCTTTTTCAAAATCAGAGATTTTTTCTTTAATAACGTTATACTCTCTAGTGGATTCCTCAATAACAAGAAGGATTAAATCCATGGAGCATTTGTTCAATACTGAAATCCACTTTTTACAAAAGTTGGCATTATATCTCCCGATGGTAGGGGTATTGTGGACCCTGAATCCCCTTGTAGGCTATTTAGGGCATGGTGTCCGATGGTCACCTTGTCCGAGGAAGATTGTTTACATATTGTTATTTATATTGTTCACATTGTTTATGTTGCACATTTTATCAAATTGAACACATTCATCCGTATATCTAGTGTTTGTATTGCTATGTATGTATTATCATGGTTTTTATGGGTTATTGCATGAAGCATTTTTGTGTATCTATAAAGTTTTTCTGTTTGTTTATTTTCAGCGTCTCCTTGACAACAGAGCCGGGTCCCGGGACGTCACATCCACCCGACGTCTTGGTAGTTGGTGAGAACGCGGGAGCCGAGCGCAAGCCAGGCTTTGTGTTGCCATGACTACCGTTCGGAGCTCTGTCGCGTCATCACCTCTCCGCCGCCGGAAGCCGGAAATGACAGACTGGAGCAGCGGGCAACGTGCCGAGGGAGGACGCCGCTGGTGGGAGGCTTTGGGGTAAGTTAGGTGTATTTAAATGTTTTCTATCACATTTGCAAGTTGTTCTGAGGAAGGGGAGCACGTCCCCGAAACGTTAACCTTTTTGCCAATACAAGGATTTTTTCACTAGTCTCTGAGTGCCGCCTCATTTGTTTCTTGTTGATACTGGGGTATCCCCCCTGGGTGGAAGGCACCGGAGCAAGACACAGGTGGCCAATTTAGGAGTGCCGGAGTTTCCAACAAGTATATATATATAAATATATATATATATATAAATATACAATATCGGATAGGCACTCACCCTTCCTTGTGAATGGGGCCCCGATGCCTTCTGGAAACAGTAACACATCCAGCATTTCCTAGCATGCAGCGGCACTCAGGGACAGACTCATGGATATTTCAGAACAAACAGTGTTTTAATCTATTCCAAAGCAAAGAAGTTCCATCCAACGTTTCGGGGTGCTAACACCCCTTTGTCAAGGTGACTTCTTGTTTGTTCACCTTGACAAAGGGGTGTTAGCACCCCGAAAACGTTGGATGGAACTTCTTTGCTTTGGAATGGATTAAAACACTGTTTGTTCTGAAATATCCATGAGTCTGTCCCTGAGTGCCGCTGCATGCTAGGAAATGCTGTATATATATATATATATATATATATATATATATACGTTTCCAACCCGGCACTCCAACAGGGCAGCTTTGAACCCTGCTTACAGTACTTGCTTGTGTGCCTTCCTGGGGTAAGGCAGCCCCATATACACCAAAGAAAACAAGGCGGCACTCCTTGACTGGTAAATGGATAAACTTTAGTGCACAAACATCAGTGCAACACTTCAACGTTTAGGGGAATGATAACCCATCATCATCCTGATTTTTTTCGCCCTGGGCGCCACAAGGTTTAGATCCGGCCCTGTTGATAGTCATATGGAATTATACTACAAAAGCTAATATCCAATTAATTTTTAAAAATTATAATGCATAAGAACTGCTTACACCAATAAATAAGCTTGCTAATTTGACATTAATATGCAATAATAGGTTATTATATAATTACTAAGTCTGTATATCTAGACTTAATAGTGTGACTGGGAGTGTGTGCCTGGCCTTGCTCGTATTTCTGCTGCGGGGTACACTGGGCTCCACAAGGAATAACATTGGGGTGTAGAGTAGAATCTTGATCCGAGGCATCAACAGGCTCAAAGCTTTGACTGTTCTCAAGATGCACAGCGCCGCCTCCTCTATAACCCCGCCTCCGTGCACAGGAGCTCAGTTTGTAAGTTGGTGCCATGCAGTAAGCAGGCAATCAACAGGGGGGCTGCCTTTGCAGCCCATATTATAGCTTTTATTGAAGAAAAGAAAACTTTCAAGACTTCAAGGGCTGCAGCTTTTAATGTCATAAGACATACTCAGCTGCACTCCCCCAGCGGCGCTGTATACTCCCGCGCCCTGGTTGCCGGGTTACTACAGCGGAGGCTCCGGTGTCCTCCTTGTAGGTCACGCACACCCGCCGCTGCCCTCCAGGATTGCGTGGCCGCAGGTACAGGGGAGGTAAGGGGTCTCTTTGGCCGCTGTTATCCACGATCCGACGCGGCCGTGGGAGGCGTGCCGCACGCGCGCTGGCGTAGACACTGTTACTGGGTAGTCGCTCTACTAGCCGCTGGGACACTGGGAACAGGTGGGGGTTTTTGCTCTCATAAAACCCCATTTTTAATAGCCCGCAGCGCCCGGTGGAGAAGCCAGCAGTTGGAGAAGGCATTACCTGTAGCCCCAGGGCGCCATTTCTGTGACTGTTCCCGCCCTGGAGTTGCATCTCTCTCCCTCACTCCCTGTCAGCAGCCATCACTACGGAGCTGAGCTGTTCCTGGGATTGCTGGGGCAATCTGTAAAGCCGCCTGATCGCCATCGCTGTGCATTTTACAGGACACTTAAGTATTCTACCTGTCACTGGGACAGTGTTAGTTAACAAAAAGTGCATACATTCAGGGCTGTGTGGTGCAAACACCCTGTGATCTACTGTATCTACTGTGCTTTGTTATATCTATTGTTAACATATATAGCTATACTGAGTATTACTTTGTATTGCTAGTCCAGTGCAGTTTTATGGTGCATAATCTCTGCATGGTTCGCTTGTGACTATATCACAGTCACACTTCACGGGGAGTTCTTCCTAGGTATATAGCTGCTAAGAACAGGGACGTGCAGTCAGGGGAGGCAGTGCCTCCCTTGTTATTAATGATTAAAATAATAAGTTTATACTTTAGCCTTTGCATTATTTTGTTCATTTTTTACCTACTAAAAACCAGTTTTTAAAAGTGTTTTGGAGGCACAGCTCTCTGTGCCTCCCGCTGTCAATGATACAGGGCCGGAAGTTGGGGGTGGGGGGGCAAGCCTAGGGCAGTCATAGCCCATTGAAAAAAAACCTAGAAGCGGCACCTCTAGCAGTGCCGCTGTGACAGGGGCGTGCTGACAGGACTGACTGTCAGGATCGATGTCCAGGGCCCCTCCCCTTCAAGCCTCCGTGTCCCGCCTACCCCCTCGCTAACTCACTCGCTACTACTGAACAACATAGTAGTACTGCTGCAGCATGGCTGTTTTCCCTGTGGCTGCCGTTGCTATGGGGATAACACTGCCTTCGGACACCACTTCCCTTGCACCTGATCACCTCCCTCCCTTCCAACCCCCCACCAGTGACACCTGCGCTGTGCCCACTGCCGATCGGATCAGTAGATTGAGTGATCCGCAGCAGCCCCACTGTTGACAGTTACATTTTCCACGCTGGACACTGGTGCTGAGCTCACTCTCACAGAGCTCCGCTGCACCAAGCCCCCGAGCCATCCAGTAACTAGTGCAGGGGTTTTAAATATACTGATTACAGGATTCTTTCCAATAGATCACATCTCCCTGTGTGACAGTGTGGAGATGGTGATCAGGGGTGCTGGGGATGGGGGGAAGGGTGTCTGATTTCCGCGCACTCCCTATACATTTACACTACACAGACACGGTCTGTACATCCTGCTGTGCGACCTGTGTATGTGTACAGTGTAATGATGTGGTACAGAAGCAAGCCCCACCTGACCTGATTGATGAAAGAGGCAACGTGAATCAGACCTACCGCGCATGTGCGGCAGCTCCTCGGAGAGCACTGATTATCAGTCGGAGCTAACTGTGTGCAGTGTCAGTGCACTGAATAAAAGAAGATGACGGTGGGGGAGCTGCTGTTGTGCAGTTCAGTTGCAGCACTGCAGCAGCTCCTCCCATACCATTGCCAAGCCTCCATTCTCCTGTCTCCTCCTTTCAGTGTCAGTGGTGAGTCACCCTGCAATTCAAGTCGGACATTGTGTATGTGGGTGGGCTGTAATTGTCTGTGAGTCTGACAGTCTGCATTCTGAGCATGTGTCTAGAAGTAAGGGACAGTCTGCAGTCAGAGTATGTGTGTTAGGGAGGGGTAGTCTGCAGTTATAGAGAGTGTGTGGGGTGGAGGCAGTCTGCAGTACAAGTGTGGGGGAGGGGCAGTGTGCAATCCAAGTTTGTTGTGTATGGGGGGCAGTCTGCAGTGTGTGTAATCTGTTGTCCTAGTTTGTTTGTGTGTGTTGGTGGAGGTGCAGTCTGCAGTAAATAGGTTTTCTCTAACGTCCTAGTGGATGCTGGGGACTCCGTAAGGACCATGGGGAATAGACGGGCTCCGCAGGAGACTGGGCACTCTAAGAAAGATTTAGTACTACTGGTGTGCACTGGTTCCTCCCTCTATGGCCCTCCTCCAGACCTCAGTTAGAATCTGTGCCCGGACAGAGCTGGGTGCATTTTAGTGAGCTCTCCTGAGCTTGCTAATAAGAAAGTATTTTAGTTAGGTTTTTTATTTTCAGAGAGCTTCTGCTGGCAACAGACTCTCTGCTACGTGGGACTGAGGGGAGAGAAGCAAACCTACTAACTGCGGCTAGGTTGCGCTTCTTAGGCTACTGGACACCATTAGCTCCAGAGGGATCGAACACAGGAACCTAACCTTGGTCGTCCGTTCCCGGAGCCGTGCCGCCGTCCCCCTCGCAGAGCCAGAAGACAGAAGCCGGCGGGTTGAAGCAAGAAGACGTCAAAATCGGCGGCAGAAGACTCCTGTCTTCATATGAGGTAGCGCACAGCACTGCAGCTGTGCGCCATTGCGCCCACACTAACCCACACACTCCGGTCACTGTAGGGTGCAGGGCGCAGGGGGAGGGGCGCCCTGGGCAGCAATTGATTACTTCCTGGCAAAAAGCAGCATATATACAGCTGGGCACTGTAATATGCATGAGCCCCAGCCATTAATTTTACACAAAATCGCGGGACAGAAGCCCGCCGCTGAGGGGGCGGGGCCTTCTTCCTCAGCACTCACCAGCGCCATTTTCTCTCCACAGCTCCGCTGAGAGGAAGCTCCCCAGGCTCTCCCCTGCAGAAGCACGATAGAGAGGGTGAAATAGAGAGGGGGGGCACATAAATTTGGCATAAAAACAATATATACAGCAGCTACTGGGTTAACACTAAGTTACTGTGTGATTCCTGGGTCATATAGCGCTGGGGTGTGTGCTGGCATACTCTCTCTCTGTCTCTCCAAAGGGCCTTGTGGGGGAACTGTCTTCAAATAGAGCATCCCCTGTGTGTGTGGTGTCGGTACGTGTGTGTCGACATGTCTGAGGTAAAAGGCTCCCCTAAGGAGGAGATAGAGCAAATATGTGTGTGAGAGGGTGTCTCCGTCGACAACGCCGACACCTGTTTGGATATGTGTAAGTGCTAAGGTGAATTTATTGCACAAAAGATTAGAGAACAGACAGGAAATCTACCTTGCAAGGACACTGGAGTACCACTGGCTGTCTGTTTGGAAAATCAGCAAACTGATTGAAACGCGTTGGCTAAAAGAAGGAAACAACACCGGCAGACTGACCAGACGTGGACAAGGACGGGGTGCCCATTACAGGAGCTGATTCTTCCCCGGGGATTTGGAACATCTATACAGCTTTTTTAAGAGCACTTCTATCGTCCGATTTCTGGTAGGAAGCCACCTTCATAAAATCCTGGATTGTAACATCATTGAATGTCAAATATCCATTTGTGGAAATAATGGAACATTTTCACTTTTAACTTCTGTTATTAAATGCAATTTGTTTTTAAATTCATATATTGAATTTTATTTGGGTGAGAAACAGTTTTCATGCATATGACGTACATTGTGATGAACATATTGCACTAGATTGTTTTTCTCCTCTCTCTCCTACATATATGTACCTTGGATGTTCTTTACGTATAAATGCAAGGTATCCTGCTGTGAAGATTTACACACAGAAATAGAGGACTCATCCTTTTAAGTTAAGTTGACCTCTTTCTCTCTTTTTAATTTTTAATTTTGAGCGCAAAGGGAAAGGTGCCCCATACCAAAAAAAGTTCTTCCGAGTTTATTTGAGGGTGAGGGAACACCCCTTTTTGGGACACCACTCCATTCTTTGCAGCTTGAGTGCGCAATTTGAGATAAGTGCAAAAATTTGTTTTAGGAAATCTACCCATGTCTGTCCCTATGGCACAGAGACCTTCAGAGTCTCACAATGCTCACTATCCAAAATAATAAACACTGATATCGACACGGAGTTTGACTCCAGTGTCGACTACGATAATGCAAAGTTACAGCCAAAATGGCAGCAAAGTATTCAATATATGATTATTGTATTAAAAAAGATGAATTGCATATCACTGATGACTCATGTCCCTGACACAAGGGTACACATGTTAAGGGGAAGAAAGCTGAGGTAAATTTCCCTCCTCTCATGAGGAAAAACAGCGGGAATCTCCAGACAAGAGACTGCAGCTTCCCACAAAGAATTCTCAGGCAGTATCCTTTCCCAACTAGGGCCAGGATACGATGGGAATCTTCCCCTAGGGTGTCATGTTTGCCCAAAAGGTAACCTGTCGTAACAGCTATTCTCAGGGATCCTGCAGATAGCGTGCACATTCTGGTACACTACTCAGACCGGCGATTGTGTCGGCATGGGTTTATAGCGCTGGGGCGGCGTGGATAGGTACCTTATCAGCAGAAATTGAGACCCTAGTATGTATATATATATATAGAGAGAGAGAGAGAGAGATATGTATATATATATTAAAGATGCTGTCTTAAGAGATATATATAATCAAACATGCCCAAAGAGACATGAGTATACTGGGTCCTAGAGTCAAAGCTATGTCGATTTCTGCTTGACGTGTCCTGTAGAATATGCAATGGACAGATGATGCCAACTTAAGTGGCATATGGAAGGCTGAGGATTGTGTGGAGAAGGGTTCTCGGACCTGGTCTCCACGGCTATAGCTGGTAATTCGGATATTTTGCCTTATATTCCTGCACAGCCAAGGTAAGCACGTCATTATCAAATGCAGCTTTTCGAACAAAGAAACAAGAAAGGCTGAGATGTGTCCTTTCTTGCCAGAGGCGGGGCCAGAGAAAAGAAGCTGCACAACACAGCTAGTTCCCAGGAACAGAAGTCCTCCCCGGCCTCTATGAAAATCCACCGCATGTCGCTGTGGCTCCACAGACGGAGCTAGGCCCGGTGGGGGCACGCTTTCGTAAGTTCTGCAACAAGTGGGTTCACTCCCTGTTAGATCCCTGTGCAATAGATATTGTGTCTCAGGGATACAAGCTGGACTTTGAGAAGATGCCTCCTCACTGACGGCCCTGCCGGCTTCCCCCCACGAGAGAGAAACAGGGTTAACTGCAATTCACAAATTGTATCTTCAACAGGTGGTGGTCAAGGTTCCCCTCCTTCGACAAGGAGGGGGTTATTATTCGACCATGTGGTAGTCCCGAAACCAGACGGTTCGGTCAGACCCATATTGAATTAAAATCCCTGAACATATACCTGAAAAGGATCAAGTTCAAGATGGAATCGCTAAGAGCGGTCGTTACAAGCCTGAAAGGGGGAGATTTTATCGTGACTCGGGACATAAAGGAGGCATACCTTCATGTCCCCATTTATCCACCTCATCAGGCGTACCTCAGAATTGCGGTACGGGATTGTCATTACCAATTTCAGACGTTGCCGTTTGGTCTCTCCACGGCCCCGAGAATATTCACCAAGGTAATGGCGGAAATGATGGTGCTCCTGTGGAAGCAAGGTGTCACTATTATCACGTACTTGGACGATCTCCTCATAAAAGCGAGATCAAGAGAGCAGTGGCTGAACAGCGTATCACTTTCTCTGGAAGTGTAACGGCAACACGGCTGGATTCTATATACTCCAAAGTCGCAGTTGGTTCCTACAGCTCATCTGCCTCTCCTAGGCATGATCCTTGACACAGACCAGAAAAGGGTTTATCTCCCGATAGAGAGAGCTCAGGAGCTCGTGACACTGGTCAGGAATCTATTAAAACCAAAACAGGTGTCAGTGCATCACTGCACTCGAGTCCTGGGAAGGATGGTGGCCATTCCTTTCGGCAGGTTCCATGAGAGGACCTTCTAATGGGACTTACTGGACAAAGTGGTCCGGATCACATCTTTAGATGCATCGGTTAATCACCCTATCCCCCGGGGCCAGGGTGTCTCTCCAGTGGTGGCTGCAGAGTACTCACCTTCTCGAGGGCCGCAGGTTCGGCATTCAGGACTGGGTCCTGGTGACCACGGATGCAAGCCTCCGAGGGTGGGGGGCAGTCACTCAGGGAAAAAGTTTCCAAGGGCTGTGGTCAAGTCAGGAGACTTCCCTTCACATCAATATCCTGGAACTAAGGGACATATACAACGCCCTAAGTCAAGCGGAGACCCTGCTTCGCAACCAATCGGTGCTGATCCAATCAGACAACATCACCGCAGTGGCTCATGTAAACCGCCAAGGCGGCACAAGGAGCAGGGTGGCGATGGCGGAAGCCACCAGAATTCTTCGATGGGCGGAGAATCACGTACGAGCACTGTCAGCAGTGTTCATTCCGGGAGTGGACAACTGGGAAGCAGACTTCCTCAGCAGGCACGACCTCCACCCGGGAGAGGGGGGACTTCATCAAGAAGTCTTCGCGCAGATTGTAGGTCGGTGGGAACTGCCACAGGTGGACATGATGGCATCCCGCCTCAACAAAAAGCTACAGAGGTATTGCGCCAGGTCAAGAGACTCTCAGGCGATAGCTGTAGACGCACTGGTGACACCGTGGATGTTCCAGTCGGTTTATGCGTTTCCTCCTCTTCCTCTCTTACCCAAGGTGCTGAGAATCATAAGGAAAAGAGGAGTGAGAACAATACTCATTGTTCCGGATTGGCCAAGAAGGACTTGGTATCCAGAGCTGCAAGAAATGCTCACAGAGGACCCATGGCCTCTGCCTCTAGGGCAGGATCTGTTGCAGCAGGGACCTTGTATGTTCCAAGACTTACCGCAGCTGCGTTTGACGGCATGGCGGTTGGACGCCGGATCCTAGTAGAAAAAAGGGATTCCGGATGAGGTTATTCCTACGCTGATAAAGGCTAGGAAGGACGTGACGGCTAAACATTATCACCGTATACGGCGAAAATATGTTGCTGTGTGTGAGGCCAGGAATGCCTCTACAGAGGAATTCCAGCTGGGCTGTTTCCTTCACTTCCTACAGTCGGGAGTGACTTTGGGCCTAGAATTGGGGTCCAGATTTCGGACCTATCCATTTTCTTTCATAAAAAACTAGCTTCTCTACCTGAAGTTCAGACGTTGTAAAGGGAGTGCTGCATATTCAGCCACCTTTTGTGCCACCAGTGGCACCTTGGGATCTTAACGTGGTGTTGAGTTTCCTGAAATCTCACTGGTTTGAGCCGCTTAAGACCGTGGAGTTAAAATATCTCACGTGGAAAGTGGTCATGCTATTGGCCTTAGCTTCGGCTAGGCGTGTGTCGGAATTGGCGGCTTTGTCATGTAAAAGCCCCTATCTGGTTTTCCATATGGACAGGGCAGAATTACGGACTCGTCCGCAATTTCTGCCAAAGGTGGTGTCATCTTTTCATTTGAACCAACCTATTGTGGTGCCTGCGGCTACTCGTGACTTGGAGGATTCCAAGTTACAAGATGTAGTCAGGGCTTTGAAGATTTCTGTAGCCAGAACGGCTGGAGTCAGGAAAACTGACTCGCTGTTTATCCTGTATGCATCCAACAAGCTGGGTGCTCCTGCTTCAAAGCAATCTATTGCTCGCTGGATCTGTAACACGATTCAGCAGGCTCATTCTGCGGCTGGCTTGCCGCCTCCAAAATCAGTAAAAGCCCATTCCACAAGGAAGGTGGGCTCTTCTTGGGCGGCTGCCCGAGGGGTCTCGGCATTACAGCTTTGCTGAGCAGCTACTTGGTCGGGTTTAAACACTTTTGCAAAGTTCTACAAGTTTGATACCCTGGCTGAGGAGGACCCTGTGTTGCTCATTCGGTGCTGCAGAGTCATCCGCACTCTCCCGCCCATTTGGGAGCTTTGGTATAATCCCCATGGTCCTTACGGAGTCCCCAGCATCCACTAGGACGTTAGAGAAAATAAGATTTTACTCACCGGTAAATCTATTTCTCGTAGTCCGTAGTGGATGCTGGGCGCCCGTCCCAAGTGCGGACTTCTTCTGCAATACTTGTATATAGTTATTGCTTGAATAAGGGTTATGTTATGGTTGCATCAGGTTTGTCTGATGCTCTGTTGTTGTTCATACTGTTGACTGGGTATGTTTTCACAAGTTATACGGTGTGATTGGTGTGGCTGGTATGAGTCTTACCCTGGATTCCAAAATCCTTTCCTTGTAATGTCAGCTCTTCCGGGCACAGTTTCCTTAACTGAGGTCTGGAGGAGGGGCATAGAGGGAGGAGCCAGTGCACACCAGTAGTACTAAATATTTCTTAGAGTGCCCAGTCTCCTGCGGAGCCCGTCTATTCCCCATGGTCCTTACGGAGTCCCCAGCATCCACTACGGACTACGAGAAATAGATTTACCGGTGAGTAAAATCTTATTTTTTTACTGATCACAGGACTCTTTCCTATATGTTACCATCTCCCTGTGAAAGTGTGTAAATGGTGATCACGAGTGGTGAGGGGAAGAGTGTCTGATTCCCGAGCACTGCCTATACTTACACTGAACAGACACAGTCCGCACATCCTGCTGTGCGACCTGCGTATATGTGCACTGTACAGTGTACACCATGTGGTACAGAAGCCCCACCTGACCTGAAAAAAAAAAACAGCCAGGGATGGTGATGACAGCATATAGGATTGTATGAGGAAGTGGGGCCCCAAATCAGTGTCTTGCTTACTGCCCCATTAGGTCTAAATCTGCCGCTGATGCCACATAGGTGGATTCAGGGGAGGGGGTTGCCCTCTGATGGGTTGCTGGGAGTAAAGCTCACTAAAGGGCCCCATACACTACAATGATATGTCATCAGTGGCCGGCCCAGATGGTCCCTAGCCGTGCCGCCTTCCTCTATCACAGGCAGGGCTGCAGAGAGGATGGGACGGCTGGAGCGTGGGGTGCCTGCTGCACTGTGTAGTAAGCTAACAGCGCCTGGCTATCCCCTGACTACTAGCCACTGCCACAAGCCAAGTTGCCGGGTGACTGCTGCGTTGTGTGATACGCCAGCGGCTCCCAGCCCTTGCTGTCCCTGGATCTTCCTGCTTCCAATGCCTTCCTCCACCTCTTCCAGTATGTGATGCGATCTAACCATTCAAGAAGATAGAGCACACCGCATCACACAGAGAAGAGGAGCTGTAAGAAGAAACAAGGAACCTGTGGATCGGCCCAGCTCCCTCCAGCCATAGTCAGCCCAGTATAAGTAAGTTAAAGAAACAGATGATGGCATTAGTAGATGTTCCTATTAATATTTATAATTTATTAGCCACTTTTGACTTGTGATTATATTTTGTACAATGCGTATGTGCCTGGGGGAGGGGTGTCAGTAATAGTCTTGTTAGGTGTAATCTATCTTCTCCTTTCCTATACTCCTAGCATACTGTGGCGCTGGAGGGAGACGGGGCAGGATGGTGGCATCGAGGGTGACAGAGCAGGATGGTAGTGTGGAGGGAGACAGGGCAGTATGGTGGCGTCGAGGGAGACAGGGCAGGATGGTGGCGTCAAGGGAGACAGGGCAGGATGGTGGCGTCGAGGGAGACAGGGCAGGATGGTGGCGTCGAGGGAGAAATGGCAGGATGCTGGCGTCGAGGAAGAACGGGCAGGATGGTGGCACTGGAAGGAGACAGTGTAGGATGGTGGTGTAGAAGGAGACAGCGCAGGATGGTGGCGTCAAGGGAGACAGGGCAGGATGGTGGTGTGGAAGGAGACGCAGGATCATGGTGTTGAGGGAGACAGGGCAGAATGGTGGCGCTTGAGGGAGACAGGGCAGGAAGGTGGCAGCCATTTGGGTGGGCAGAGGCCATTAGCGGTGGTGGTAGTGGGCATCTGCTAGGGGGCAGTATCGGTCTTTGGCTCGTGGTTGTAGGGGTCATTGGCTGGATTCGGTGGACATTATAGCTGCAGTGCCTCACCAGCCACTGACCTCACCGCACGCCACTGGCTAAGAAGTATATAGCTACCCAATATTGTGCTTACTGTTATGTCAGCTACACAAGGCGACGGAGCTGGGGCTTCTCCCACATTGCGTGGTGGTAATGTGGCAGACATTTTGGAGGATAATATGGCAGCAGAGAATGCAGGTTCAGGGGGTTCCTTACTCCCCAGTGGGTCTGTAGTACCGGGGGCAACAAATGACCCGCCTTGGGCTACCTTTTCCACGCTGTTAAACACGGTTGTAACTAAACTGGCGCCCCCTGTCGTCCCTGCAATTAATCCGCCATGGGCAGATCAAATCTCCACTCAGTTACAGCACTTGAACCGGTCACTGACTAAATCTCACTCTCGCCCACCTAAGACTAAGACGTCTTCTAAACGGGCCATTACCTCCTCACAATCCACTGCTATCCCGGACACATCCTCTGAGGAGGATGGTGCATATACTGACCCCACAGACACTGACTCAGATGCTTCTGATGGGGAGGGGAAGTCAATGGTGGATGTCCCTGATTGGATGGAGGCTCATTCTTCAGGTCTCTGATGAGCCTGAGGCTGTCTCTAAAAAGCCTGACAGATTTAAATGTAAGAAGGTGGTTAAACAAGTTTTCTCTGACGTCCTAGTGGATGCTGGGAACTCCGTAAGGACCATGGGGAATAGACGGGCTCCGCAGGAGACTGGGCACTCTAAAAGAAAGATTAGGTACTATCTGGTGTGCACTGGCTCCTCCCTCTATGCCCCTCCTCCAGACCTCAGTTAGATTTCTGTGCCCGGCCGAGCTGGATGCACAGTAGGGGCTCTCCTGAGCTCCTAGAAAGAAAGTATATGTTAGGTTTTTTATTTTACAGTGAGACCTGCTGGCAACAGGCTCACTGCAACGAGGGACTAAGGGGAGAAGAAGCGAACCTACCTGCTTGCAGCTAGCTTGGGCTTCTTAGGCTACTGGACACCATTAGCTCCAGAGGGATCGACCGCAGGACCCGTCCTTGGTGTTCGTTCCCGGAGCCGCGCCGCCGTCCCCCTTACAGAGCCAGAAGCATGAAGATGGTCCGGAAAATCGGCGGCAGAAGACTTCAGTCTTCACCAAGGTAGCGCACAGCACTGCAGCTGTGCGCCATTGCTCCTCATACACACTTCACACTCCGGTCACTGAGGGTGCAGGGCGCTGGGGGGGGGGCGCCCTGAGCAGCAATAAAAACACCTTGGCTGGCAAAATAATCACAATATATAGCCCCAGAGGCTATATATGTGATAATTACCCCTGCCAGAATCCATAAAAAAGCGGGAGAAAAGTCCGCGAAAAAGGGGCGGAGCTATCTCCCTCGGCACACTGGCGCCATTTTCTCTTCACAGTGTAGCTGGAAGACAGCTCCCCAGGCTCTCCCCTGTAGTTTTCAGGCTCAAAGGGTTAAAAAGAGAGGGGGGGCACTAAATTTAGGCGCAATATTGTTTATACAAGCAGCTATTGGGGAAAATTCACTCAGTGATAGTGTTTATCCCTACATTATAATGCGCTCTGGTGTGTGCTGGCATACTCTCTCTCTGTCTCCCCAAAGGGCTGTGTGGGGTCCTGTCCTCAGTCAGAGCATTCCCTGTGTGTGTGCGGTGTGTCGGTACGGCTGTGTCGACATGTTTGATGAGGAGGCTTATGTGGAGGCGGAGCAGATGCCGATAAATGGGATGTCGCCCCCTGTGGGCCGACACCAGAGTGGATGGATAGGTGGAAGGTATTAACCGACAGTGTCAACTCCTTACATAAAAGGCTGGATGACGTAACAGCTATGGGACAGCCGGCTTCTCAGCCCGCGCCTGCCCAGGCGTCTCAAAGGCCATCAGGGGCTCAAAAACGCCCGCTCCCTCAGATGGCAGACACAGATGTCGACACGGAGTCTGACTCCAGTGTCGACGAGGTTGAGACATATACACAATCCACTAGGAACATCCGTTACATGATCCCGGCAATAAAAAATGTGTTACACATTTCTGACATTAACCCAAGTACCACTAAAAAAGGGTTTTAGGTTTGGGGAGAAAAAGCAGGCAGTGTTTTGTTCCCCCATCCAATGAGTGAATGAAGTGTGAAAAAGCGTGGGTTCCCCCGATAAGAAACTGATAATTTCTAAAAAGTTACTGATGGCGTACCTTTTCCCGCCAGAGGATAAGTTACGCTGGGAGATATCCCCTAGGGTGGATAAGGCGCTCACACGTTTGTCAAAAAAGGTGGCACTGCCGTCTTAGGATACGGCCACTTTGAAGGTACCTGCTGATAAAAAGCAGGAGGCTATCCTGAAGTCTGTATTTACACACTCAGGTAGTAGACTGAGACCTGCAGATAGTGCTGCTGCAGCGTGGTCTGTAACCCTGTCAAACAGGGATACTATTTTGCGAACATAAGCCGTCGTCTTATATATGAGGGATGCACAGAGGGATATTTTGCCGGCTGGCATCCAGAATTAATGCAATGTCCATTCTGTCAGGAGGGTATTAGAGACCCGACACTGGACAGGTGATGCTGACTTTAAAAGGCACATAGAGCCTTATAAGGGTGAGGAATTGTTTGGGGATGGTCTCTGGGACCTCGTATCCACAGCAACAGCTGGGAAGAAAATTTTTTACCTCAGGTTTCCTCACAGCCTAAGAAAGCACTGTATTATCAGGTACAGTCCTTTCGGCTTCAGAAAAGCAAGCGGGTCAAAGGCGCTTCCTTTCTGCACAGAGACGAGGGAAGAGGGAAAAAGCTGCACCAGTCAGCCAGTTCCCAGAATCAAAATTCTTCCCCCGCTTCCTCTGAGTCCACCGCATGACGCGGGGGCTCCACAGGCGTAGCCAGGTACGGTGGGGGGCCGCCTCAAAAATTTCAATGATCAGTGGGCTCGCTCACAGGTGGATCCCTGGATCCTTCAAGTAGTACCTCAGGGGTACAGGCTGGAATTCGAGGCGTCTCCCCCCCGCCGTTTCCTCAAATCTGCCTTGCCGACAACTCCCTCAGGCAGGGAGGCTGTGCTAGAGGCAATTCACAAGCTGTATTCCCAGCAGGTGATAGTCAAGGTGCCCCTACTTCAACAAGGACGGGGTTACTATTCCACACTGTTTGTGGTACCGAAACCGGACGGTTCGGTGAGACCCATTTTAAATTTGAAGTCCTTGAACACATACATAAAAAAATTCAAGTTCAAGATGGAATCGCTCAGGGCGGTTATTGCAAGCCTGGAGGAGGGGGATTACATGGTATCCCTGGACATCAAGGATGCTTACCTACATGTCCCCATTTACCATCCTCACCAGGAGTACCTCAGATTTGTGGTACAGGATTGCCATTACCAATTCTAAACACTGCCGTTTGGACTATCCACGGCACCGAGGGTCTTTACCAAGGTAATGGCAGAAATGATGATACTCCTTCAAAAAAAGGGAGTTTTTAATTATCCCGTACTTGGACGATCTCCTTATAAAGGCGAGGTCCATGGAGCAGTTGTTGGTCGGAGTAGCACTATCTCGGGAAGTGCTACAACAGCACGGATGGATTCTATACATTCCAAAGTCACAGCTGGTTCCTACCACACGCCTGCTGTTCCTGGGGATGGTTCTGGACACAGAACAGAAAAAAGTGTTTCTCCCGCAGGAGAAAGCCAAGGAGCTGTCATCTCTAGTCAGAGACCTCCTGAAACCAAAACAGGTATCGGTGCATCACTGCACACGAGTCCTGGGAAAATGGTAGCTTCTTACGAAGCAAAATTCCATTCGGAAGGTTCCATGCAAGAACTTTTCAGTGGGACCTCTTGGACAAGTGGTCGGAATCGCATCTTCAGATGCATCGTCTGATAACCCTGTCTCCAAGGACCAGGGTATCTCTACTCTGGTGGCTGCAGAGTGCTCATCTTCAAGAGGGCCGCAGATTCGGCATACAGGACTGGGTCCTGGTAACCACGGATGCCAGCCTTCGAGGCTGGGGGGCAGTCACACAGGGAAGAAATTTCCAAGGACTTTGGTGAAGTCAGGAGTCGTCCCTACACATAAATATTCTGAAATTGAGGGCCATTTACAATGCCCTAAGTCTGGCAAGGCCTCGGCTTCAAAACCAGCCGGTACTGATCCAATCAGACAACATCACGGCAGTCGCCCATGTAAACCGACAGGGCGGCACAAGAAGCAGGATGGCGATGGCAGAAGCCACAAGGATTCTCCGATGGGCGGAAAATCACGTCTTAGCACTGTCAGCAGTGTTCATTCCGGGAGTGGACAACTGGGAAGCAGACTTCCTCAGCAGACACGACCGACACCCGGGAGAGTGGGGACTTCATCCAGAAGTCTTCCAACTGTTGGTAAACCGTTGGGAAAGGCCACAGGTGGACATGATGGCGTCCCGCCTAAACAAAAAACTAGATATTGCGCCAGGTCAAGGGACCCTCAGGCAATAGCTGTGGACGCTCTAGTGACACCGTGTGTGTACCAGTCGGTTTATGTATTCCCTCCTCTGCCTCTTATACCAAAGGTACTGAGAATAATAAGAAAACGAGGAGTAAGAACGATACTCGTGGTTCCGGATGGGCCAAGAAGAGTTTGGTACCCAGAACTTCAAGAAATAATATCAGAGGACCCATGGCCTCTACCGCTCAGACAGGATCTGCTACAGCAGGGGCCCTGTCTGTTCCAAGACTTACCGCGGCTGCGTTGGACGGCATGGCGGTTGAATTCCGGATCTTAAAGCAAAAGGGCATTCCGGAGGAAGTCATTCCTACGCTGATAAAAGCCAGGAAAGAAGTGACCGCAAACCATTATCACCGTATTTGGCGAAAATATGTTGCGTGGTGTGAGGCCAGGAAGGCCCCAACAGAGGAATTTCAGCTGGGTCGTTTTCTGCACTTCCTACAGTCAGGAGTGACTATGGGCCTAAATTTGGGTTCCATTAAGGTCCAGATTTCGGCTCTATCGATTTTCTTCCAGAAAGAACTGGCTTCACTGCCTGGAGTTCAGACATTTGTAAAGGGAGTGCTACATATTCAGCCCCTTTTTTGTGCCTTCTGTGGCACCTTGGGATCTCAACGTGGTGTTGATTTTCTTAAAATCGCATTGGTTTGAGCCACTTAAAACTGTGGATTTGAAATATCTCACGTGGGAAGTGGTCATGTTATTGGCCTTGGCTTCGGCCAGGCGTGTGTCAGAATTGGCGGCTTTGTCATGTAAAAGCCCTTATCTGATTTTCCATATGGATAGGGCAGAATTGAGGACTCGTCCCCAGTTTCTCCCTAAGGTGGTATCAGCTTTTCACTTTAACCAACCTATTGTAGTGCCTGCGGCTACTAGGGACTTGGAAGATTCCAAGTTACTGGACGTAGTCAGGGCCTTAAAAATTTATATTTCCAGGACGGCTGGAGTCAGGAAAACTGACTCGTTTTTTTTTTATCATGTAGGCACCCAACAAAATAGGTGCTCCTGCTTCTAAGCAGACTATTGCTCGCTGAATTTGTAGCACAGTTCAGCTGGAGCATTCTGTGGCTGGATTGCCGCATCCTAAATCAGTAACAGCCCATTCCACGAGGAAAGTGGGCTCATCTTGGGCGGCTGCCCGAGGGGTCTCGGCTTTACAACTTTGCCGAGCTGCAACTTGGTCAGGGGCAAACACGTTTGCTAAATTCTACAAATTTGATACCCTGGCTGAGGAGGACCTTGAGTTCTCTCATTCGGTGCTGCAGAGTCATCCGCACTCTCCCGCCCGTTTGGGAGCTTTGGTATAATCCCCATGGTCCTTACGGAGTTCCCAGCATCCACTAGGACGTTAGAGAAAATAAGATTTTACTCACCGGTAAATCTATTTCTCGTAGTCCGTAGTGGATGCTGGGCGCCCATCCCAAGTGCGGATTGTCTGCAATACTTGTATATAGTTATTGCCTAACTAAAGGGTTATTGTTGAGCCATCTGTTGAGAGGCTCAGTTATATTTCATACTGTTAACTGGGTATAGTATCACGAGTTATACGGTGTGATTGGTGTGGCTGGTATGAGTCTTACCCGGGATTCAAAATCCTTCCTTATTGTGTCAGCTCTTCCGGGCACAGTATCCTAACTGAGGTCTGGAGGAGGGGCATAGAGGGAGGAGCCAGTGCACACCAGATAGTACCTAATCTTTCTTTTAGAGTGCCCAGTCTCCTGCGGAGCCCGTCTATTCCCCATGGTCCTTACGGAGTTCCCAGCATCCACTACGGACTACGAGAAATAGATTTACCGGTGAGTAAAATCTTATTTTCTCTTACGTCCTAGAGGATGCTGGGGACTCCGTAAGGACCATGGGGATAGACGGGCTCCGCAGGAGACATGGGCACTTTAAGAAAGACTTTAGGTATGGGTGTGCACTGGCTCCTCCCTCTATGCCCCTCCTCCAGACCTCAGTTTACTACTGTGCCCAGAGGAGACTGGGTGAATTACAGGGAGCTCTCCTGAGTTTCCTGAAAGAAAGTATTTTGTTAGGTTTTTTATTTTCAGGGAGCCTGCTGGCAACAGACTCCCTGCATCGTGGGACTGAGGAGAGAGAAGCAGACCTACTTCTGTGAGTTTCAAGGCTCTGCTTCTTAGGCTACTGGACACCATTAGCTCCAGAGGGAGTCGGAACACAGGACTCACCCTGGAGTTCGTCCCGGAGCCGCGCCGCCGTTCTCCTCACAGAGCCGGAAGATAGAAGCCGGGTGAGTATGAGAAGAAAGAAGACTTCAGATCTTCACTGAGGTAACGCACAGCAGTTAAGCTGTGCGCCATTGCTCCCACACAGCACACACAAACGGCAGTCACTGTAAGGGTGCAGGGCGCAGGGGGGGCGCCCTGGGCAGCAATATAACCTCATTTTCTGGCAAAAGTAGATATATACAGCTAGGCACTGTATATATAAAGAGCCCCGCCAGTTTTTTATATATTTTAGCAGGACAGAAGCCCGCCGCTGAGGGGGCGGGGCTTCTTCCTCAGCATTTACCAGCGCCATTTTCTCCACAGCACAGCGCTGAGAGGAAGCTCCCCGGACTCTCCCCTGCTTATCCACAGTGAAAGAGGGTTTTAAATAAGGGGGGCACATAATTTGGCGCAAAAATAAAGATTACAGCGCTATCTGGGTAAACATATTGTGTGGTTTTTTTCCTGGGTCATATAGCGCTGGGTGTGTGCTGGCATACTCTCTCTCTGTCTCTCCAAAGGGCCTTGTGGGGAAACTGTCTTCAGATAAGAGGATTCCCTGAATGTGTGGTGTGTCGGTACGCATGTGTCGGCATGTCTGAGGTAAAATGCTCTCATAGGGAGGAGGTGGAGTTAATGACTGTGGTGTCTCCGTCGGCAACACCGACACCTGACTGGTTGGATATGTGGAATGTTTTAGTGCTAATGTGAATTTATTGCACTGAGTCTAGGGAATTTACAGGCGTCAAACCCTGCCTTTCCCCTATGTCACAGGGACCTCCGGGGTCTCAAAAGCGCCCACTATCCAAAATAGTAGACACTGACGCCTACACGGATTCTGACTCCAGTGTCGACTACGATGATTATTGTAATAAAAGATGTTTTGCATATCACAGAGAAACCCCTTGTCCCTGACACGAGGGTACACATGTATAGGGTAAAGAAACCTGAGGTAACCTTTCCCAAATCTCATGAACGAGTTATTGAAAAGGCTTGAGAATCTCCAGACAAGAAACTGCAGATTCCCAAAAGGATTATTAGGGTGTATCCTTTCCCGACTAAGGACGGGATACGGTGAAAATCTTCCCCAAGGGGGGGAAAAAGCGTGGACACGCTTATCCAAAAGAGTAAAGCTGCCATCCCAAGATATGGCTACCCTCAGGGATCCTGCTGATCGCAAACAGCAGGCTACCATAAAGTCCATTTACACACATTCTAGTACCTTACTCAGACCGGCATTAGTGTCGGCTGGAGTTTGTAGCGCTGTAGCAGCGTGGATAGGTACCTTATCGACGGAAATTGATACCCTGGATAAGGGTACCATTTTATTGACCCGGGGTCATATTAACGATGCTGTCTTATATATGAGAGATGCTCAAAGAGACATTGGCCTACTGGGTTCTAGAATCAACGCTATGTCGATTTCTGCTAGACGAGTCCTATGGACCCGGCAATGGACAGGTGATGCCGTCTCAAAGAGGCATATGGAGGTTTTACCTTACAAGGGTGAGGAATTGTTTGGGGAAGGTCTCTCGGACCTGGTCTCTACAGCTACAGCTGGTAAATCAAAATTTTTGCCTTATATTCACTCACAGCCTAAGAAAGCACCACATTAGCAAATGCAGTCCTTTCGGTCACAAGAAACAAGAGAGTACGATGTGCGTTTTTTCTTGCCAGAGGTAAGGGCAGAGGGAAAAGGCTGCACAACACAGCTAGTTCCCAGGAACAGAAGTCCTCCCCGGCCTCTACAAAATCCACCGCATGACGCTGGGGCTTCGCTAAGGGTGTCCGCCCCAGTGGGGGCACGTCTTCGAATTTTCAGCCACATCTGGGTTCACTCACAGGTGGATCCCTGGGCAATAGAAATTGTTTCTCAGGGTTACAAGCTGGAATTCGAAGAGTTGCCTCCTCGCCGTTTTTTCAAATCGGCCCTGCTGACTTCTTCCCCAAAAAGGGAGATAGTGGTAAATGTAATTCACAAATTGTACCTTCAACAGGTGGTGGTCAAGGTTCCCCTACTTCAACAAAATCCACCGCATGACGCTGGGGCTCCGCTAAGGGTGTCCGCCCCAGTGGAGGCACGTCTTCGAATTTTCAGCCACATCTGGGTTCACTCACAGGTGGATCCCTGGGCAATAGAAATTGTTTCTCAGGGTTACAAGCTGGAATTCGAAGAGGTGCCTCCTCGCCGGTTTTTCAAATCGGCCCTGCTGACTTCTTCCCCAAAAAGGGAGATAGTGGTAAATGTAATTCACAAATTGTACCTTCAACAGGTGGTGGTCAAGGTTTCCCTACTTCAACAAGGGAGGGGATATTACTCAACCCTGTTTGTAGTCCCGAAACCGGACAGTTCGGTCAGACCCATTTTAAATTTAAAAACCCTGAACCTATACTTGAAAAGGTTCAAGTTCAAGATGGAATCGCTCAGGGCGGTCATCGCCAGCCTGGAAGGGGGGGATTTTAGGGTATCTCTGGACATAAAGGATGCGTACCTTCATGTTCCCATATATCCACCTCATCAGGCGTACCTAAGATTTGCGGTACAGGATTGTCATTACCAATTTCAGACGTTGCCGTTTGGGCTTTCCACGGCCCCGAGAATTTTCACCAAGGTAATGGCGGAAATGATGGTGCTCCTGCGCAAGCAGGGTGTCACAATTATCCCGTACATGGACGATCTCATAAAAGCGAGATCACGAGAGCAGTTACTGAACAGCGTGTCACTTTCACTGAAGGTGTTACAGCAACACGGCTGGATTCTCAATATCCCGAAGTCGCAGCTGGTTCCTACGACTCATCTGATCTTCTTGGGCATTATTCTGGATACGGACCAGAAAAGGGTTTATCTTCCAACGGAAAAGGCTCAAGAACTCATGACTCTGGTCAGGAACCTATTGAAACCAAAACAGGTGTCAGTGCGTCACTGCACTCGAGTCCTGGGAAAGATGGTGGAATCTTACGAGGCCATTCCGTTCGGCAGGTTCCATGCGAGGACCTTCCAATGGGACCTACTGGACAAGTGGTCCGGGTCATATCTACAGATGCATCAGTTGATCACACTGTCCCCCAGGGCCAGGGTATCTCTCCTGTGGTGGCTGCAGAGTGCTCACCTTCTAGAGGGCAGCAGGTTCGGCATTCAGGACTGGGTTCTGGTGACCACGGACGCGAGCCTCCGAGGTTGGGGAGCAGTCACACAAGGAAGAAACTTCCAGGGTCTTTGGTCAAGTCAAGAGACTTGTCTTCACATCAACGTCCTGGAGCTGAGAGCCATATACAACTCCCTTCGTCAAGCGGAGACCTTGCTTCGCGACTTACCAGTTCTGATCCAGTCAGACAACATCACCGCAGTGGCTCATGTAAACCGCCGGGGCGGCACAAGGAGCAGAATGGCAATGGCGGAAGCCACCAGGATTCTTCGCTGGGCGGAAAATCATGTAAGCGCACTGTCAGCAGTGTTCATTCCGGGAGTGGACAACTGGGAAGCAGATTTCCTCAGCAGACACGACCTGCATCCAGGAGAGTGGGGACTTCATCAGGAAGTCTTTGCACAGATTGCAAGTCAGTGGGGACTGCCCAGATAGACATGATGGCATCCCGCCTCAACAAAAAGCTGTAGAGGTATTGCGCCAGGTCAAGAGACCCTCAGGCGGTAGCTGGGTACGCCCTAGTGACACCGTGGGTGTTCCAGTCGGTCTATGTGTTTCCTCCTCTTCCTCTCATCCCAAAGGTGTTGAGAATAATAAGAAAAAGAGGAGTACAGACAATTCTCATTGTTCCAGATTGGACACGAAGGGCCTGATATCCGGATCTGCAGGAGATGCTCACAGAAGATCCGTGGCCTCTTCCTCTATGACAGGACCTGTTGCAACAGGGGCCCTGTCTGTTCCAAGACTTACCGCGGCTGCGTTTGACAGCATGGCGGTTGAACGCCGGATCCTAGCGGATAAGGGCATTCCGGATGAGGTCATTCCTACTCTGATAAAGGCTAGGAAGGACGTGACAGCTAAACATTATCACCGTATATGGCGAAAATATGTTTCTTGGTGTGAGGCCAGGAATGCGCCTACGGAAGAATTCCATTTGGGCCGTTTCCTTCACTTCCTTCAAACTGGAATGAATTTGGGCCTAAAATTAGGCTCCATTAAGGTTCAGATTTCAGCCTTATCCATTTTCTTTCAAAAAGAATTGGCTTCTCTCCCAGAAGTACAGACTTTTGTGAAGGGAGTGCTGCATATTCAGCCTCCTTTTGTACCTCCGGTGGCGCCTTGGGACCTTAACGTGGTGTTGAGTTTCCTTAAGTCGCACTGGTTTGAACCACTTAAAACAGTGGAGTTAAAATATCTCACTTGGAAAGTGGTCATGTTGTTAGCCTTGGCTTCGGCTAGGCGAGTGTCGGAATTGGCGGCTTTGTCTCATAAAAGCCCCTATCTGGTTTTCCATATGGATAGAGCGGAATTGCGGACCCGTCCTCAATTTTTGCCTAAGGCGGTGTCGTCTTTTCATATGAACCAACCTATTGTGGTGCCTGTGGCTACATGAGACTTGGAGGATTCCGAGTCCCTTGATGTGGTCAGGGCTTAGAAAATTTACGTGGCCAGAACGGCTAGAGTCAGAAAAACAGAAGCACTGTTTGTCCTGTATGCAGCCAACAAGGTTGGCGCTCCTGCTTCAAAGCAGACTATTGCTCGCTGGATCTGTAACACGATTCAGCAGGCACACGCAACTGCTGGATTGCCGTTACCAAAATCGGTCAAGGCCCATTCCACTAGGAAGGTGGACTCGTCTTGGGCGGCTGCCCGAGGGGTCTCGGCACTACAGCTGTGCTGAGCTGCTACTTGGTCGGGTTCAAACACATTTGCAAAGTTCTATAAGTTTGATACCCTGGCTGAGGAGGACCTCCTGTTTGCTCAATCGGTGCTGCAGAGTCATCCGCACTCTCCCGCCCGTTTGGGAGCTTTGGTATAATCCCCATGGTCCTTATGGAGTCCCCAGCATCCTCTAGGACGTAAGAGAAAATAAGATTTTAAACCTACCGGTAAATCTCTTTCTCATAGTCCGTAGAGGATGCTGGGCGCCCGTCCCTAGTGCGGACTACTTCTGCAAGACTTGTATATAGTTTTGCTTACATAAGGGTTATGTTATAGTTTTCATCGGTCTCCGACTGATGCTAAGTTGTTTTTCATACTGTTAACTGGTTAGTTTATACACAAGTTATACGGTGTGAATGGTGTGGGCTGGTGTGAATCTTGCCCTTGGTTTAACAAAAATCCTTTCCTCGTACTGTCCGTCTCCTCTGGGTACAGTTTCTCTAACTGAGGTCTGGAGGAGGGGCATAGAGGGAGGAGCCAGTGCACACCCATACCTAAAGTCTTTCTTAAAGTGCCCATGTCTCCTGCGGAGCCCGTCTATCCCCATGGTCCTTACGGAGTCCCCAGCATGCTCTACGGACTACGAGAAAAAGATTTACCGGTAGGTTTAAAATCTTATTTTACCTCATTCTCAACACCTGGCTGACATACGTCAGGAGTCCTGGGAAAATCCGGGGACAAAATTCACGCCGAATGAGAGACTGTTGGCTCGCTATCCTCTCTCTGCGGATCTTTGTAAAAATTGGGAAACTCCTCCGCCCGTAGAGTCTCACGTGGCTCGTATGGTAGTTTCCTCTGCTCTGCCAGTAACTACCGTCACCTCTCTGAAGGAACCGACTGATAGATGTGTGGAGGTTTGTTTGAAAGCGATTTACACCCTAACGGGGGCTGTGCATAGGCCAACCATTGCAGCAACTTGGGCTGCTGAAGCTGTTGAGGCATGGGCTCAGGAGCTAGAGGTGGAGCTGCCTTCTAATGCATCTGAGCATGCTCGACAATGTCTCTCGTATATTACCACGGCTTCCCTGTACCTTATGGAGGCGGCCTCCGATGCCGGGGTGCTGGCGGCCAAGGCTGCTACTACGTCCGTCTTGGCCAGACGTGTCCTTTGGTTGAAATCCTGGTCGGTGGATATGGATTTCAAGAAAACCCTGGAGGTGCTTCCTTTTAAGGGAGACATTCTCTTTGGAGAAGACCTCAATAAGATTGTGGCTAATCTGGCTACTGCTAAAACAGCTTGCCTACCTAGTACGGCTCCTTCCACGCAGAAGGCTAAAAGTACTTTCCCTCGGCCCTTTCATCCTCCAAGTAAAGCAAAAGGTCAGGCGTATCCAAAGCAAGCTCGTGCTTCCAGACCTGCCAAGCCCAGACCAAAGCGAGCCTGGGCTGCCTGTCAGCCTGCTTCCAAAACTGACAAGCTTGCCGCTTGATGGGGCGGGCCTCCCTCTGGGGGATCCCAGGGTGGGGGGCCGACTTCTAGGTTTTGCCCAGGAATGGTTAAAGACCACTTCCGATGCCTGGGTAAGGGAAGTCGTCACTCGTTGTTACGCCGTATCCTTCAAGAATCGTCCCCCTCACCGATTTTGCCTGACAGATGTTCCTCTGGACCCAACAAAGGCAAACACGTTGCATTCGGTGGTACATTCCCTCCTGTCCACAGGAGTGGTAGTACAGGTGCCTCTGGCTCAGAGAGTCAAGGGGTACTATTCACCGTTGTTTCTAGTCCCGAAACCGAACGGGTCCTCGCGGCCCATTCTCAATCTGAAGTCCTTGAACAAATATGTGCCGGTCTCCAAGTTTCGCATGGAAACTCTGCGCTCTATTGTGCTGGCCTTGGAACCTGGGGACTATATGGTCTCCCTGGACATACAGGAGGGGTCAGGATTCTACCATACTTGGACGATTTGTTGATCCTGGCAAATTCCCCAGAACTTCTCCTGTGTCATCTAGATCTGACGATCCAGTTCATGACAGCCCACGGTTGGCTGATCAACTGGAAGAAATCCTCCCTGGTTCCTGCTCGGAGCATGGTTGTTCTTGTCTCAGGAGAAAGTCCTGAAGCTTCAGGACAGGATTCGATGCTTCCTATCTCGTCCGCAAGTGTCGATACATTCGGAAATGCAAGTGCTAGGTCTCATGGTGTCGGCTTTCGACATGGTGGAGTATGCTCCATTCCATTCTTGCCCTCTGCAGAAGTTAATTCTGACCAAGTGGGATGGCCTGCCTCACCGGATCAGATCTCACATGATCTCCTTATCTCCGGAGGTCCGCCTGTCGCTGAGCTGGTGGCTTCAGGACCAACGATTGAGCAGGGGCCGTCCCTTCTGGATACCCAACTGGGTCCTGCTGACGACAGATGCCAGTCTGAGAGGTTGGGGCGCAGTGTTGGAACAACACTCTTTTCAGGGTCGGTGGACCAAGGAGGAGTCTCTACTCCCGATAAATATTCTGGAACTGCGGGCAGTGTTTGATGCATTGACAATGGCCCAGCATCTAATACAGAACAGACCTGTTCAAGTACAATCGGACAACGCCACCACGGTGGCGTACATCAATCATCAAGGCGGCACTTGAAGCCGCATGACAATGAGGGAAGTATCACGGATTCTTCAGTGGGCAGAACGCCATCTGCCGGCCATATCCGCAGTGTTCATTCCGGGGGTCCTAAACTTGGAAGCAGACTTTCTCAGTCGTCCGGACGTACACGCCGGAGAATGGAGCCTCCATCCAGATGTGTTTCAACTTCTCGTGGACAAGTGGGGCCTTCCAGATGTGGACCTGATGGCATCTGACACAATCACAAGGTATCGGTCTTCGGATCAAGGACAAGGGATCCTCAAGCAGCGTTCGTGGGTGCTCTGTCAATCCCATGGAACTTTCGGCTGTTCCCTCCGGTATCACTCCTGCCTAGAGTAATACGGAAGTTCAAACAAGAAGGAGGAAACCTACTTCTGATCGCTCCAGCGTAGCCCAGACGGCACTGGTTCTCCGATCTACAGAGCCTCTCGCTAGATCGTCCCCTTCTACTTCCGAAACAACCAGACCTCCTCGTTCAGGGCCCTTGTGTTTACCAGGACTTGGCCCGTCTGGCTTTGACGACATGGCTCTTGAAGCTTCCGTCCTGAGGGCAAAGGGTTTTTCTGAGGCGGTCGTTCAAACTATGTTTAAGGCCCGCAAGCCGGCTTCTGCTCGGATTTACCATAGGGCCTGGAATGCTACTTTACTTGGTGTGCATCTCACAATCATGACATTTTCAAGTTTTGCACGGCCAAACTGTTGGCCTTCTTACAACAGGGCCTGGAATTAGGCCTGCGTCTGGCCTCCCTCAAGGTTCACATTTCTTCTGTCACGATCCGAGTACTAAGACACTATCTCCCTTCTGGTTATACGCCCTCCGCGGCCTCCGCTGCCTTCCACGTGTCTCAGCATGCACTTGTTGTTTGGCGTCTCCTGTCCTCTGCGTCCGGAGCCGCCATTACTACTATGTTTCTACATTGTGTTCCAAACCAGGTTTTCCATCTTACTTCCAGCATGGGCGCAGCCATGTTGGATGCAATCACATGTTCCAGCTCCTCCAATCTACTGGCCCTGAAATCTGCATAATTGCCCAGCCAATGCCTGCATAGCTGCAGGTATAAGTATCCTGTGTCTGGGCCAGATAGATGTCAGTGCTTCATTTGTCTCCAGTGGTTCCTGTGTGCAGTCTTCTACAGATTCTCCAGTGAACTCTCCTGCATTCAAGCCTGACTCCTCTGTGTTACACTCTGTGGTGTAACACGACACCTCTGTGATTAACCCTCTACTACAACATCACCTTACTCACCTGTGTCTGTATTCCGGCTTTCCAGCAGCCACTCTTCAACAACTACAGTTTTCCAGCGAACCCTAGCTTCATTTACAGTTTTTCAGCGAACCCTAGCTTCATTTACAGTTTACAGAACTTTTCTCTACATTCCAGGTTACTGGTATTAACCAGTTGCACACCTAAATTTCCACTTGTGACTTTCTATTGTTTTTGCACGTTTTATGACTTTTCATTTAATAAAATCACTGAAAGATATTTCCAGTTGTCGTGGTCACGCCTTCGGGCATCCTTGCTACTGTCTTTACGCATGTCCAGGAGTCCCATCGCTCCTCCAACATTCAGGTACCCGTCAACCCCTACAACTGAGGCTCCCAGTCACGGTCTCCAGTCCTCAGTTGTGAAATCTTCCTTGTCAGTTTGGTTTCAGAGAAAGACTGCTGCTGTTCCAGATGTTCATACCTTCACTCAGTGCGTGTTGCTGATTCAGCCTCCTTATGTACCTCCTGTGGCCCCTTGGGATCTGTCGGTGGTACTGGAGGCCTTGCAAGAGTCTCCATTTGAACCTCTTGCCTCTGCTGACCTTAAGTGGCTGTCCCTTAAGGTGCTATTTTTGCTGGCTATTGCTTCAGCTAGGAGGATCTCGGACTTGGGTGCCTTATCCTGTATGTCCCCCCATTTGATTTTTCATCGTGACGGGGTGATTCTTAGAACGCGACCGGGTTATTTACCCAAGGTGGTGTCTTCATTCCACCTTAACCAGGAGATTGTGGTTCCGGCCTTTAATTCTCCTGAGTTGTCTTCCAAAGAGCGGTCTTTGGATGTGGTACGGGCTCTCCGTATCTATGTGAAGAGAACATCCTCCATTAGGAAATCTGATTCTCTGTTTGTACTGTTTGGTTTTCACAAACGTGGCTGGCCTGCTTCCAAGCAGACTCTGGCCAGATGGATTAGAATGGTGATTGCACATGCTTATGTACAGGCTGGTCGTCCAGCTCCTGCTACCAGCAAAGCCCATTCTACTCGGTCGGTTGGACCTTCTTGGGCGGCCCAGCGTGGTGCGACCCTTGAACAATTGTGCAAGGCGGCTACGTGGTCCTCAAGGAACACGTTTATAAGGTTCTATGCCACAGGTTCTCAAACTCGGTCCTCAGGACCCCACACAGTGCATGTTTTCCAGGTCTCCTCACAGAATCACAAGTGATATAAAGCTCCACCTGTGGACCTTCTAAAATGTGTCAGTGAGTAATTAATACACCTGTGCACTTGCTGGGTTACCTGCAAAACATGCACTGTGTGGGGTCCTGAGGACCGAGTTTGAGAACCCTTGTTCTATGCCTTTGATACTTCCGCCTCCCAGGATGCTTCCTTTGGACGCCGGGTTCTTGTGCCCGCTACAGTGCGTCCCCTCCCATAAGGAACTGCTTTAGGACATCCCCGATGTTATTCTTGTGGAGCCCAGTGTACCCCGCAGCAGAAAACGAGATTTATGGTAATAACTTACCATTGTTAAATCTCTTTCTGTGAGGTACACTGGGCTCCAAAAGGCACCCACCCTGACGCACTTAGCTTCTTTGGGTTGGTGTGGCATAGCCGCTGACACCCTCTCCTGTGGTGAGTGTGTGGTGTTATTGGCTACGAGCGATTGTCGTCTCTAATACCTGCTACTGCATTGGGCTGGTTAACGAAACTGAGCTCCTGTGCATGGAGGCAGGGTTATAGAGGAGGCGGCGCTGTGCATCTTGGGAACAGTCAAAGCTTTGAGCCTGTTGGTGCCTCGGATCAAGATCCTACTCTACACTCCGATGTTATTCCTTGTGGAGCCCAGTGTACCTCGCAGAAAGATTTAACAACGGTAAGTTCTTACCATAAATCTCGTTTTCTAGTAATAGCTGAAAACACCAGCTCTGTGGACTATAATAATATAACATACTGAAAGAAAGCCCCTGTCACTCTACTTTTGTTGAAATAATATCTGTATTAGCATTCCTGGATTTAGGGCTATTACTCACTTGCCTTCATACTGTACTTGTGTCTGCTTTTGTTTAATATGCAGCATATTTTTTCCCCCCATTTTAATGCATTGAAAGCATATCTCCGCACTTGTAAAAAACTATTGCTCTCCATGGGAGCCCATTGTTTACATACTCAATAGGGATTAAAATGAATGGTTGCACCAACATTGTGTTGTATTTTTCTAATTTGTGCCAATGGCCCATTCATTACAATGGAATTGTGCCCTACATGTAAAAAATTCCATTGAAATGAATAGGCCATAGACATGAATGAAGTAATGGTAATTACTTTTTTCCCAACACATGCGATTAGAGCAGGGACTTCCCCTCACTGCCAGCCAGTGACATAATGGTTAGTATGTAAAACCACTTGTGATTGTGGCTCAGTGGCTATTGACACTCCTGATCATTTAGTTCTCCCAATCGGGTGGTCTTCAGGTTGCCGACTGTCGGGACCCCGTGGCCCAGTATACCGGCGCCGGAATCCCGACAGCCGGCATACCGCCAGATTTTCTCCCTCGTGGGGGTCCACGACAGGGGCGGATTGGGAACAAAAAGCGGCCCTGGAAATATTTGTGCTAGTGGCCCCACATGGGCAGAACCAGAGGTGTAAGGTCTAGCGATGGGCCATGGCAGCAGCACCCTCCCCCCAAGACGTTCCAGATAGTGGGCATGTCCAGCATCAGGGGGAAGTTAAAAGGAAATATAATTAAATATTATGAGCACATTATATGATACACCTTTAGAATTTAGGAAACTATAATTATTAGAAAGATATATTTTCTTGCTTATTACACCAACCGCGTATCCCAATCACTATTCACTCAATCTTATATGTCAGCCAAGCAGGCAGAGCATACACTAGATCAGGCCTGGCCAACCTGTGGCTCTCCAGATGTAGTGAAACTACACATCCCAGCATGCCCTGCCACAGTTTTATCATTCCCTAATACCAAAACTGTGGCAAGGCATGATGGGACTTGTAGTTTCACAACAGCTGGAGAGCCACAGGTTGGCCAGGCCTGCACTAGATCATCTGCAATCACAGGCTAAGTGGCAAATAAATTTTCATATATGCAAATTATTTTGCATCTTATTCATTATGTCTATAAATAAGACCACATGTCCTCAAACAAAACAGGCCCCGCGGGTGCGCCGGCCCACCGGGGTTCTTCCCTGTGAGCCCTATGGCCAATCCGCCTCTGGTCCATGACCCCCCTGGAGGGAGAATAAATAGCGTGGCGCGCGTAGCGCACCACCGTGCCCTCAGCGTGGCAAGCGCAGCGAGCCCGCAAGGGGCTCATTTGCGCTCGCCACACTGTCGGTATGCCGGCGGTTGGGCTCCCAGCGCCGGTGTGCTGGTCGCCGGGAGCCGAGCCACAGGCATACCATACTACACCCCTCTCAGTCTGGTGGACTCTTTTCAAAGCACTTTCCCTCATCATCATTATTATTACTTCCCTTTGGAATACAGGAACATGAACATGAAAAGAGGAATTTTATTATGTAGTTTGAAGAGTTTTAGGTCAATAAAATGTTATTTAGTAATTGTGTCACTGTTTCATTATTTAATATATGAATTTAATTGTATGTATTTTTTTATGGGATCCGGTCTGAAGATCGACAGTATCTAGGTCGACAATGTTTAGGTCGACAACTATAGGTCGACAGTCACTAGCTCGACATGGATGGAAGGTCGACATGTGCTAGGTCGACAGGTCTAAAGGTCGACATGAGTTTTTCAAATTTTTTTTTCTTTTTTTGAATTTTTTCATACTTAACGATCCACATGGACTACGATTGGAATGGTAATCTGTGCCGAGCGAAGCGGTAGCGGAGCGAAGGCACCATGCCAGAAGCATGGCGAGCGAACGCGGTGCACTAATTTGGGATCCCGGTCACTCTACGAAGAAAACGACACCAAAAAAAATAAAAAAATCCTCATGTCGACCTTTAGACCTGTCGACCTAGCACATGTCGACCTAGAAACCCTGTCGACCTTCCATCCATGTCGACCTAGTGACTGTCGACCTATAGTGGTCGACCTAAACATTGTCGACCTAGATACTGTCGATTTGATGAACCACACCCTTTTTTTTATACCATTGACATGCAATGTTACCTCTCCAGGGTTCCCATTGTTCCTCATGACACAGGTATCCGCAGCTCAAGGGTGCTGTAAAGTACCTCAGAGCTTTAAAGAATAGGGCTGTGCACTCTGGGTGGGGACAATGAAATTCAATTCTTTATGCTGCAACATGGAGGTTTCAGACCCCCACAATGCAGATTTCAATGTTTAGTTAAGACCAGTCAGGGCTTGTTGTTTCCATGCCTTAGTGGGAAAGAGTCCATAACTTCAACCACTGGTGCTGTGTGAGGACTCTAGAGCAGGCATGTCCAAAGTGCAGCCCTCCAGCTGTTGTGAAACTACATATCCCAGCATGCCCTGACACAGTTTTACTGTCAGAGAATGCTAAAGCTGTGTCAGGGCATGCTGGGATGTGTAGTTTCTCAACAGCTTGAGGGCTGCAGTTTGGACATGCCTGCTCTAGAGGGTCTAATGTACTAAACTGCTCAAAAAATCCTCCACATTAATTTTAATGCAGTTTCTGCATTTAGTAAATATTCAAAAAATAAATTAGCTATGGAAATGAATGGGAAAAGTACTAGGCTGTTTGTGATGTGGATACATATGTGGCATACTTACCTACTTTCCCGGAAGCTGCGGGAGGCTCCCGTTTTTTGGGGTAGCCCCCCGCACCCCCGGAAGAGTGGGCAGGTCTCCCGCATCCTGCTCGCACCCTAGTGATGCGGGCAGGATGGAGAGATAACCTCCCGCATCCGCGGGTCCGTCGGGTGGAGAAGGGGTTAAAATGACGCAAATCGCGTCATTTTAGCCCCGCCCCCTTCCCGCGGACTCGCGAATCGCATCATTTCCCGATGTGGGGGCGGGGCTTAGTAATGTCACAGTCCGGCCCCGCTCCCCGAAGAAACCTGCAGCGTCTCCTCTCCGGGCTTCTCCCGGAGAGGAGAAATACAAAGTCGGTAAGTATGATTTGTGGATGTGATCTGTGCCTATTCCACATTGATGCATCTTAACTGCCTGTCATTGTGACGATGGAGGCAGGTGCTCTGTAGATCCTTCTCCAGCAAGGTTTGCGCATGGAAGCTAAGCTTTTCGGAGCTTGTTACATAGCCCCATATCGTAGCTCACTGGAGAACCATAATATATGCTGTGAACGCTTTATACTCTACAATATCTCCTTAATTAGCTGTAATTGTTATTAGCACTTATTTAACTGATGATTTTTCCCTTCAAAACCATTCATAACATTGTTTATTTAATATAGGGTAAAAAGTATTTTTTTTAATATTACATTATGCACAAGTGCAGAACGGATCTCCTCAAACAAAACTGGGGGACACAGTGGAGTGACACAGTCACGTGATCTGACCATGGCCCTCATTCCGAGTTGATCGCTCGGTAGCTGCTTTTAGCAGCAGTGCAAACGCTAGGCCGCCGCCCTCTGGGAGTGTATCTTAGCTTAGCAGAAGTGCGACCGAAAGGTTAGCAGAACAGTGCTGAAATTTTTTCAAGCAGTTTCAGAGTAGCTGCAGACCTACTCCTACCGTGCGATCACTTCAGTCTATTTAGTTCCTGTTTTGACGTCACAAACACGCCCTGCGTCCAGCCAGCCACTCCCCCGCTTCCCCAGGCACGCCTGCATTTTTACCTGACATGCCTGCGTTTTTTTAGCACACTCCCGGAAAACGGTCAGTTACCTCCCAGAAACACCCACTTCCTGTCAATCATTCAACGATCACTAGTGCGACTGAAAAGCGTGGCTAGACCTTGTGTGAAACTGCATAGTTTTGTGTGAAAGAACGTCGCGCGTGCGCACTGCGCCCCATACGCATGCGCAGAAATGCCGATTTTTAGCCTGATCGCTGCGCTGCGAACAACGGCACCTAGCGATCAACTCGGAATGACCCCCTTATGTTAGTTAAGTGGTTAAAGGGTTTCACAAAGCTCTACAGCCCAGTACAGAGCAAACATACAAGGGTAAAAATAAAGTGACAAAACTACATATATACATGATTACAAGGAGCCTATACCCATCATATAACAAAAGATTCAGCGTAAATCTGTCTTTTCAGTCCGTTATGATAAATAGGCACCATGGCCTGGCTATAATTGCAGTGGCATACTGTATGGTAAATTACACTGCTAATAAAGGAAAGACCTTACTAATGTGCAAACATGCAAAGATGTTGCAACACAATATGTTTAGTTACTAAATATGTGATGGGAATAAAGTCACTTTCTGCTGCGGGGTACACTGGGCTCCACAAGGAATGGACAATGGGGTGTAGAGTAGGATCTTGATCCGAGGCACCAACAGGCTCAAAGCTTTGACTGTTCCCAGAATGCACAGTGCCACCTCCTATATCACCCCGCCTCCCTGCACAGGATCTCAGTTTTGTAGGTGGTGCTGCAGTAGCAGGCACTTAACAGAGGGGCTGCTCCAGGCAGCCCTAAGAAGAGCTTTTTTTTCTGAGAAAAAAAGTGAAGACTTCAACGGCAGCAGCAGTGTTACATGTCAGTGGACATTCACGGCTGCAGCTCCGGCTCTCCCCAGCGGCGCTGTACACTCCCGAGCCCTGGTTGCCAGGTAACTACAGCAGGAGGCTCCGGTTTTCTTCTTGTCAGGCACACACGACGGGGGCTCTCCGGGATTGCGTGGCCGCGCTTTGGGAGGTGGTAAGTGGGTCCCGCTTGCGGGACCCGGTGTTTATCGCGATCCGGCGCGGTCAGTGGGAGGCGGGCGGCGCGCGCTGGCGGTGTACACTGTGGCAGTACAGGCGATCCCACTAGATCACCAGGGCATGGGACAGGTCAGGTTTTCTCTATAAACCGTTTTATTAGAGCCCGCAGTAACCGGTGGTTTTGCCAGCAGGGGGATAAAGCTTGGACCTGAAGCCCCTCCCCCAGCCCCAGGGCGCCATTTTCTGCAAATGTTCCCGCCCTGGAGCTGCATATCTGTCTCTCCCTCACTCCCTGGCAGTGTCTGCGGCGCCATTTTCCCTCAGCTCACTGTTCCTGAGAATGCTTGGGCAAATCCTCCTATGTAAAGCCGCCTGGTTGTCAGTGCTGTGACTTTACAAGACACTTAAGTATTCTACCTGCCTTTTTTAGTCAGTGTTAGTTAAGAAAGAGTGCATTTAGTCAGGGTTTCCTAGTACAATTACCCTGTGATATACATCCAGTTCTTACTGTGTACTGTTATATCTATTGTTATATAGCTGTGTAAGCTTGTCCAGTGCAGTATTATTGTTAGTAATAACCTCTGCAGTGTACAAACTGTGACTATTTGTGTGTGCATTTAATAGCTGAGTGGTGTCCATTTCGTGTCTTTCACTCAACCTGCTATCCCTATATTCTATAACCTGAGGGGGCTTGGTGCGTCAGGTTTTATCTAATATAGGATTTTCACAAAGATATACTGTATTACGTATTTTTCTCTGTGATTTAGTCACCATATCTCTCCTTTATCTCTGCTGGTGCTGACTACACTGCGCAGGGGTTTGGGCTAGAGGTATTGGGGGTCATTCCGAATTGTTCGCTCGTTATTTTTTTTCCGCAACGGAGCGATTAGTCGCTAATGCGCATGCGCAATGTCCGCAGTGCGACTGCGCCAAGTAAATTTGCTATGCAGTTAGGAATTTTACTCACGGCATTACGAGGTTTTTTTCTTCGTTCTGGTGATCGGAGTGTGATTGACAGGAAGTGGGTGTTTCTGGGCGGAAACTGGCCGATTTATGGGAGTGTGTGAAAAAACGCTACAGTTTCTGGGAAAAACGCGGGAGTGGCTGGAGAAACGGAGGAGTGTCTGGCGAACGCTGGGTGTGTTTGTGACGTCAAACCAGGAATGACACTGACTGAACTGATCGCAGATGCCGAGTAAGTCTGGAGCTACTCAGAAACTGCTAAGAAGTGTCTATTCGCAATTCTGCTAATCTTTCGTTCGCAATTTTGATAAGCTAAGATTCACTCCCAGTAGGCAGCGGCTTAGCGTGTGCAAAGCTGCTAAAAGCAGCTTGCGAGCGAACAACTCGGAATGACCCCCATTGTGCTGCTGACAAATTGTACTGTGTTACCTGATACTGCAAGTTATATCATGTCTGCTTCTGAGGGTAACGGTTTTGGGGCTGAACACACTGCTGGTGTTGCTGAAGCCGCAGATACCTATGAGGAGAATATAGCAGCTTTGGGCTCTGGTTCTGGGGGCTCCTTGCCCCCCAGTGGGACGGTGGAAACGGGGGCAAATAATGACCCGCCGTGGGCCGCTTTTTCCACGCTTCTGCATACGCTAGTTCATAAACTAACACCCCCTATGGGACCCCCAATGCCGGTACAACCATTTGTGGTCCCTGCAGCTAACCCGCCGTGGGCGGACGATTTATCTGCTCAATTAAAGAAGTTGAACCAGTCCCTGACTACTAAAAAGTCTGACCGTCGCTCGCCTACGTCCAAGGGGTCCTCTAAGCGAACGCTTGTCTCCTCACAATCCACTGCTGTCACTGACACCTAGTCGGATGAAGACGGCACTTACACTGACCCCACAGGTTCTAACTCAGATACGGCTGATGGGGAGGGTGGTTCACATGTGGATGTTCCTGATCTTTTGGAGGCTATTAAGTTAATTTGACAGATTACGGATGATCCCGAGCCATCCGTTCCTCCTAAGAAATCAGATAGGTTCAAGCGTCAGAAGGTGATTAAACAAGTTTTACCTCACTCTGACCACCTAATTGATATACGTCAGGAACCCTGGGAAAACCCGGGTACGAAGTTTGTGCCTCAAAAGAAGATGCTGGCTCGCTATCCCCTCACGCTGGAGCTGTCTAAGAATTGGGAAACGCCTCCTCCAGTGGACTCACGTGTACCTCAGCTCTACCGGTCACCACCGTCACGTCTCTAAAAGAGCCTACGGATAAATGTGTGGAGGGCTGTCTTAAAGCGATTTACACCCTCACGGGTGCTGCACAAAGACCCACTATTGCAGCTACTTGGGCTGCAGAGGCCATTGAAGCATGGGCCTTGGAGTTAGATGCTGAAATCTCCTCTGACCATGCTAGACAATGCTTGTCTTATATTGTCACAGCTTCTCGTTATATTAAAGAGGCGGCTTCTGATGCCGGTATCCTGGCAGTGTGGAGATGTGTCCTGTTCCCCAGGACACATCCCAGCTACAGCACGCAGGGGATCTGTGTCCCCTGCGGGATGGCGTCTCTGACAGCGCTGGGACAGCTTGTCTGTCCCTAGCGCCTGTCAGTGTGCAGGAGCGGCGGGTGTCCGGTGCAGGGATTACCCTTTTCCCTGCACCGGACCGGAGGCTGCGGAGGAGTTCAAATGTTGGCGCCCTCCGGGAGCCAATCGCGGCTCCCGGAGCGGCAGCCAATCGGCGACGGGCGCGGCAAGCCAATCGGCGCTCGCCGCGTCATAGGCCCCGGCGTCTGACGTCAGACGCCGGGCGGGAGCCAAAGAGGTCGGGCGCGCGGAAGAGCACAGAAGAGCCGGACGGGGAGCCGAGGCGGCGTGGACGAGGAAGAAGACGGCGGCCGTGGGGAGAAGAGCTCCGGTGGCCGCTGAAGAGGCCGGAAGACGTCGGCCTGCAGGAGGAAGATGTCCAGCGGCGGCTGGACTCAGAAGGACGGCGGAGGCGGCGCCGCTGGCCAGGATGGGCCAGCGGCAGAAGAGGGCGCCGGAGACACCCGGATCAGGTAAGGCCTCAGTGAGGCTACTCTCACCCCCTTCCCTTTTCCTCCCTAGACCATCAGGGACGGGCAATAGGCCCGGGGGCACAGTTCAGGCACTAGGCCTGTGGCGCAGCTAGGAATTTGGGGGTCACCGTTAGATTTGGTGGTTTGGGCGTTAGGCCCAAGCAACCTAAAACTGCGCAGTAGGTGGGCACTAGGCCCGGGGGCACATCAGGCAATAGGCCTGTGGGGCATTAGAGGGCATTCGGCCCTAGTGTATTTTGGCCAATTAGGGTAACATAAGGTGACCCTGGGCACCAGGCCCAGGTCACCCAACGAGGGACGTGTTAGGCGGGCACTAGGCCCGTGGGTAAGGTCGGGCCTCGGGTCCGTGCGCAAATAGGGGGCGCTAGGCCCAATAAATAAGCGGTTCCCCCAAAGTGAATAGAGGTGGCACTGGGCACTAGGCCCAATTCACCCCAAGGTGTTTAGGCAGGCAGGCCCGCTCGGCCTGAGCCCCTGGAAAGAGAGTACGGGAGGTGGGTGAGCTGTGCGGCCCCCACTACCGGGTGTTCTGAGTCGGGTACCTAAAGGGACAGCACCGTGGTAGTTGCTTGCACTGTGTATCGTGATGTATGTTGTTACCGTGCGGGGCAAAGTGTGAGCTTGTTAAGTGTGTTTAGTTTTGTTGCACCACACCCACAGAGCTAGTTTGAGGGCTCTGCCGTTGTAGTTAGTATAGGGGTGTGACACTAGGTTAGAGTTAGGCCCTGCACGGCTGTTTGCTTGTTTGTTTGCCTCCTTACAGGGACCTGTAAGAGAAGAAGACGTTCGCAGTGCGGAACTGACTGAGTAGCATCTGTGTGCGTTTGTCCCTTGTCTGTCCCCGAGCGCCGGAATAGGGATTGCTCACGGACGTGAGAATCCCCTTCATCACACTACGCGCGAGAGTGCGAGTGTGTGAAATCTGGGTGGCTGAGGCTTTGTGCCAGTGATGACCTTTCACCCAACCGGTGAAGGTCGCCGTCACCCCTGGGGTATCCCCTTTTCCGGTGGAAGAAGGGTTGATACCCCCCTTAAGGTAGACTATTTTCTCCTCAGCTCGGTCGTCGGTCAGCTCCGAGAGGGAATCGCCGTGTCTGGATCCGACTGAAGATTGCCAGGTCCGTTGAAGGTTCCGGTACCTGAAGGTGAGAGAGAGCGGCGCCTAAGATTGTGGTTGACTTGGCTACTGCCAAAACTGCCTGTCTGCCAAGTACTGCTCCTTCTGTGTCGAAGGCTAAAGGTCAGGCGTACAACAAGCAGGCCCGCACTTCCAAACCTGGTAAGCTTAAGCCCAAAAGAGCCTGGGCGGCCCGTCAGCCAGCTTCCAAGACAGATAAGCCTGTTGCATGACGGGGCGGGCCTCCCTCTGGGGGATCCCAGGGTGGGGGGCCGGCTTCTAGGGTATACCCAGGAATGGTTGAAGACCACTTCAGATGCCTGGGTACGGGAAGTCGTCACTCGAGGTTACGCCATAGCCTTCAAAAACTGACCCCCTCATCGATTTTGCCAGTCAGATGTCCCATTGGACAAGACAAAGGCAAACACTCTACATTCGGTGGTATAGACTGTCGAAGTCAAAAATATTACATAAAAAGAACATACAAACTACACACATTATAAGTCACTATACTTGCAAATACGCGCAGCGAGCACAGCAAAATATGGTAACACACGCATTTACACGGACATGCCACAGAGATGGATTCGACACTTATTTCATACAGTACATAATTATAATAATATCAAGCGCCAGACATCATGATGATTTAAAATTATATAATGAAGTAATGTCATGTATGTTTATTATTTGAACGAAGCAAGATACACCTGTCATATTTGGTATTTAAGCAACCAGATTAATGTGTAGATTCATTTGATACTTGTTATTAATTTGTAGGACATTGCAACAAATAGTTATGATTAAATGTATGAAATCTAAAATCACTCTTATTAGTACAATGGACAGGAAACTCAGGCCAGCCCCCTCAGACGTCCCCAAGGCTGAACCTGTTCAGCACACGAACAAACCAGTGACTCATCATG